>NW_023270436.1:23858267-24266508 GCF_011800145.1 Mirounga leonina | reverse complement strand
TTCCTTCCTTCCTTCCTTCCTTCCTTCCTTCCTTCCTTCCTTCCTTCCTCCCTCCCTCCCTCCCTCCCACCAGGAAACTGGGGAGGCTGGTAAACATGGTCTGGTGGAAAAAAGGTGGGCTTGGGAGTCAGCAAGACTGAATCTGAGGTTTGGTGCAGCCATTTGTAAACCGCAAGGCCTTCAGCAAATTCCGGCAATCTGAGCCTCAGTTTGCTCATCTGGGAGGTGGGCCGGTGAGGAGCTCCCTCACTGGACTCCTGTAGGGATAGTAAAGCAATTGGCATGCTTTGGCAGTCAGGCCTCAGGCCTACAGCTTGCTCTCTCCACATTTATTAGGGGGTTGGTGAAAATGAAGGCTCAGTGCTATAAACACAAGAGATTATTATTACTGCACCACAGACGTGGTCCCCCACCCCCTAAAAAAAAAAAAAAAAAAAAAAAACAGAACAAAACAAACGCTTCTCCTTCCAGGGCTCAGCATCTAAGGAGGCACTCCTTTTAAAGGCGGCCCCGGACACTGCCTGCCTCCTTAAATACTGCACCCTGTGCTCCTCTCTTGCCTGCTCTGCTTCCTTATTTGAGAGAAAGCAGGGTCACGCCCCCACCCCAAGTCACTCATGCTATCCCAAGTGCCATCCCAAGTCCTTCCTCACCCTCACGGTTTTTGTTTTTTAAAGATTTTATTTATTTGAGAGAGAGAGCGTGAGCAGGGGCAGGGGCAGAGGGAGGGGGAGAAGCAGACTCCCCACTGAGCAGGGAGCCCACCGCCATCCCAGGACCCCAGGATCATGACCTGAGCCAAAGTCAGACGCTTAACTGGCTGAGCCCCCCTGGTGCACCATCCTCACGTTTTATCTAGTGCTTCAGCAAATCCTGTCAGCTCTACCCACTGTGTCTCTCCATCCCATTGCCACCACCCAGGTCCCCACCACCCAATCTCCCTCATTCTTCCCCACACAACAGCAAGGACAAGATTTTTTTTTTTTTTAAGATTTTATTTATTTATTTGAGAGAGAGAATGAGAGAGAGAGAGAGCATGAGAGGGGGGAGGGTCAGAGGGAGAAGCAGACTCCCTGCCGAGCAGGGAGAAGGGCAAGATTTTTTAAATGCAGACCGGATCATGTCTCCCACTCCTCAAAACACTTCCATGGGGCTTCCCAGTACTCCAAGGTCCTCCGAGGCCTGGTCCCTGACATCCTCTCTGTCCTCACCACCGACCCAGCTCCCTCCAATGCCACATTGGCCATCACCTTTCAGTTCCTGGTGCTCTGCATGCTTCCTTTGCACATGCTGTTCCCTCTGCCGAACACTTCTCCCCATTCCATCCCAACCCTACTTAGTGAACTCCCCTCCTGCCCAGGCTGCTTCACATACTTTCTTTAAACAGGTCTCTGGTGTTCTATGCCTTCCCTTCCTATTCACTGGGTAATTAGGATTAGCCCCAGCCCCAGCACATACACCTACCTCTGTGAGGTAGGGCAGGGACCCAGGTTGGTTTTGCTCACTATGGTTTCGCTGGTGCCCACACAGAGTTAAATCAATGCTTGTTCGATGAACAATAGGTGAGGTTATGAGTAAGGTACCTGCCTGATTTTGGGTGGGGGCCACACTCCCTGGTTTAGTTGGAGAGGCCCAGTGTTTACCTGTCATCCCGGTGTAATAATAATAATAATGGTGCCCATGTTCACTCTCAAGTGTCCCAGTTTGGCGATACATTATATGGTCAGCCTAGTTATTAGAAAGGAGAAGAGGTTTACCCCAGAGCTTCTTTCCCACCCCCACACTGGTTTCCCATTTTTCCCCTACAAGCCCAAAGCTTTTTCTTCTTGCTCCTGAAATATTTATCTTCTTTTAATATTCTCCCTGCATTGCCCCAAACCCCAGATATACATAAGAATTGTTTGCCCATTTCACTGCAGGACTGTCCTCCCGGAGGGTTGCCATGGTGATTGAATGATGTCACTGCCCTGGAAACAGTTGCCTAGGAGATGAGTGATGTCACTTCCAGGAGGTGATTGCCATGGTAACCGTCTCATGAAACTAGGGGGTGGCCAGGAAAGTGAAGGGGGGTGGAGGGCGGATGCAGAAGGGACAAATGTGAAGGGCGGAAGGAAAGGGGGGGGGCACAGGAAAAAAGGCCAGGAAGAGGATGGGGACCATCCCAGAGCAGTTGAAAATAACAGAATCTCAGAAATGAAAAAGCACGAGAAGACCACCAAAAGCACCCACCTCGGTTTTAGAGGCTGCCGAGAGGCCAGGACTTGCTCAAGGTCACACCACCGATTTACAAAGAACAAAGAACAAAGCCTGAGGCATCATGAGATCCCTGTTTCTTATGTGGCTCATCGGCAGACTTGGGTGGTGAAATAAAGGATTGGTTTTGGTCATTTCTTTTTAAAAAAATTCTGGTTCAAATCAATCAATTGTTCATGAATTCAACAAATTCTTGTGTGCTGTGTGCTAGGCCCTGTAAAGAACCTGAGTGACATCTTCATGGTTACTATAATATTTATATTTTTACATAGAATAGAATAGAATATATATATTATGTGTTTTTTGTATCTCCCCCCACTAGAGTGTTAGCCCCATGAGGACAGGCAATACACCCTGCCCAATGTCTACCATATAGTAGGAGCTCAGTGTGTTTGTTGAATGATTGAAGATGGAGTGATGCTGCCATTGTGTGGTACAGAACCATAGTACAGGAACCCAGAGAGAGGGTGGTAAGTCACTATCAGGGAGGAAATGGGATTTCATAGATAGGATTTGAATAGGTCAAGAGAAGAAAGCCATTGCAGAAGGGAAGAGTAATGGCTTGAGCCAATGTGAGAGCAGGTTAAACAGGATGGAGCCAGCTGCATAGAGGTGTCACCTAGTGGTGCTTTGGTTCACCTCTTGAGTCATACTGTGGCTGTAGCACCTATGGGCATCCCCCCTTCTGGAAGAAGGAGCTCCAAGGATTAGGAGGAAGAAAGGCATTGAAGTCCATGCTGCTGGATATTCCTGGAGTCCTGGAGGTAGGGGTGGTGCAGGGACTGATTTGAAGAGGCAGATGTAAAGAAGGGAACTGAGAGAAGTCTGGCTGACAAGGAAGGAAAGGGTCCCACAAAGGAAGACCTGGAATGTCAGGCTTCCAGCCTCTGCCTGAAGGCAACATGCTCATGAGAAGAACAAGCACTTGGGAACCCTGTGCATGACATGCTTTGCCACTTCCCAGCTGTGTGCCCACATGAAAGTCTGTTTCCTCTCTGAGCCTCTCAGTTGCAGCTACAACCTCTTTCACAGGATTGTTGGCTTTGATTTTTAAAATGTATGTAAAGCCCCATTTAGCAGGGTGACTGTTAAGTCACCCACAGAAGGCAGTCAGCAAATGTCATTTTCCCGCTCCTCCCTGGTACAGTCTCTGCTTTCCAAAACGGCATGGGAGATAGACTTTAGGAAATTGAACTTGACAGTGAATTCCTTCATTCTTTAGCTCACCCAGTCTTTTGGAGCCCTTGCTTTGCTAGACATAATAGGGCCCCACGGCCCAGTAGAGGTGAAGGAGAAATGTACACAGTAATTTGGAATAATAATGCAAAGACTGACCCAAAGTCACCTGGCAGAAGGGTCCCAGACAGATCAGAGGTTTCGTAATAGACAACTTTTCATTAGGCCTGAAAAGGAGGATTTGATTTGAGTGGGATGTTGGATAGATTGGAGAAGAGAAACCAGAGAGGCAGGAAGGCAAGCTATTTATTGTACTTTCCTAGGACTCCTTTTCTCCAAATGGGGATCAAAAAACCCATGGTGTAGTGGAAAGAGCCTTGGAGGACGGCCCCAGTTTTGATCTCAGCATTACTCTTACTAGCTCATACCACCTGATACCTGGTTTCCTCATCTGTTAAAAAGATTATCAAAAAAATAATTAATTAAAAAAAAATTACCATTCCTACCTTCCAGGGATGCTGTAAAGATCCAGAGACCACACACCTGAGGTGTACAGAACATAGTAGGTATTTGAAATGGTTGCTTTCATCAGCCCAATGACTGGGTTTTATAATGGAAGATGATCTGTAAGTCCCAGCTAGCTGTGAATCCGTGTTTGTGCTTCCCTGGAGGGTCTCCTGAAAACTGAGGACCCTCCTGGTCTCTTGAATGACAGGCAGTCTGTAAGAGTGTATAGGATGGGGACACCTGGGTGGCTCAGTCGTTAGGAGTCTGCCTTCGGCTCGGGTCATGATCCCAGGATCCTGGGATCAAGCCCCACATCGGTCTCCTTGCTCAGCGGGGAGCCTGCTTCTCCTTCTCCCACTCCCCCTGCTTGTGTTCCTGCTCTCGCTATCTCTCTGTCAAATAAATAAAATCTTTAAAAAAAAAAAAAGAGTGTATAGGAAGAGTGTGTGGAGGGCCCAACAGTTGGAATGCAGCCTAGTTTACAGAGCCAAGAGACATCCAGAACTCCCCAGTCTCAAGAGATTTAAGATGGCCAAGTATTTACCCAAGAGTAACTCCATTATCAAGAATCCTATACCCTAAAGTAGTCCAAATGTCCATCGATTGATGAATGGATAAAGAAAATGTGGTATGGGGGCGCCTGGGTGGCTCAGTTGTTAAGCGTCTGCCTTCGGCTCAGGTCATGATCCCAGGGTCCTGGGATCGAGCCCCGCATCGGGCTCCCTGCTCCGTGGGAAGCCTGCTTCTCCCTCTCCCCCTCCCTCTGCTTGTGTTCCCTCTCTCGCTGTGTTTCACTCTGTCAAATAAATAAAAAATCTTAAAAAAAAAAAAAATGTGGTATGTGTATACACACACACACAGAGTGGAGTATTATTCAGCCATAAAAAAGAATGAAATCTTATCATTTGCAACAACACGGATGGAGCTAGAGATTATGCTAAGTGAAAATAAATCAGTCAGAGAAAGACAAATACTGTATTTCACTCGTATGTGGAATTTAAGAAACAAAACAATAAGCAAAGGGAAAACGAGACAAACCAAGAAGCAGACTCTTAACTATACAGAAAAACTGACGGTTACCAGAGGGGAGGGGCTAAACAGATGATAGGGATTAAGGAGTGCACTTCTTGTGATAAGCACTAGATGATTAAAATAAAAACTTTAAAAAAAATCCAATACCCTTTCCTCCAACTGAAACAAATGAATTTTTTAAACATTTTTTTCTTTTGTTTTTTAAAGATTTTATTTGAGAGAGAGAGATTGAGAGAACGAGTGGGAAGAAGGGCAGAGCAAGGAGCCCGACATGGGACTCGATCCCAGGATCCTGGGATCATGACCTGAGCCGAAAGCAGACGCTTAACCGACAGAGCCACTTAGGTGCCCGGAAAGGAAAAGAAAAAAAAAAAAAAAGGATTTTTGAGCAGTTTGAGGAGTTATTGAAAATCTGAAGCAAGGGCGCCTGGGTGGCTCAGTTGGTTAAGCGACTGCCTTCGGCTCAGGTCATGATCCTGGAGTCCCGGGATTGAGTCCCGCATCGGGCTCCCTGCTCAGCAGGGAGTCTGCTTCTCCCTCTGACCCTCCCCCCCCCTCATGTGCTCTCTCTTTCCTCTCATCCTCTCTCTCAAATAAATAAAATCTTTAAAAAAAAAAAGAAAATCTGAAGCAATAGCACCAATAAATTTAAAAATCCCTTTCCAAATAGAATTAATTCAACTCTAAATGAAAATATTAAAAGTGGGGCGCCTGGGTGGCTCAGTCGTTAAGCGTCTGCCTTCGGCTCAGGTCATGGTCCCAGGGTCCTGGGATCGAGCCCCACATCGGGCTCCCTGCTCCACAAGAAGCCTGCTTCTCCCTCTCCCACTCCCCCTGCTTATGTTTCCTCTCTCACTGTGTCTCTCTGTCAAATAAATAAAATCTTTAAAAAAATATATTAAAAGTACTGAAAGTGTCCCCAGAATGGGATGTATGCCACATTCATTTTTCCTTCTCAATCCCAAGAGCATAGTAAAGAACCATGAACAAAGATTTAAAGAATCTGAATGTTAGTCTGGGTTCTATTACCAATTTTCCAGTGTGACTCTGGAAAAGCCATTTCATTTCTCTGGAGTTTAGTCTCCCCTGCTCTAACACTGAGATGACCCTATCGTTTCATAAATTCATCTTGACAAGTTTTAAAACATGAATGAGCAAAATGGGAAGGAAAGCTTTGGGATCGTGCAGTTGAGAAGGCTGCCAGGTTTATGGCACATGTATAGTTCCCTCAGGTGCTCTCAAAGAATCCCATTTATCACTTATGGAGCTGAAGTGTTAATTATGTGTCCTTACTTCCCCACAACCCCATTCCCAGACCAAAGAAGATGCCTTACACACAGTACTTTGAGTTGAATGAAAACATATTACAAATCCTACACTTACTAAAAATGAGACGTAAGTCTCGAAAAGTTGTGTGGCTTGTCAAGGCTGCCTGCCTGGAGCATGGCACTGGCAGAACCCAGGGCATTTAGCACTCTGGATTAGGAGTCTTCGGCCGTCCTCTGCGGCTTAACCAGCTGTGTGAATTCCAGAGGTCCACAAGCTCTGCACCTCAGCTTTCCTCATTCACAAGGTGGGGACAAAACCTTTCATTAGACAGCTATGAAATGAAAACATGAGTGTTTTTCTTAAAGCTCTTCCTGTGAAGGGCATTTCAAATTTAATAAATTTTAATGTCTACATGTTTATCACAGGCAAGTATCTTGGCTACATAAAGCTGGTAGCCTTAAAATACCTGACCTACTAACTGAAGAGAAACTTAATAACCACTTTTAGCTAACAATTAGGTCAACCTGAAACAGGCTTTTTTTTTTAAATTTATTTGAGAGAGAGAGAGAGACAGCCAGAGAGGGAACACAAGCAGGGGGAGTGGGAGAGGGAGAAGCAGGCTTCCCGCGGAGCGGGGAGCCTGATGCAGGGCTCGATCCCAGGACTCTGGGATCATGACCTGAGCCCAAGGCAGATGCTTAACAACTGAGCCACCCAGGCGCCCCTCAAACAGGCTTTCTAACGAGTATTTTAGGAGCACATGGGTCCTACCTCTACTTCAGAATGAGAAAACAGGTTAACTTCTAAGCTTAAAAGATCTGTGCTCCACCACAACAGAAAAGTTCAAGGACAGAGACCATTGCCATTCTCACCAGTCTAGTCTGAAGCTTTAGTCAAGATTAAGGTATTTTAAGACCTTTGTGTAACTGAACCAATCCACTAACAAGCACGTTTGGTTCCTGGGCACCAAGCTGCAGGTGATAGAAACTGCGAGGGGCTCGAGTCCGTATCACCAGAGAATGAGGTCTAGCTGGGAATGCTAAGCCTCAAGAGAAGCCTTGGGGTAAATGCAGATGGGAGAGAACTTAAGGTGTCCGGCCTTTTCCTTTTTTAAACGTAGATGGAGGCTTTAAAGATTATTTCAGGGATCCATTTTATTGTATCTAATACAGAAAGAATATGAAGAAAATGAGGACATGTGTAAGCTCAGTATCTACCTTGAGTGTTAAATATCAACCGACATTCCGGTAGGGTGGGTCAAGCTACACCCTCCCAAGTTAAACAGAGGCTTGACCTTTCACTGGTCAGGTGCTATACTGAGGAAGACCGAGCATTTTTGTTTGCTCAACTCCCATACCAGCACCAGTTATCAGGAAGAGTGGATCAGAGAGGCTATGTAGACTGGGTTCACAGAAAACAACTGAAAATTCAGGAGTCTAATTAGTGTATACTGCAAAATGTGTAATGGAATCAGAGAGCAAGAAATCTTACTATGCCAAAAATGCTTCAGTGTTTGAGACACTAAAAGCAGGATTAAAAATGGTAACCTGTTAAGAGAGCTCCTTGGGGGAGAGGGGAGGATGTAAACCACACACATAGGCAGAATATCCCCAAAGCAGCATTTATTTACCCACTGAATTCCAAAACATTTAATTTAGAAGTCTGGCATTTCATAATCACCCATCTTGATTGACGTGGGCTGACACACATGGTGCTGTCAGGATGCACAAGGACAATAGCCAAAGAGTTTACAAAAACTAAATCCATGATTCTTAAACAATCGCAACCAAAAAAAAAAAAGTTACAGGTATCAAAACTTTTAGATGCATTGCATTGAAAAAGAAGGTTTGTGCACATCATAATTTAAAGAGGCAAAACAAGGCGCTACTGAAACCTCACATTAAACAGTTTATTATAAAGCTGATGGAAAGGAGGAGTGGTCTCTTTGTAATCAGCTTCCCTTAACAGTTTTCCATTAGCTGAAGAAAGAGGTGGGAGGGGTGAATTCATTTTTTTGCATGCACAAGATGTACTGCTTAACAAAACACTATCAGCTTGTTTTAAATGATCATTTAAATATCAATCGTAGCCTGTGTTGGCTAATTCTCCTTTCTAAACTTCCCCATTGCTTTTGCTTGGATTTCACATAGATCAATAGGCATAGAATGCCTCATTCAGAACGCACTCATCTGCACAATTCGAAAAGGGAGCCCCTAAGGGCTTAAAGCAACCATCAATCCAGCAATGCCCATGAAGATTTATCTGCAACTGCTTCCCAAGGGGCAGGAGAGCAGATCTGAGTAGCTGTGCTGCCAATACAGATAGGTTTAGCACTAGATATTTAGTGATTGTGGCAAGGAAGAATCAAGTGATGATGGGGGGTGGTGGGTGAAGGAAGGGCCCGGGACCCGAAGACTCTTCAGTTGCCTTCTCCTGCTTCTTCATCCTGCTGGTCGCTGGTCCAGAGGGTGAGGTTGTCTCGCAGCAACTGCATGATGAGCGTGGAGTCCTTATAGGAATCCTCGTTTAGTGTGTCCAGCTCAGCTATGGCATCATCGAAGGCTTGTTTGGCTAAGAGGCAGGCCTGCTCAGGTGCATTCTGGATCTCATAGTAGAACACGGAGAAGTTGAGGGCCAGACCCAGCCGGATGGGGTGCGTTGGCTGCATGTGCTCTTTGCTGATTTCAAAGGCTTCTTTGTAGGCAGCCTCAGAAGCTTCGACCACACTGTTTTTCTTCTCCCCGGAAGCTACCTCTGCCAAGTAGCGGTAGTAATCGCCTTTCATTTTCAGGTAAAATACCTTGCTCTCATACTGGAAATCATTGCAGTTCTTGATTAGGAACTTGTCAAGCAGAGCCAGGACATCATTGCACACTGTTTCCAGCTCCTTCTCAATCTTCTCCCGGTAAGCTTTAACTTTCTCCAATTTCTTTTCATTTCCATCAGCCATGGTTTTCTGCTCAATGCTGCTGATGACCCTCCAGGAAGATCGCCTGGCACCAACCACATTCTTGTAGGCCACAGAGAGGAGGTTTCGATCTTCATTGGAAAGAGGTTCATTGAGCTCTGTCACCTGCAAAATCCCCAAAAGATAAACACTGAGATCCAAATCCAAAAATCTTAGAAAGAAATCTTCCTTTGAACCTAATCAACAACCCTTCTCAAGCCAGCGTGGACAAGCTGGAGAAAAATCAATCAGACATGGATCCTGTCTGAAGGAAGACTGTAGTCTAAAAAGAAATAAATACTTGAAACAAAATATTCAGTGATAAGGGATTTGAGAAATTCGTAATTCGGGCCTTTTAAGATGTTGCCTTCATCTTGGTAGAGGTATGGGGATAAAGATAACCATGGAAAGACTGTGGTGGTACATAGCAGTGGATGAAAAAGCCCGGAGGTTCAGCTATTCTACAGAAGGTATCGTCAACAATAAGATCATACAAGTCCTTTGCCAAATGTTTTAAGATTATAGACTGGAAGTACATTCCAGATTCTACTTCCAACTTTATATTCTAGAAAGAACTAATCACACCTCCCTCAAATACATATTAACAGATAAAAGCTTCACAGATGAGATCAAACACAGGTCAAGTGGCCAGAGTTTTGCCCTGAGTGGTTACACAAGAGAATCCTACTGGTACACTCAGACCTCCCCCAATCCAAATGGATACATTAGTGACAGGAACCTGCCCCCAGCCTCTGCTAAAAGGAAGCACAGTTACTCAGCAGTAAGCGCTACTTTGACCTACCAGTCAGGAAACCCTGACTGGCCATCAAGGATGGAAGCACCAATTACTTTTAGGAGAAATGTTAAATTTCATAAGCTGTAACTTTCTTTCAGTAGTTCATGATGCCAACTCTACGTGAGCCAGCTATGTACTTAGTAAAAAGGGCGCTGGACTTTGTTGTGTTGTTGAATTGTGTCCCCCAAAGTTACACTGAAGTCCTAACCTCAGGACCTGTGAATGTGACTTATTGGGAAATAGGACCTCTACAGATGTAATCAAGTCAAGATGAGGTCATCCTGTATTAGGGTGGATCCTAAATCAAGGGACTGGTGCGCTTATAAGGAGTGGGAGATCTGGAGACACACAAACACAGAGAGAATTCCATGGGATTACAGAGGCAGAATTGGAGTGATGGGTCTACCAGCCAAGGAACGCCAAGAATTACCAAGAGCCACCAGAAGCTAAAAAGTGAGGCAAGGAAGGATTTTTCCCTAGAGCCTTTAGAAGGAGCACGGCCCTGCTGACACCTTGATCTTGGACTTCTAACCTTCCCAACTGCAATAATATAATTTGCTCTTTTAAGCTACCCAGCTTGTGGTGCTTTGTTTGGCAGCCCAAGGAAACTAATAGACTTGAAATCAGAAAAACCTGGGTCTGGGCCCCAGCAAAGCCACTAATTTCTAAATTGGCCTCTATAAAGTAGGGGGATTCCTTAATTGTTACTGGTAAATGTCTTTAATTTCCAGAAAAAAAGAAAAAAAAAAAACATTTAGGAAACCATACAACACTCAACAAAGAAAAATATTACTTAAACTATAAGGACAGAAACTCCTGCAATTGAGGGGAAAGGGTTTTGTAAAGGCCAGGTTCCAGGGAGAAAGTTATTAACAGCATATTAAAACAGACATGCTTTAACATGGATTGAAAAGACCGAGCAGTGAAGAATCAGAAATTCTAAAGATCAAAAAAATTAACTCAAGAACATAAGCAACAAATATAATCATTATGTGTAAAATTAGAAAACTTGTGCTAAGTTCTTCATTGTCTACTAGGAACCCCCTCCCCAATAAAAATACCAACAATTCCCCCATTTCCCTGTCCCCAGCACCCCTACTCTTTTGCTACAAATCCCTAGCCTGGGATTGTCCCTCCACCTCTGCCTACTCAATCAAACCAACCCCACTTTTTTCTTCAGTGTGGTCTTTGGCTACAGGCTTCCTCTGCCTATCCCCTAGGAGGGCTGCCTGCAAACCAGGTTCCTCATTCCTCCTCACACAGAGGTTGAGTGGTCTCCACACTTTTCTCAGTGCTCTGCCCCAGTCCCAGGCAATCTCTCTACTAACTCCAAATCCATGCTCCCTTTCAAATCCAGGTGAAGACCTGTAAGCCCAATGGTTTTCTTCTCCAGTGAGTTCCTTCAAACACATGCTCACATTTGTTTATTGGAAATATAAAGAGACTTTATTTTTGTTAATATGGTCTTTTTAGGAAGAAACCCTTATAAATTAAAATTCCATCTTGAATCCTCCGACAAATCTGATTGTTGAATCCTCTCAAACGACTCACTTTTCCAGGGCAATATTCAGTAAAACATGAGGCAAGCACAGAATTCCAGAGCTCCTTAGCTCCTGCAATAAGTCAGTCTAAGGGCACTTGACATTAAAATGCAAATGATATCTATAAGGAGTCACTAAGATTTCACCCTGTGGCTAATAAAGCTGCTTGTTAAGTTCACAAAGACACACCAAGGTAACTCCCCAGAGTGTATCTTTAAAATTGAGTGCATATGTGAAATACAGAACACCTTTATCACCCAGGGTGTTTGTACAATAGATATTATCATCACTAAAAAAAAACACAAAAAACCCTAAGAAATCTGGAGCTTAGCCTGAGCTAGCTATGTGACCTTGTCTGGGGATCAAAAGTAAAATAAGGGGCACTGGTCTAAATGATTTCCAAGGACCTCTTCAGCTCTAATATTCTAGGATTCTGTTTTTCCTGAGCAACAATAAAAGGTGTGGAAAGGCACGAGGTTGGTATTAGTGTAAATGAAATTTGGTTGTTTCTGTAGGTTTCAGGAATTCATGCGGCCCTTCGCCATCAGCAATAAATTGCCCAAAAAGGCTCCTGGGCAATATTTATAATGACACCTTCACATGAAAAATCATTTACTAGGAGTATTAGTGTTTATGTAACAATCATCTGGTTTCCTGCCAGTCTGAATGAATCACTATCAGCATCAGCTGAGTGTGACTAACAGCTAAGCAAGCATTGTTCTTAGAACCCCAGCCAGGGCCTAATTAGGAAATAACTAGATACGTTTAAATATAGTATTTTTAATCCTCCTGGGTTACAACTCAGGAAAGGGAAACTTATGGAAGGAAGATCATTTTATTACTTGATTGGATAACTAAAGGAAACTGAGCTTTCCCCAGATTGGAAAAGTATAGACCAAAGTGAAATCAGATGGCCTATTAAAACAAACAAGATTCACAGCCAGTCTTGATTTGTTAGCACCAGTTCCCAATATTTCAAATTCCAAACTACTGGAGGCAGGAGAGCTAAGGAAAGTCGGTCACACACCGAGAGAAGCAGACACTGGGAGGCAATGTAGCGCAAGAGAAAGGAAAACGTAACTAGCAGTCCTAACCCCTCGGTACTAAAGCAGCTGGATGGTCATCTGCACGCATAGTCTGGGGAGATGATTTAGTGCAGCTTTACAATTAGAAGTTTCCAAATGGTTTCTAACTGGGAACGTGAAGCAAAGACAAGACACAGAATTTTCCAGATAAAGAGACCTGCCCAATGGTTCTCAACCTCCTCTCTACTCCAGCCATTTTCAACACAGCCTCATTTCTGCCCCGCATCGGCTACCCTCAGGGCAGCCATTCCAAACACGACGTCCTCATGGGGCAGCACCACCTCTAAGGGACTCCTCACCTCCGTTCACAGCCTCTCTGCCTTCTGCCTTCCTGTTTGCCTGCCCACCTCCCACCCCACTTAATCCAACTCACACACTTTGGAAACCTTAAGTTGGTGAACCATTCCCATTTCTAAAGGCCCATCTCTCCACCTCCCTTAAGGATTGGACACCAGGCCAGCCACTTGACTAATGTTCTGACTGATGTCCTTAGCATACCGCCGCCTTGGCTGTGCCAACTCCCAGCCCGGGGGCACTCACTTCACCCCATTTCCTCTGCTCTAGGACTACACAGTACTCAAAGTTACAAATAACCTGATAGGCTACTAACTCATTTATCTTCCTATGACACCATTCGCTTACTCAAAAATCCCTAAGGGCCTCCTCCCACTAACTCACCAGGCAATAAACTATGTGTTTGTGAGTAAAAATAGATCCACTGCCAAAAATAGCACAAGGACTATTTGGGAAAACTTAAAGTCTTAATCTGGGAAACATCCAACCTCAAAAGTAATACTGAGCAAACAAAAAATGCCACCCCTGGACGGCCAGGCCACACTGCCAAAGTCAGGGTAAATGTTACTTCTCCGGAAGGGCACTCCCATTCTTCAGAGCTACACGCACCCACTACTATCCCATCTGTGATAGTTACCCACACCCACTTGCTACCAACAAGCTTGCCTTTGGTATGAGTTTACAACAGGAGAAAACGATTCTCGTGAACAATTAGGTAAACATAACCACATCATAAAATCTTTAAACTTCTTTGGCAGAGTCCTGTATGTATTAAAAAAAGAAGAGGGGCGCCTGGGTGGCTCAGCCGCTGGGCATCTGCCTTTGGCTCAGGTCATGATCCCGGGGTCCTGGGATCGAGCCCCACGTCCGGCTGCCTGCTCAGCGGAGGCCTGCTTCTCCTTCTACCCACTCCCCCTGCTTGTGTTCCCCCTCTCGCTGTGTCTCTGTCAAAATAAAATCTTTTAAGAAGAAAGAAAGAAAAAGAAAAAGGAAAAAGAAAAGTGAGTCAGGGTATGAAAGATTTTTTGGCTGACTCTTCCCCAATTTACTACCCTCCGAGTGAAGATTCTGCCTGGTCCCAAGATGGCAAAGTACCCATCTGTCACCATTTGCCCAGGCCTGGATAGACCACTCCCTGTCCTCACTAGGGCAAGGCTGCAGTTCTAGAAAGCCAAAGAGAAGCTAAACTTCAAGCTTAGAGCCGATGAGTTCAGGTAGTTAATATCCACTCAAAGCTTAACATTAGTCAAAACAGCCACCTTTGTTATCATGGAGAGACTGCCTTTTCTTACTCTTGACATAACTGAACATTTCTGTAGGGATTGGCAGGGATTAAATACAACCCATCTGAATGGCATTACTGCACGCTACTGTCCCTGGAGGCACCAACACTGAAAGCCTCAGAAGCTGTGCCAGGTTCCGATCGCAGGGAAGTGCCACCACCCACCACCACAACGGGAAAGCCACTGCAGCGAGGAGTGGGAAGAGCACCCGAACGGTGGGGCAGCAGACGGGTGTCCTCTACTTGGACGCTGGAAGGAATTTTACCAATAACCCAGACAATGAAATGTTAGGGCCTATCAGCTTATAAAATAGACTAAAAAAAAATGTGTGAAAACAACTGGTGCCAAAGATATGAAACAATTTCTTAAAATACCATGAATATAATTTAACATAGTTCTGCACTTCTTAATTCACAGCAGGAATTCAAATTCAATTAATACTTTACTTCTTAAGCTAAACGAAACTCCTGGTCTTCAGAACAAGCAAATCCAAATGCGTGAGTCTGCCTTCTACACTCCCCTGCTATAGCTAACAACCATACATGGCAGATTCTGTTTTTAATCAAACTTGGCAAAAATGACTTACATCTGATAGATGAAACTACTTGTTCACTAAGCCCACTTGTGTAAAGGGCCCGCAAGTTAGTCACCAACAATGACTAATGCCAGAACATATACTAGAAATACTATCCCTTTCGTGATCCTGGGGTCCTGGGATGGACCCCTTCAACGGGCTCCCTGCTTGGCAGGGAGCCTGCTTCTCCCTCTCCCCACCCCACCCCACTCAGCCTCTCTCACACGCTCTTTCTAATAAATAAAACTTTAAAAAATTTATGTATATTATGCCTTAGCCTCATGGGCCATTATTATACAGTGGTTATAGTGAGAGTTCTAAATTCAAGAGTTCAGGTCTTGGCTTTACAACCTGACCTCGAGAAAACTAGCCTCTTTAAATCTCATTTGTAAAACGAAGTTAACAATTATCCATAGTCAGTCCATCCAAAGTTGTTATGAAAATTAAATGAGAATGTACACATGGGAGTACCAACTACCATTTACTGAATGCCTAGTAAGTAAAATGTAAGTTCCATAAACTTGATAAATTGTAACATAGAAAACACATTTGGGGGCGCCTGGGTGGCTCAGATGGTTAAGCGTCTGCCTTCGGCTCAGGTCATGATCCCAGGGTCCTGGGATCGAGTCCCGCATCGGGCTCCCTGCTCGGCGGGGAGCCTGCTTCTCCCTCTGCCTCTCTCTCTGTCTCTTATGAATAAATAAAATCTTTAAAAAAAAAAAAAGAAAACACATTTGGGGTATCTCCTTCCAAACCATATCTGGAAGTGTGACACTGCGTTCTACCACTAATATGAAATTCAAAGCTCTGTGAACTGTTCACCAATTGAAGTCCTTTTAATTCAGGCTACTGCAAGAATCGAGAACCTTCTTTCTTTCCTCAGCCAATACATGGCAAAGCAATACTTACGTTACAAATGACCACTTAGGGCGCCTGGGTGGCTCAGTTGATTGAGCGACTGCCTTCGGCTCAGGTCATGATCCTGGAGTCCCGGGATCGAGTCCCGCATCCGGGCTCCCTGCTCAGCGGGGAGCCTGCTTCTCCCTCTGACCCTCCCCCCCTCTCATGTACTCTCTCTCATTCTCGCTCTCTCAAATAAATAAAATCTTAAAAAAAAAAAAAAATGACCACTTAGTGGGAAATAGTACTCTCTAGTTTATACATATTTCAAACTACAGTACTGATGTGGCTTTGAGATTTCACACTAACCACAATTTTGGTACACCTCAAAATCATCCTTAGTTTTAATATCTGCAACACGGGTTAGGTCTCACCCTGAGAAACTCAGTCGAGCTCTCCACTTTTATACACCACCTGCTCATTCCCCCACTTCCCATAATCTCACAGCTGTTGGAGTAAGAGCCTTTTGCCGCTGGTTGGGCCAAGTGCCTCTTCCTCTCAAACTGTTTAAGCTGCAGCTTTATTTCCTGCACTCAAGATTTCTATAGATATTCTTCAAGTCCTTCAGATGTATTTCTGTCCTCTGTCAACTTTGTAATCAACTGTATCAATGTTAAAACACACCATGCTATCCCAAATAATTTTAATGTTTTATAAATTTAATTACAATCTGTTTTAATATAAAAAGATGACTTAAGGCAGTAAGAGACATGAATGATGTCCACCCATGAGTATTCACCAGAAATCTGGTTATTTACCCTCTTTCCTTAAATCACTTAAGTCTAATGCACTGACATTTTTATCCCCCTTTATAGGTTTCATTTTTTAATTTAATCATTTGAGACACAGAGATACAGAGAGAGAGAGAGAGCATGAGCAAGGGGAGAGGCAGAGGGAGAGGGAGAAGCAGGCTCCCCGCTGAGCAGGGAGCCCAATGTGGGGCTCGATCCCAGGACCCTGGAATCATGACCTGAGCCAAAGGCAGACACTTAACCATCTGAGCCACGCAGGCGCCCCTATTTCACTTTCTTATAAGATGGTATGATATCCATTTTTCAGAGGTTATGTTTGCGTAAGGTCATTTCAAGCCCAGCAGAGAGAGGACCTGGGTTCTTAATCTTTCACAATGCTTCTTCCCACTGTTTCACTCTTTGCAAGCTGCTAGGTATGAGATGAGGAGATCTTGAAGACACTCCTTTAGTTCACTTCAAACGCATTTCTTGCCTCCTCACATTATGGGGTGAGGCAGGGAACTGCAGTTCTCAAATGATTTGAGGCAACACTACTGTTTCCAATATGCATGATTTTTCTTAAAGCTTACCGACACCATCCTCCAGGTGACACTGGTAGCATAAGGAACATCAATGATTACAGGCAGGCATTATTAGGTGACCATTTAAATTATAAAGAAAACAGAAAACAAGTTAGAAGAGTAAGACTGAAAAATGACTTGATAGCAACACCAACATTACTAGTTTTACACTTCAAAAGACTCGAAGCCAAGAGATGTTAAAGTTCAAGGTTACAGTGTGGTGATATCAGAACATCTCACTCAGGTTGCTTCCCTGTCCACCCTAGAGCAGTCTACTTACCTGTCCACCACCCTGAAGAAAACCCACATAAAAAGGTTACCAGAGGGCGCCTGGGTGGCTCAGTCGGTTAAGCGACTGCCTTCGGCTCAGGTCGTGATCCTGGAGTCCCGGGATCGAGTCCCGCATCGGGCTCCCTGCTCGGCAGGGAGTCTGCTTCTCCCTCTGACCCTCCTCCCTCTCGTGCTCTCTGTCTCTCATTCTCTCTCTCGCAAATAAATAAATAAAATCTTTAAAAAAATAAAAATAAATAAAAAAAAAAAAGGTTACCAGAATTCCTTTTTTCCAAAAGCTCAACTTTAAGCCTATGATATTAATAAAATGGGGGCTGAGTCTTCCCAATAACATTAAGAATTTAATGTACAAATATCAACTTAATAGGTAAAACTAAGAAACTGTCTCCCACTGAACCCTGCCAAGTCCTTTCCAATTAATATATTCTATTAATTTAGATGACAAAAAAAGTTCTGACTTTTTAAAATGAGTTACATTGAAGGAATGGTTTATCACAATTCTCAGATGACATAATTGGAGCTTGGATTGATTTTTCAATGCTGAATGGCTTATCCAACCCATCAATCATTTCAGATAAGATATTACAGATTCTCAACACACGGGAGGGTCCATTACTTTGCAAAATGCTACCTTTAAGCCTCAGAAAAAAATCTGTGAACACAAGTTTCTAGCTACAGGATAGCATTATTCAAGCCTGCTTATGAAGACCAGAAAGCCAATTTTGTTCTCTCCCCAAACTGTATTTCATTCCGGTTACATCTCTCAATCCTTTCCTTACTTCCCATTTCAAGTTGCCTCAGGTTTCCCAGAGCTCCAGAATGTCCTTTCTAGCCATCTTCCCTTAACCTCAATTCACCTTTATTCAAGCCCCACTCACAGGGTGAACGAAGGCCTCACTAAAATGTCTTGAGGCCTCAGCCTGCACAATCCCAGTGCCACTCCATTATTGGGGAGAAGACGTTCACTCAAGTGTGACTTGCTGTGTGACTTGCTGTGTGAAGAGAAGTGGCTCTTATCCCAAAGAAAATTAAGCTCAGAACCCCTTCAGAGGAAATGTATTCACAGATTCTGTAAAATTTGCAAAATTAATATTTTACATTTGCGTCCTTGAAGAGGGCCCCCTGAATTACAAAGGCTTCAGATCCCAAACCTAGCTTGTCCCTGGTTTAGACTAACCGGTGACAGCATGCCAGGGCTCAAATCAGGATCACCTTTATCAACAAATGAGTGGTAGTGCTGGTTTCTAAACACACCTAGTGCAATGTTTTAAAACAAGGACACCACAGGAAAGCTATCTCTTCAAGTGTCTGTCTTAGCTGGATAAATCCTAAATATTGACCTCAGCAACGTATTTCATATGATACTAATACCAAAGCCTTAAACGCAGCTCTTCAAATGATTCTGAAATTTTAGGGAGCCTCTCGATTTGTGGATTTATAAGAAATCTCACAAAGCCAGCAAAAGGACAAATGAGCCATAATTCGGGTCAGTAACTGTCAGGCTTCAGCCCGCTCAAAATTAGGGTGCAGATTTCTGAGTCCCAACCCTAGAGCTGCAGAATCTTTAGGTCTAAGGTGGGGCCCCGGCGGATCCTCCCAGATCTCCCGGAGGATGTACACTGGTTGAACGTAGCAGGCTGGTGGCCGTCAGTTGTACCTCTACCACCGTGTGACCTTGACGCAGAGAAGTAATGTTCATTTAGAGAAAAGGTAAAATAAAGAGACAGGGACAGTAAGAGGATAACCGGAACTCTTAGTCTCATATATGCAGGTGGTGTCTAATCCACGGTATGCGCTAGGGTGTGGCCGGGCACGAGTCCTTCACCGGAAATCAAGTTGCAGAATCAATCTACGAAGATCTCGGGAATGCAAAGGCACACAGCCCTGTCTTGCCAAGAAGTCACGTCTCATTTTAATCTCCAGGCAGATGCTCGCTGCATCAGACCTGGGAGTGGGGCCCCACACCCACCGCCCTCCAGCTCGCGTCCACGTCTAGACTGCAGGGTGGGGGGTCTTCGCACACAAAGCCAGCCCCGGGTGTGGGAAGATGGAACGAGAACGATTGCGGCGAGTAGAGCGTAACAGATCGGGATCACACAGACTTCAGGTGGTGGCAGAGAAAACCAGGAGAGACAGAGCGCCACTCACTAGGTGATTCTTTATTACGAGTTGGGGTATGGAGGAAGGCGAGAGGGAGGCGAGCCCCCACGTTGGGCAGAACGGTCTAGAACGAGGAATGTGGCTCTCTCACGTTTCCTCGGGCCCCCTCCCCCCCCACCCAGGGCTCCGAGCTGGGATACGGCGACCCCCGCCCGCCGGAAAGGGGCCACTGTCGCCCACCCTTCCTCGTGGGGCTGCATTCCTCCCCCGAGACCCCACCCCGGCCCGGCCGCAGGAAATGGCGGGGCGGGCGCGGGAAGCGCGGGCTGCCGGCGGGCGGCCGCGCCCAACGAAGTCGCGGGGTCGCCCGGGGCCGGGAGGGAGATGCCGCCCGGCCGCCCATCCCTCCCCTACGCCGGGCCCCCCCAGCCGGCCAACCCGGCCTCCCGGCGCGCTCACCGCCTTCATGGCGGAGGCCATGTCGTCGTAGCGCTCCGCCTGCTCGGCCAGCCGCGCCCGCTGCAGCAGCTGCTCTCGGTCCCCCATGTCGCTCGTGGCTCGGCCTCGCCTCGCGCCCGCACCGCTCGCCCGCTAGCTCGTGCGTCCGCTCCCTGGTCGCCGCGGAGGCCGCCGCCGCGCACGCGCACTGGCTCGCCGGCCGGCCCAAGGCTGCAGGCTGCAGGCAGCGCCGCCGCTCGCGCCCTCTCGCTGGCTCGCCCCGCACGCTGTGGCTCGCGCCGCCGACGCCGCCGAGGGAGGAGAGGCGGCCGCGCGGGGGGATGGGAGGATGGAGGACGCCTGCGCAGTGGGAGCAGCCGGGCCTGGCGGCGGGGAGCGGCGGGAGTGGGAGGGGGGAAGGGCGGGCCGGCCCTAACGGTCTATTTCAAGGTGACGTCACCTACTATAAATAGCTGCCGCCGCCGCCGCCTCCGCCGCCCCGCCCGAGAACTGCGCAGGCGCCCTGTGAGTGCTGCATTTTACCGCCGCATAGGTGGAGGTGGGAGAAGGGAGAGTGGGGTGGGGACTGCGGAGCCCGAGGAGGGGGCGCGGTGATGGCGGTTGCGTAGGTAGCTCAGTGTCACAGCTCTTCTTTGAAGCGCGTCTCTGAGGCCAGGTTGGAGGTGTGACTGCAGAAGGACCCAAAAATCAAATAACCCTACTGTTTGGAAAAGCCAGGAGGCTGTGTGCCCGGGGGGGCGGGCCGGGACCGCCCCCGCCGTGTCGCCAGCCTTGACTCCAGGCTGGCCCATGGGCTCCCTGGGGACGCACCCTCTGCTTGGATCCGTACTGGCCAGGGCAGGATCGGGCCTAGACTTTGTCCAGACGCCCACCTGCCACTCCCAAAGACACGTTTCACACCCAGCGGGCTGCAGAGCTGTGCTCCCACCTTGACAGTTGACTTTGGGCATACTGTGCCTTCCATGAGAGGAGGGACAGGATGGCCTGGATGGGATGAGTAACATGACATATCTACTAGGAGCCAGCCCAGTGCTAGGCCTGTATAGGTATAAACATATTTAGTCCTCACAGCCCACCACGCAGGTGGGCACACCTGGTCTCCCCATTTTTCAAAGCCAGATTAGTGACTTACTCAGGGTTACACAGCTGGTAATTGGTGGAGCCAGGATCTGAGTTCAAACCCAGGCTGAACTTCCTTCTGTGGCAAAAAGGGGGGTGGATGGGCTGACTGGTCACTAAGCCCATCCCTGTTGTTGCATTCTATGCTGAGGGTCCCTCATGCTAGGCCCTGGGCTGGGCCTTGGACAAACTAGGAAAATCCCAATGACTAAAACATAGCCCCACTTAAGTACAACACGCCAAGGGTGGCACAGGAGAAGGGACCTTAGGCTCTCTGAGAATTTTATCGCATGCTCAGCACTGGGGGAAAGAGTAGCTATAGAATAAGTAAGATACATCCTCTTGTCATAAGCTAGATCTAAATACACAAGTGCAGGTAAGCCGGACTTTGAGGGAGATGAAAGTCAGGGAAAAGGTATTAGGGAGTGGGGTCCAGCACAGACAAAGGCTTAGCAGTGAGGACAGAAACAAAATCTGAGAGACAATGAGAAGAAAGGCCTGGCAGTGGGGAAATGAGGTTGGGCAAAACAAGATAATGGAGTGTTTTAAATGCCAACCTGAAGATTTGAGTTATTATCCTTAGGTAATTGGGACCAGAAGAGGTGTGGAAGTCCCATTTCAAGCCAAGAATCTTGGTCTGGAGAGTACGATGTATTTGAAGGGAGAAGTGAGGGACTGGACCTTAGTTTTACCATCTAGCAATTGGACTCAAAGGACTATTAAATGCACCGTAGAATAGAAATCCTGAAATGTCCAAGCTGGTAGGACATTAAGAGTCACTGTCATCCAACCCTTTATCCCATATAAGGAGAAACTGAGGTCTGAGGAAGAGAGGCTAGCGCCAGTTTGCACAGTGAGCAAGCAGAGCTGGGGTCTCCATACTAGGTCTCCTGTCTCTGGGCCTTCTTCTCCCTGCTGTGACACCAAAATGAGGACCTCAGTACCCATGAAACAGGATTTCAGTGTGAGTCTGAGCAGAGGCCCCCACCACAAGTTTTCACCATGCTTTGAAGAGTCACCTTTGCTAACTACAAATGGAATTGAGGTTAACAAACTAGGCTGATCTTTCCCCTGGTGGATATCTTTAAAGAGCATGATAGATGATAATTAATTGTCCCCCCCCCCATGAAAATGGCGTTCCAGTGAGAGGTGGGAGGAGAGCCAGCGCTGGGAGATTTCTATGTTTCCTTCCAGCTTTTAGAGAGATTAGAGGCCTTCCAGCTTTTCTGATCATGCTGGATTCAGACTGATTTCAAAACAGTGAAAATTAGGTAGAATAGGGCATTCTAATTCTAATAAATGTCAATGGGGGACACTTTGGTTCTCCCATGAAGCTTTTCTTGTCTTCTCACCAAAGTTCACTGTCTCCACTTCCTCACCCCCCACCCACCTCTCAGTCCAGTGTACTCTGGGTCTGTCTGCCCCTAGTCCTTCACCTAGACGGCTCTCACTGTGGCCACCAGCAAGTAGCCACCTGTTGCCAGTCCAAGGTCATTTCATAGTTCTCACCTTCCTAGCCCCCTTGACCACCCTGGGCACAACTGCTCTCCCTGCCTAGACAGGCTGTCCTCTAAGCCTCCATGACGCTGCACCCTCCTGGCTTCCCTCTGCTGCCCCACTGCTCCCCTTCTCTGGTCTCCTGCGTGGGCTTGTCTTCTCAGCCTACCCTGAAATACTGGGGTTCTGCCCCAGGCCCTCCGCTTTCCTCACTCTGTTCTGTCCTGGGCGACTCCATCCACACCCACTCTTGAGGGAACATATGCCCCATTCCCAGCTCTGGGCAAGGAGCTTTGCAGAAATGGGTATATTTTTTTCCCTCAAGATTCCCCCCTGTAAGGTAGGTACAATTTCCATTCCCATCTTATAGATGGGAAAACTGGCTCAAAAATGTTCCATGATTTTGGGTGTTACACGCAACTAATGAATCGTTGAACACTACATCAAAAACTAATGAGGTACTATATGTTGGCTAACTGAACGTAATAAAAAATAAATTTCAATGTTCCATGATTTGAATAGTCACAGCTGGTAATCAGCAGAGTCAGGATTTGAACTCAGGTCTGTCCGACTCCCAAACCTGATGGTCCAACACTGCCTTTTGGTGTTAGCTGAGAACGTGTGACTCCCTTCCAGGATCATTCAGATTGTAAAAAGTATACACAAGCCTCCCTACCTGGAGGTTACACACTCTGACCAGCACCCATTTTCACCCTTCGGAAAGGGCTGCCAACTCAAGCCTTACAAGTAAAGCCCAGGACAGCTGCCTTGGACGGGACATTTACTCCCAGGGTTCTAAGTCCCACCAATAAAGTTGTTCTCTTTGAACAACTCCAGAGAGAGCCCCTGAACCAGGTCAAGGGGACTAACCATGAAGGCCAAACACACCATGTTGCCCAGAGCTCAGAGCAAATCCTCAGTGCAGAGGCCACGTCTGCCGCATCTTCGTCCGGTACAGTGTCTCTTGCTCTGGGAACAGAGCAATCTGCCCCTGGCTACCTGAGGACATGTGAGTGGTGTGATGGGGAAGAAGGATCTGCACTTAGTTTCTTTTTTTTAAAGATTTTATTTATTTATTTGACAGAGAGAGACAGAGCGAGAGGGGAACACAAGCAGGGGGAGTGGCAGAGACAGAAGCAGGCTGCCCGCGGAGCAGGGAGCCCGATGCGGGGCTCGATCCCAGGACCCTGGGATCATGACCTGAGCCGAAGGCAGATGCTTAACGACTGAGCCACCCAGGTGCCCCAAGGATCTGCACTTAGTTTCAAATTCTACCCTGCTAGTTACCAGCTGAGTACCTTTGGGCAAGTCCCTAAAACAGGACTAACCACACCTATTTCTTTGGGTTGGGGATCGGCAAGAGCACGTATATTCCTCACCTGCACGGTGGCGACACATGGGAGGCACCAGCCATCATGACCATAGAACGAATAATTCCTTGCTGCGTCCCACCCTGAGCCAGGGGTAACAACTGTTCCTCCTGCAGAACTGGATTTCCAAAGCAATGCCAGAACCCGCCACCAGAGCTGAGTGAATAGGTGACCCAGAAAAGGCACGTCCTGTTTTTTTTTTCCCCTCAGGTACTCTGGGACACTCTGAGGTCCCTGAGAAGTCTGGACACCAAGGGACATACGACAGAGGAGATGTGGTATTATTCTGGAGAGATGGCTTTCACCCTGTTGGCATGGTTACCATCTTGAGCAAGAGGGGCCGCCTGCCCACATATTAGTGTCACCCACATAGGATTGTAGGGTTTTTCCCCACCAAATGAGGCCTCTTGCTGCCCAGGTAACCTTGCTGATCCTAAACCAGTGATAACACCACCACCAACAGCATCAGCGGTAGCTGCCCAAGGGTCGACATTTTCCCCCCTTATATTATCTCACCAAATTCTTACAACTCGTGGAAGGAGGTTGTTATCCCCATTATATGGATGAGGAAAATGAGACCTAGAAAGATCACCTGCAGCCTCCCACTCACACCCACATTCTGCCACTTGCTGTGGCCTCAGGGTCCTTTTACTGATACCAAATTGCACCCCACCCCTTCCCGCCCGCCACTCTGTGTCTGAGACCAGCCTGAGCCCACAGATCTCAGGACCATCCAGAGCCCTTCACCACTCTGTCAAAGCCCACTTTGGGAGCAATTGGCTCCCCAAGGCAGTTTTTGGTATTACGAAGTGTGAAAATGTCCTGGTAGCTACAGTCTGTGAGCTGGTGGAGCTCAGAGCCCATTCTCAGCACCCGCCCCCCACAAGCTGGTTCAGAGGAGTTCAGCTCTGAAGAAGGACGGCAAAGCTGTCCCCCATGGAACCACAGTGAGAATAAGGGCAAAAAAAAAAAAAAAAAAAAGGCTTTTTTTGCTTCAGTTCTGCAGATGGTCGAGGAGCTTGTGTTTCTTCACCAGAATTTTCTAGATCCTTTGACTGGAACCATCTGGGTAATTGTCTCAAGCTTCTGTGTGATTCCCACTGAGGTGGAACCAGGTGGGAGGGGCTGTGTGGCGCGTGTGGTGCTGTGACTTCCCCTCTCTGAGCCTTGGACTTCTTGTCTGTGAAATGGGAGTCCGCACTGACAGGATGGTAGAGTTCGTTCTTTCTTCCAGCCCTGAAGGTCTAGGGTATTTCACTGCTGGAGGTTCAGCAAACAACGGCATGGCAACTCGAGAGGATGAAACGGGGCTGCTTCAAAGGTCCAGTGTTTGGACCCCGAGTCGAAACGAGTGGAGGAGGGTAACAGGGACCCACTCCATAGCAGGCCGGGCGCTGGGGGGGGGCAGTGCACGCCACTCAGTTAAGGTAAGGTCAGTATTGTCGTTCGATTTTACAGATGACGAAACTGAGGCCCAGGGAGGTTAAGTGTCTCGCTCAAGTGCAGCGCAGACAGCAGGGGTCAGGAGCCTGCATCCGGACCCACTCCACCTTCATTCTTCCCACTGCAGCCCCTGATCTCCTGAGAGCCTTTTGGTTGTTGAGCTAGGAGCATAACCGTCCTCCACTGCTGCTTAAACCACACCCCGGCAAGTAAGCAAGGGGATCACTGAGTTTCCACAGAGGTTTCCTGCCAGGCAACTGTGCTAAAAAAAAAACCATCTTTTCCTACCTAGTATGTTAGTAGGAGGTGAGCAGATTGCGACAGCCTTCTGTCTTCTTCCAGACAACAGTGGCAGGCTGGTCCCCAGTCAGGAAACAACAGAGGGACCCGGGAGGACCAAAGCCATAGGAGAAGGCTGACCCCAGGGGCGTGGCTTCTGCACACACAGGAGACACAGACCCACGGCAGACCCACTGGAGTCATAGATAGGACCCTCTCCCGCTTAAAAGATATAAGCTCCTCCCTCCTGGCCTTTCATCACGTGCCCCTGGGCCGCCTTTCCGAGCTCATCACCTACTCCCTGAGCATCCTAGGTTCACCACGTTCCCAGCCTCCATCCACAAGTTTCTACCAACTAGAATGTCCTTTCCCATCCTGCTGCCTCTTCCTCTGCTTCGAAGTCCTTTAATGGCCAGCAGAGACCTCACCTCCTCAAGGGAGCCTTCCAGGTTCTCCGTCTCCTGATGGAGAACTCTCCCCTCTGCCCACTCCCCCAGGGACTCTGGCATCCACCACGTGCATAGAGTTATTTTGGTAAAGCTGATGTGTGCTGGCCAGCTGTTAAGCACCGAGCATGATGCTATGCAATTTCACATAGGATCTCATTTAATCTTCACAACAACGATGAGGTGGGGATTCCTCTTATACCCACTCAAACGGATGGGGAAACTGAAGCTCACTTACCCACGGTCATGGAGCTAGTGGGGGCAGTCAGAATGTGCACCCAGGTCTGTCTTTCTTTCTTTCTTTCTTTTATTTGACAGAGAGAGAGACAGTGAGAGAGGGAACACAAGCAGGGGGAGTGGCAGAGGGAGAAGCAGGCTTCCCACGGAGCAGGGAGCCCAATGCGGGGCTCGATCCCAGGACCCTGGGATCATGAGCTGAGCCTAAGGCAGACGCTTAACAACTGAGCCACCCAGGCACCCCACACCCAGGTCTTTCTGACTGTCAAGTTCACGCTCTGCCACTTAACACCACCACTTTCTAAGGAAGTTGCCATTTCCCTTGCAGAATGTAAACACTGGGGAATCATTCCTCATCTGAGCCCCCACCCCCGGGGTGCACCTCTCCACGAGTGAGTGCTGAATTGAATCTGATCACACCTTGTGCATACTGCAGAAATTCCACCACTAGAGTCCTCTTGGTGAGTGGCAAAGTCTTTCAGGAGGCGGGGCACTTTTAATCAGCTGACAGCCAACTGACTAATTGACAGCTCGGGGGGAAGATAAGCTAAAGGAGTGAGCAAAGGGGAGGAAGGCGAGATTGCAGGTCAGAGGAGGCTGAAAGGCAGAGGAGGGCTCCTGGGTTGAATGGGGCAGTTTTTCAGACCCTCCTCAAATCCTGGCAATTCCACAGTAGCTGGGGAAGCCTGGGCAAGGGGCTGCACCTCTCTGAGCTTCGGTTTCCTCCTCCGTAAGATGGGCCTGTTGCAACAGTGCTTGCTGTTCACGCTAGACACCCCGGGCTTCCACCAGAGGAATGAGGTTGTGCTGAGGGAAAGAGTGGATGCTGCCTCCTGGGACAGTTGGTGGATCAGCCCAGACTGAAATGCCCTCCCCATGAAATCACTGGGCCCTAAAGGCCTGGGGGCATCCAGGAACTCACAGGATCACAGACTCACAATAAGGGTCTTAGAGACAGCTCAGGTTGGCTTTCTAGCTCTCCGAGACAGCCCCAGATGGTTCCAAATCCAGCGTCCACTTGCTCTGTGGCCTCGTGCCTGTCACTTTGCCCCTCTCAGACTGGTTCCTCATCTTTAATATGGAAGTAAACGTAATTCCTTTGCCATAGCTCTGTGGATGGAGGATGAGACCCCAGACCCCTCTGGGGTCATGTGTCCAGCCCAGGGTCTAATCCACAGTATAACCCCAGGCATGTCAGGTCTCCCCTCTGAGCGGCACTTTCCCTACTCACCAAATGGGGGTAAGGATTCCTGGCAGAGCAAAGGGATTACATGAAGGCTGTTTTCCTAACAGCTACCCCTGAGCTCTCATGATGCCCCAAGCCCTGTGCTATCACCAGCCATGGCTGCATTTAGTCTTCATAGGAACCCTGTGAGGTGGGAACTCAATTTGCAGATAAATGGCTAGGAGGAGTCAGAACCAGGATCTGAGCTCTGAGCCTGTTCCCTCTGCCTGGCACACTTATCCGCCTCTTTCCACGCCTAACTCGGGCTCCTTCTTCAGGTTTCAGCGTTAACCCTGGCTTCTCTGGAAGGATCCCTCAGCCTCAGGCTGGGCCGGGCACCTGCTCTGGCCCTCTGCCTTGAGACTTTTTCTCCCTTCCTCCGCCAGCCAGTGGGGGAGGGAGCCCCAGGAGGCAAGGTCACACTTAGAGCTGTATCCCCAGAGCCTAGCACTGTGCTTGGCTTACAGAATGCATCATGTCAGCATCAGGATGCCACCCAGTCCCTGAGGAGCCGGGGAGATGGGAGGAAAACTTGGAGTCCTGCCATGCCTTACATTAGCAGCATCTTCTCTGAGTCCTGACAGCCAGCCCCTGGGATGCCATTTGAGCCAGCTGAATTCCGGTCACTGTTTCACCTTGGAAAGGCAGCCACGGCCCTCACCAAGCAGCCCGGCAACTGATGTCACCGTTAATATTTAATGTGGACTCCACTGCGGCAGAGCTGCAGGCTACAGGAGCTGGAGGGGGCTGGGCCGCATCTCCATGGGTCGTGGGGAGGGCATAGATGGAAAAGGGGTGCATAAACCGGAAAGCCCCCAGCAGAGGAGCATTACACTGGCCCGTTTTAGTCCCTGGCTTAACTCAGAAAGAGCCAGCGCAGCATTTGCCTGCAGGGGGACAAGGAGACTGCTGACTGAGCCCAAGCGATAAACATATGGGGGATTAGGGGCTCCCGGGGAGATTTCCTGGAGACAGTGGGAGGGTGAACCCTGGCGCCAGCCAGACCTGGACTCCACTCCACGTTGGCACTGTGCAGCTATGTGACCGGGGAGCAACTGCACCACTGAGCCTCTGTTCTCCGATCTGTGAAATGGGAATGATACCTTCCTTGAGGGGTTGTTGTGAGAGGATTCAATAAAACAAGTGATCTAGATAGAGGACCCAGTTCAGTACATACTAGGACCTCAGTAAATGCTTCCCCCAAACCAGGTGCAGGGCCTGAGGTTGGAGAGAGGAGACCTGAAGGTGTTTCACCCATTCACTGGCCAGAATGGCCGGAAGAGAAGGGTCCTTGTGGACCATCTCTTCTGATCGACTGGCCCCCTCATTAGACGGACGAGGATGCCGAGGGCCCGGGAGGGAGCAGAGGCTCACACAGCAGAGCTGGGGTCTGACCTGGCCTGCAGTTGCCTGCTTGCCTTCCACCAGTGATGATGAGGAGATGCCCCCATTCCTTGATGGGTGCTAGACAAAGCAGGACCCTCATCCTCCACCCCATTCCTGGTCTCCCTCCTGTATGTTTCCCTGCAAATCCTGGGAGCTTCCCAAAGTGTAAATCTGACCATGGCATTCCCTGCTTAAAACCCTTCTGTGGTCCCACGCTTAGGGTTGCCAGAGAAAATACAGGAGGCCCAGTTAAAACTGAATTGCAGATAAAGAACAAACGATTTTTCAGTATAAGAATGTTCCAAATATTGCATGCACATAATTACACTAAAAAATTCTTCATTGTTTGGGGCACCTGGGTGGCTCAGTCAGTTAAGTGTCTGCCTTCGGCTTAGGTCATGATCCCAGGGTCCTGGGATCAAGCCTCACGTTGGGCTCCCTGCTCAGCAGGGAGCCTGCTTCTCCCTCACCCCCCACCCCCCGCTTGTGCTCTCCCTCTCTCCCTCTCTCTCAAATAAATAAATAAAATATTTTTTAAAAAAATTCTTCATTGTTTATCTGAAATTCCAAGTTAACAGGACAACCTGTATTTTTATTTGCTAAATCTGGCAATCCTACACAAACAGCCTTCAGGAAAAAGGTCAGAGTCTCTCATCAGCCCACGAGGCCAATTGTAGCCCCAAGCTCATCCTTTCCCTCTCTTGCACATGAACTCCCTGCTCTGGACACAACTTGTTGCCTTTTCTTGAGAATCCCAAGCTCTCCCTCCCCTCTCGCCTTTGTAAATGCTATCTTTTCCACTGGGACCTTCTCGGGACCTCTTCCTCCTGTCGCTGCCCCACTGAGCTTGACCCAACCCATCCTCAGGCTTCTCCAGCATTACTGTTTTCTCCTGGAAGGCTTCCTGACTCTCCAAGCCTGAACGGTGCCTCCCCTGGGTTCCCACTGTGGGGCAGGTCCTCTGCCTATCTCGTTCACTCAGTGCAGAGTAGAGGCTCATCAAACATTTATTACATTGGACTGCTAAATTCTACAGCCCCCTTGCACCTCTGCTATCAAGAGTTTCCTTCCTTCAGCTAAATCCTACATGCCCTCCAAGGCCCTGTTGGAATCCTGCCTCCTCTAGGCCTTCCCCAGGGCCCAATCCTGCCAGTTCAGTCATCATCCAGCGTAGTGAGCAACCTTTTCAGCCCATAAGCTCAGCAAGAGTAGCACCCCTCAGACTCTCCTGTGACCTGCAGTGCCCAGCACAGTACCTTCCTGCCAGATGGTGCTCAACAAATGCCAGTGTTTGGAGGATACCAAACCAAGCTCCTGTGTCTGATTCTCCTCCTCCTCCTCTCAGAGGTCAGTAACTGAAATCCTAACCCTGCCCTGAAGCAAAGCCTCCTATGGATGACAGGGAAGCATCTTTAGTTCCCATCTGACAGAACAGCAAACGGAGGAAGTGGAGGAACCATTAGTTTGTGGTTCAGGTCTCTGGACTCCATCCTACCCCAGGGCCTTTGCACCTGCTCTTCCCTCTGCCCAAAGTACTCTTCCCAAAGATCTTTACTTGGATGATGTAGCAGATTAAATATGACCATAAATATTTTGGCACTCACCCCTTCAAGAGGTGGTGTCTCTCCCCAGCCCTTGAATCCAGGCTGGCCCTGTGACTTGCTTTGACAACAGAATGTGGCAGAAGTGACCCTTTATGAGGTCAGAGCCTAAGCCGTGCAGCTTTTGCCTTCCCCCTCTTAGAATGCTGCCCCTAGATCACCATGTAAGGCCAACTGAAGGATGAGAGGCTGTGTGACAGGGGGCTGAGGGGCCCCAGCCAACAACCAGTACCAACTTCTAGAAGGCTGAGTGAGGCCTTCTTGGACCTTCCAGCCAGCTGTGCCTCCAGCTGCATGTAGGAGAAATGGACAGAGGAACCACCCAGGCCAACCGCAGGCTCATGAGAAATAATAAATGGTTGTTATAAGCCACTAAGTTTCGGGGTTTGTTACACAGTTTGGGTTTGTTACGCGGACATCAATAACCTACAACTGCCTCCTCTTCATTCGGGTACCTGCTCAGATGTCACCTCCTCTGAGACAGTCCTTTCTCGACCATCCTGGCCAAAACAGCACACTCCCCACCACTCGCTCTCTATCCCGTTATCCTGTTTCATCCTTCCTGAGCATGTGTTACCATCTGAAATCACAATGTATTCACTCACAGACTTGTTGTCCATCTCCTCCACCAGGCAGCAGGCTCCATGAGGCCAGGGGTCCTAATGGTTTGTTACCTGCCATCTCCCTAGCACCCGTGTGGGGTCTGACACAGGGAAGATGCCACAAATTGGTGGTGGTGGTGGTGAAATCATGTGCCTGCCCCTTGCTGGTGCGGCACTTCAGGGGGCAGAGTGGCAGGCGTGAGCTCCCACATTGCTGAGTCCTCCAAAACCAATGTCCTTAGGAGGTCAGGAAGGCAGGCCAGGTGTCTGGGTTTGTGTCAGGGGCAAGAGCTCCAGGGAGCCCAAGTTGAGCAGGAATGAAAGGAAATTGCCAAAACGTTCATTTTCAGCAGGGGCTCAGATTCAGACCAAGGAGGTCACTGGCTTTCTCCCTCTGTTGCCGATTACCGGCAGCCCAGCCATGCTCTCCTGAAAGATCACAAAGCTGAGAATCTAGGCAATGGGAGACAGTGTCGAGGACACTGAGTCACTTCTCAGGGGCCAAGGGTTTCCGAGTCCCTAACACAAAGCAGATCCTCTGAGCCTACTTTCTCCAGTGCCAAAAAATAGGTAAAGCCACAGCCTCAACTGAGGAAAAACTGCACAGCCAAGAGCAAAAGATGCTCTCAGATGCCCCGTCAAGTTACCATGCTGCGTTCTGCGGGGGCAGCGCGCGCATCACCACTGTCCAAGCCCGGCTGCTTTCAAGCAGGTCCCATGCTGAAATTCTGGCTGCAGTACTGAGTAGCTATGTGACTTTGGCACGCCACCTAACCTTCCTGAGCACCAGCTTCTGCATCTACAGATGGTGCACAATGAAGACCAAACGTCTAAGGTTGTGATGAGGAGTCAATTAGATTGCACATGCTCAGCACAGCTTCAAGCAACAGAAATGATAAATGGATTGTAGTTCAGTTTGTGAGTATTTCTTCACCTATTCGTGTGCTGGCAGTGGTTGGGTGGGGGGAGCAGTGTGTGGAGAGCAAGGTTTGAATGAGACACGGACCCTTCCCGGGGATTGGAGCCACATTTAGGGGTTGCCTGGCAGGGACTAGGTTTACAGTGTGAACCCCTTGGTCCATGTTGGAAACATTGGAATGCCCGATCCTACTTAGCACTGTTCTCAGGCCTTATGAGAGGACCCCTCAGAGCAGTCCTTCAACCCTCCTGGAGGCCCCCTGGTATGGATAAGGCAATGGTTTGGAGGTAGAGCCCTGGTAAGGATTTAGGAGGCCAGGGTTGGAGGCCCAGCTCTGGCACTAATAAGCTGTGTGACATGGAATAAATCACTTGCCCTCTCTGGGCTATGTCTGGTGTCCTCATCTATAAAATGGGTCATTCGTCCCTGAATTACCAACTCACAGACTGGTTGGAGGATCAGATAATGATTCAGATGCAAGAATGCTTTGGAAAGCATTAGCTGTCTGATGAATAAATCTATTAAAACTGAAAGGATTATGGGAAATCCCTGTAACCTTCTGTTCAATTTTGCTGTGAACCCAAAACTGCTCTAAAAAAGTCTATTTAAAAAAAAAACCCGGGCGCCTGGGTGGCTCAGTTGGTTAAGCGACTGCCTTCGGCTCAGGTCATGATCCTGGAGTCCTGGGATCGAGTACCATATCGGGTCTGCTTCTCCCTCTGACCCTCCCCCCTCTCATGTGCTCTCTCTCTCTCATTCTCTCTCTCAAATAAATAAATAAAATCTTAAAAAAAAAAAAAAAAACCTGGATTCTCTAGCAAAAACCCTCCAAAGCTTTTAAATTAAGCAATATAATACGAGTTCAAATCCTAGATTGCAACGTGCATGATTCTGGGCAAATGAGTTAATCTCTGGCACTGCCAGAGGCTTGGTTTTTTCTTCTGCAGGAGACAGGAGCCCCGAGGCAAGAGAAAGGCAGGGAAGAAGCTGTCAGATACAAGACAGATGAGATAAAGAGATGAAGCCTACCAGCCTCCCAAACCCCTGGGCAACACATGGAGGAGGGTTCCCCACCTGACTGCGAGCTGAGGTGGGGGCTACCTGTTCCTTTTGCATCCCCTGCACCCCTTTGGATCTCAGCTCCACCCCAGGTAGATGGTGACTCAAGTTCTGCAGAGACTGGTCCCTCTGCCCCTGTTGCCATGGCGCTGCAGCACAGCCTGGCCAATCAGGGAAGAGACGGGTATCTGAGCCTCTGTTGCTAAAGCTGGAGCAGGACGCCTGGCCAATGGGAAGAGCAGCAGAGTGGGGCCACCATGGAAACCTCAGCCCCAAGGTTCCAACTGCGTTTTGTCTCCATGCCTCATTTGCAGGGGCGGCAGGGCGGGGGGGGGGGGCGGGGGGGGCGGTGTTAGGCTGGGTTTTCTGCTTTCCTTTTTGGCAAAGAGCATCTCCTAGCCCCGGGAGGACATTCAGGAGTCACAATAGGGGTGCATGACAAGACGCATCTTCAAAGAGTCAGAAAGGACGCCAAGCTTAGCACAGCACAGCTTCGGATGTTCCCTTCGTTATGCTTTCCCCATACGCTCAGTATCACTTGCGTCTTTGATCTTAGCCCATCCCCCTGGATCTACCTAGCCCCATCTGTCCTAAGAAATGGCTGTAGACTGCAGAAAAAAAAAAACCCACCTCCCAAGTAAGAAAAGGAACACAGGGTTTACCCCCAAAAGGATGCTCTTCTGTCCTGTAGCTTTGTGGCTTGGCACAAACTGCCCCACCGCTTCCTCCAGGTGCAGGGTGTGAAGGAGGATCGAGACCAAGGTCAGACACAGGTGCTGCCCCTGTCTATCAAATTTGAAGATTGGGCAAATGGGCTCTGTGATTCCTTTCAGATCTCACATTCTAGACTTAATGCTCTTCAGGCTCTGAAAAAGCAGATCTACAAAGAATAACTTTCCAAGGGGGGGGGGGCTGTAAATGGTGCCAATGGACACAAATAAGACTCAGGCTGCTTTGTGCCCTTAAAATGCCAGACTAGCAAGGCCATCGGTGGTAGAGCCGAGGCCCGGAGGGGTGCAGCTGCCCCCTCAAGGTCACACGGCTAGCTAGATGCAGAGCCAAGGCTAGAAGCCCTAACTCCCAGGTCCAGCTCTTTAGCTTGTAACGTGCAACCTCGTTAAACCAGCCTTCTCACCCCCGTGCAGGCAACCAGGGAGCTATGCATGCCCATGCTGCCCCACCCCTTATTTTGCAAACATGGGCATAATAACTTCAAGGAAAAGTGTGTCCAACCTGTGCCCCACTCTCTCCAGTCCTTCACTCTGTTGCCTGGCAACAGTTCTATCCAGAAGCCTAGGTGTCATCCTAGAGACCACTCCTTCACCCTCATCCTTCCCACCAAACCTACTGCCTGATCATTTCATCTCCTAAATGGCCTTTGAGTCGCCCACTACTCCCCTCCCCCCACTGCTTTCCCCGGCTGAGGTTCCATCATGAATTTCCTGGACGGCTGTTGGCTTCTCACAGGCTTCCTGCTTTTGCACTTGCTCATCCCATCCCCCACTTTCATTTTCTGTAACCACAGCCAGACAGTGTTTTAAAAATACAAATCTGCTCATGTTACCTGAGGCTTGCTTAGAGCCTTTAAGTATAGTAATCAAAATCCTTAACATGCCCCGGAGGCCTTCATTGTCAGGCTGACAACCCCAACTTCATCTTGCCCTTCCATGTGCTCTGCTCTAGCTGCCTGGAACATTCTCACCCCTACCACACCCTCAATTCTTCTAGTTACTCCTCCTCACCCTTTGGCTGTCTGTTCAATGGTCACTTTCTTGGGGAGCCTTTCTTGACCTCCCTGAATCGGTCACATTGCCCTGTTACAGGCCCTCCTGGCACCATGCACGCCTTTCATCTGTACCATATTATCACAGTTGCCGTTTTACACTTGTCCATGTAATTATTTGATTCATATCTGTTAGCCCTGCCCCACTTGTCATAAGCTTCAAAAAGGCAGTGACTTTTTCTTGTTCTATGCCTTAAACATATGGATGAGTGGATGGATGGATGAACAGGTGTATATATGGATGGATGAATGGATGGATGGATGATGGATGGGAGTATGGATGAATGAGTATAGAATGGATGGATGGATGGATAGACAGGTGACTGGGTCTACGTATTACTGGATGATAGGTGGGTGAATAGATGGGTGGGTGTATGGACATATGGATGGATGGATACTCTCATTTTCCCCAATTTACTTAGAACTAATCATATCTCCCTCTATTCTGTGGCTAGCCTTTCTTCCCCTTATTCATCAACATACACCAAGCATGTCTGATGTGCCAGGAATGTGCCCACAGTGTTGTCAGAGCCCAAGAAAAGAGGGATCATCATGCCCTTGCAGCTTATTTTTTATGTGTGTTTTTTATTTTTTGAGAGAGAGAGAGAGAGAGAGAGTGTGTGTGTGTGTGTGTGTGTGTGCAAGGAGGGAGAGGGGCAGAGGGAGAGAGAGAACCTCAAGCAGGTTTCACAGCCAGCACGGAGCCCAACATAGGGCTCAATCTCACAACCCCTAGATCATGACCTGAGCTGAAATCAAGAGTCGGACACTTAACCAACTGAGCCACCCAGGCGCCCCTGCCCTTGCAATTCAGATATTCATAGCTACTTCCAGTTAACACTTACTACTGTGTGCCAGAGACCACTGAATGCTCTCCTCCTGGGAAACACACTCCTTGCTCTCTACTTATCCAGAGCCTAGCGGTGCCTCAAGGGTCAATTCTTCCCTGATCATCCAGCCCATGCCTGATCTCCCAGCCTCAGAACTGCCCAGCACATAAGTCTGGGCCACTCTTGCTGGTCCTTGCCCACAAACTACTTCATATTATCCTTTCTCTGTGAGTCTCTTCCTCTCCACCAGACGCTAAGTAAGCTCCCTGGGGACAAGATTCACGTCTCAGGGAAGGCCAGTGTGTGGGCTGGGCATTGTAAACACACTCCCTTATATAATCCTTGCAGGAGCCTGAGGGAGGCATGATTACCCCTATTTTCAATAGGAGGAAACTCCTGCCTGAGGTCACACAGATAGTAAGTGGTAAAAACGGTGCTGAAACCAGGTGGGTTTGAATCTAAGGCCAAGGTCCTTAATTGGCATTCACCCCCAGCCTGAATATTTTCTCCAACAGCCCCGGATGTAGCCGCTCCCTCATCCCCCCCTCCCCGCCCCCGCCCCGCCGCCTGAATACTGCCTGGGTAGAACGGCCTGGCCTATTGTTGAATACTGGCCTGGCCTATTGTTGAATACTCACCTGTCAAAAACCTTATTCTAGGGGTGCCTAGGGGCATCTGCCTTTGGCTCAGGTCATGATCCCAGGGTCCTGGGATCGAGCCCCGCATTGGGCTCCCTGCTCTGCGGGGAGCCTGCTTCTCCCTCTGCCTCTGCCCCTCTTCCTTGCTTGTGTGTTTTTTCTCTCTCTCAAATAAATAAATAAAATCTTTAAAAAAAAACAACAACAAACTTTATCCTAAACCGGGGTGAAGTTTGGGGTCACTGGGTACCAGTTTCAGACAGGCACATTTTGATTTTGCAACTGCTACCCAGTGACCCCATTTCTGCCCCCTGTGCAACCAGAACAAGCATGCCCCCCTTCCACACGGCAGCTTGTCATTAATTTACAACCAGCTCTTATGTCTCCCCTACGTCTTACCGTCTTCGGGGGTGAGAGGGCTGCAGAGAGAGTACTAATCTGGAACTAGAGAGAGCCTGGGTTCTCATCCTGGCTCAGCCACTGTCCACGGACCGGTACATTTCAAAACAAAATTAAGTAGGTGATTTGACAAACAAGGGCATTAAAAAACAAAACAAAACAAAACCCTATCACCACCTCCCATCACCCTCATTTCATAATAGAAAGGGCATCCTGACACATAAAGTAGGGCAGACAATCTGAGAATTCATTTAGCTTTATGAAAACTCCCTACATTGTCCCCATTTCTCTCATTTCACCGTGTCCCGGTACAGACCCTGTTGGGGACTGGCCCAGGTCTACAGCCTGCAAGGACCTCTGCTCCAACCAATTAAAGAAAACGCCATCAGCCAGAAAAACAAGAACAGAGCCCCCTGCTATCAGGACACAGTTTCGAGAGGGAAGGAAAAGCTGAACATGTCTGGCACCATGGGTAGCGGAGCTCAGGAAGCGAGACAGACTTCTCCATTGTGTCACAGCCTCATGTCCAGGTTCTGTCTTGGCTTAGATGAGCAAAGGCCGTCCCTACCCTTGTAACTCTGTGGGCACCCCTGAAAGCATGTGGCAGGCAGGGTCTGCCCAGGACCATGTTGCTCACAGGTGGAACCTACTAGAAGTCAGGAGGACTGCTGCGGCTGGAAGGCCGGTATAAAGCCTGGTCGGTTCTGAGAAGACAGCAGATTTTTCTCTTGGGGCAGATCTGTGCTTGATCTGATCAAAGCCTCCAAAACAAAGGCCTCCTTGCCACTCATTCATTCTCCTATTTATTTACTGTTTATAGAAGGCCTACTGTATGCAAACCTGTGCTAACATTGGCAGGGGTGAAGGTGAGCACGGAATGACTTGGTCTCTGTCCTCATGGGGCTCAGAGTCTATTAGGAAAGGCAGATATTAACCTAAATGTAGGGGATGGGTGCAAACGTATGCGTGTGCCAAGTGCTGGTGCAAAGGCTCATGCTGCCGCGGGAGCGTGAGAATAAGGGAATTGAGCTCGCCGGTGGTCACAGAGGCTGGGGCGGTCATGACCAAGCTGGGATGGGAATGAAGAGCAGGCATCGACTGACCAGGTGAAGGAGGAGGGAAAGCAACTTCCAAGTGCCTGGTGTGGGACGAGCATCCACCACGGGAAGAGCTGAATGGGGCCGGTGGGACCGCACAGGGGGAAAGTGCCAGAAAAGACGTGCAAGAGGCTAAGGCTAGAGAAGGAGGTGGGGGACTCACGGGCTAGTTAAAGGCGCTGGGTCTTTTTCTTAATTGAAATAGGAGACCACTGAAGGGTACTGTAGGCAAAGTGGCACGAGGTAAGTATTAATACTTGATGGCAGAGAGGGAACACCTACCTCCTCCAGGAAGGAAACTGGGGTGGATGTTGACCTGGCTTTGTGCTGATCACTTTGCAACACAGACACATAGCGAACCATTATGTGGGATGCCTGAAACGAACACGGTGTATTACATCAAGTATATATCAATTTAAGGAACCAGTGATGCAGGGCACCTGGGTGGCTTAGTCGGTTAAGCATCCGACTCTTGATCTCAGCTCGGGGCTTGATTTCAGGGTCGTGAGTTCAAGCCCCACGCTGGGCTCCATGCTCCGTGTGGAACCTACTTAAAAAAAAAACCAAACAGTGATGATGGTAGTGATGGTGATAAAACTAATAATAGAAGGGCACCTGGGTGGCTCAGTCGTTAAGCGTCTGCCTTTGGCTCAGGTCATGATCCCAGGGTTCTGGGATCAAGCCTGCTTCTCCCTCTCCCACTCCCCCTGCTTGTGTTCCTTCTCTCGCTGTGTCTCTCTGTCAAATAAATAAATAAAATCTTTAAAAAAAAAACTAATAATAGAGTTAATGTTACTGAACGCCATGTCCCACACACTGCTTTAAGATTCTTTATGCATCGGGCACCTGGGTGACTCAGTCGTTGAGCGTCTGCCTTCGGCTCAGGTCATGATCCCAGGGTCCTGGGATCGAGTCCCACATCAGGCTCCCTGCTCTGCGGGAAGCCTGCTTCTCCCTCTCCCACTCCCCCTGCTTGTGTTCCTGCTCTCGCTATGTCTCTCTCTGTCAAAAAAATAAATAAAATCTAAAAAAAAAAAAAAAAAGATTCTTTATGCATCCATTCATCCAGTCCTCACGTTTGCCCTGTGAGGCGGGCACTATTAATATCCCTGTTTTACAACTGACAAAACGGAGGCACAGAAAGAGTAAATAACTTGCCCAAGGTCACACAGCTTGTAGGTGGTAGAGTTGGCAGATAAGGGAGTGACCTCTGAGCACCTAAAGAAACTGCTCTCGTAAAAAAGTCATAGGACCGGGAAACACTGTCCTACAAGAGACGGCTGGGGACAGCAACCTGTAATAAACTTGATTTGAACAGGCACTCACTGAACACCTACCATGTGCTATGTATTCACATTGAGGTGAGTACTGAGGATTTGGCAGGGACAAAAAACAGTCCCAGAACTTACATTCCAGTGTGGAGAAAAGACAATGCACAAGTGGGCAAACAATGCAGATGATTTCAGTGACGAAAAGGGCTGTAAGGGAGAGATAACAGGGTAGTGTGATGGGCAGTGACAGCAGGGGATGGTGCCTCTCTAGACAAGGAAGGCCTCGCTGAGAAGGCAGCAGGTGACACCAACAATGAGAAAGCAACTCAGCCATGATCTTGGGAAGACGGTTCCAAGAGGGGAGAGTCGTGCAAAGGCCCCAAGGCAGGGACAACCTTGGGGTGTTCACGGAACAGAGAGAAGAGACGCTTCATTGTTCTGAGTGAGCAGGAAGAGATGAGAATGGAGACAGATGCTTCCAGATGCCCAGGCCCCATAGGGCCTTGTGGGCTGTGCAAAAAGTTGGGATTTCATCCTGAATTGATGGGAAGTCACTGGAGGGTTTCAGGCAGGGGAATGGCACAGCCTGTTCTATGTTTAAAAGAGAGCGTGTTGGCTGCTGTGAGAAAAATACATTCTTTGAGGCAAAAGAGGACGCAGGAGGACAGTCAGGTTGCCGCTGCATCAGATGAAGGTGGAGGTGGTGAGAAGGTCAGATTACAATATATTTTTGCTAATGGATTAGATGTGGGTGGAGTTGAGGGAAGGAAATACAGGATAACTCCAAGGCTTTCTGCCTGAAAAACCGGGTAGATGATGGTACAGTGACTAAAATGGGGAAGACTGTGGGAGGAGCAGGCTTGGGTGGGAGCCGGGAGGACACAGCTAAATCAAGAGTTGTGTTTTACACATATCCAGTTTGTCACCCTCTGAGAGCACTCAGGAGAGGCTGAGAAGACAACTGCACAGACAGGCTGGAGTTCAGAGGTGGGGTCGGGGCTAGAGATCTCAGGTTGAGATTCACGGGCATGGTAAGGTGGTGGTTAGAATCACGGGACTGGGTCGCCCGAGGAAGGAAATGCAGAACAGAGGTCCAGGGCCCACAGCCCGGGATCCTCCAGTGTGTGGAGACTGGACGGAGCCATGGAGACCAGCAAGAGAGGGTGAGGAAGGTGGTGAGCGAAGGAGACCGCAAGGAGAGTCCAGCCTGGCCCAGCTCTCCGCTAAGCTACCTTGTTGTCTCAGGCAAGTTGCTCCCTGTCTCTAGGCCTCAGTTTCCTTTTTGTAAATGGGGGCAGGGGGGGTGGTGGCCCTACCCATCGCTGAGGTGGTTCCCCCTGGATCATTGTGTGATACTCCCGTGGCCTCTTGCCAGATGAAGAATCAAAGCTCAGGCTTGACCACTTTGTTTCCAGGCCTTCTACGATGGGCTCTCGCTGGAAGAAATACAAAATACAACAAAACATAGCCCAAAGTCTCACCACCGAGGGGCAGGGGCAGGGCAAGGTTATGGGACCTGGAGTTGAATCCAGATCTTGCCATGTGCCAGCTGGGTGACCCTGATCCTTACAGGTACTTATCTGTACAAGGCAGCCAATAATACCCACGACGAGGGGTTGTTGCTAGAAATAAACCAGGTGGCAAGCCAAGCACCCCACACAGCTCCAGGCATGTGGTCAATGCCACACTTCCTTTCTCCTTCAGGAAGATTTCTTCCCTGAATCAGAAGAAAAGGACTCCAGAGTGGCTCTACCCTTGCCGAGCAATGCAGCTCTCCTGCCGCTCTCCTGCCACTCAGCCCTGGGGCTGCCAGCTCTGTGCCGCCTCTGTCCCTCACCTGCATGGCAGGTGGAGTCTGCCAAGACTGACTGGTCAGCCGGCTGGAGCCTGGGGCCCTGTAGGGGCGGGGAGGCAGGAGGGGGGCATCCGCTTCTAGGGCTTCTAGGGAGCTGGGCCTGGAGCCTGGATTCCTGGCCCGGCTCGGTCACGGTTAGACTAATGGCTACACTTACCAGGCATCTCCAGGGTACCAGATGCCCAACTAGCGCTTTACCTGAGGGTTTTTCAGCAATTCTGCTTGCATGGTGAACATATTCTTATTGAAAAGATGAGGGACCTGAGGTCCAGAGAGGAGAAAGGCTTGTCTGAAGTCACCAGGCCTTCCAGATATTTCTCTTCAAGATGTGTCGAACAGGGGGGGACCCCCTTAAGTAGCCTATATCCTGTGTGTGCTGGTCTCTGCTTCCTTCTCCAGCCACACAGGCCCCCAGCCTCTGCCCAGGGCTCACCAAGCTGCTTTCCCTCTTAGGTTCTTCCAGCCGGGAACTAGCCCCCTTTCCTCCCAACTCTGCCCATTGCAAGCTCTGCCATCCATCAGATTTCCATGGAAATGCCCAGAAATCCTTCCCTGGGTCCTAGACTAGGTTGGGGGCTCCCCTTTAACCTCTCACAGCAACCCCTCCTTGGCCTTTGCTGCACTTCTCACAACGAATTATTTCACAACCATAACACTAGAGAGCTATGTAACATTTTGTTGGCCATCCTTCTCCCTCCTGTATCCACGCATGATACCTGGCACATAGACAGCTCTCGATGTTTGTTGACGGGAGAACGACCAAACTTGTGAACATGAATGAGAGAATGAACCACAAGTGAATCTCCCTCTTGCAGTGATGAGCTAGCTGCGATTCTGCCAGGAGACAGAATACTTGTATAAAGGGCCGTCTCCCTTGGAGTCTAAATAACAGAACCTGGGAGAAACAGTGTCTTCCAATCATGCAGAAGCCGCCCAAGGAGGCATGCGCGAGGAGACCCCAAGCCATGTGTGTTGGGAGGTGGACACCCAGCTCCCTGCATGGGTTAGGTCCCCAGACCTTGTCTGTCCCCCCCACTCCCAATCTCGGACCCCAGAGGGGGCCACCAGTCTCCTGGTTCCTGCAGGAGATGGTGGCAAGGGGGTGGTGGTCAGACTTGCCTTGTGTCGCAAGGGGAAGTGCGCCCCGTTTTACTTCTGCTTTGAGGCAAGACACATCCTGTGTGTCAGACCACCCAGGATTGCTCCTGTCCTAGCACCAGCCACCAACTGTGGCCAGTGTGGAGATGAGGCACTGGAGAACCTGGGAATGTGGCCCTCACTGCCATGTGGGGAGCCCAGGCCCCAAGCCCTGAAATCCCTACTTCCAGGACTTGGCTGCCCCACCATGGAAGCCACCTTCAGTGGGCTTCTTGCTCCCATGCCCCCACTTCTTTCTCTCTAAGGGAAGAGCCCTGGGGGTGGAGAATCCCTGCGTTCAATCCCTCCCCCACCATGTGTGCGCTCAGTAACCTTGGCTAAGTCCGTCCATTTCCGAGACTCAGTTTCTCCTCGGAGGAGTGGGGGTACCACCACCTAGCCGCTTCCCTCGGGCTGTCCTCAGGCTTCTAACACTCGGCCCATGGGCATGCACTTGCTTGGAGTTCACTGTAAGAGCGCTTGCTATTACCTTTCTTCTGCTTTCTGTTGCTCCCTTCTCAAGCTTCAGACTAGCTGGTGCTGGACCAGGTTCCAGGGACATCTGCCAGACACATCCAAAACAGAATGTTTGGTCTCCATGAGGGGAGTATTTACAGGCCTGCCTTAAAATTATGGTATATTTTGTGTGCCATTCGGACCACTTCACAAAGCCGATGGCATTGGGTCTTCAACTCCGATTCCTTGAAAGAGGCAGAAGAAACACCGTCCTTGCCCCACCCCCAAACTTGAGTTCCAACCAGTCAACTTGCTCAGGATCATGCAGGTAGTGGGCATGGAAGTCAGACAAGAACTGCAGGGACTCCACCTGGTTGTGCAAGGTCTCAAAATATTTCATAGAACTTAACCCCCCGGGGTCTCACACCCATCCCCCAGACTCAGCGTGGTTTTGGGAGCTTGGACAGGCTGAAACTGGAACAGGGTTTCTGGCTCACTGAAGAGAAAGGGGATAATGAAAGAGGATCATTCCCCGCCTGTCCCATCAGCGATGCCGGTTGCCTCCTCGGAGCCTGGGTATGTTTAAAGCGGACTCTTCAGATTTAGGACCAGGAAGAGCAAAGCCTGACAGGTGAGCAAGGTGTCTTGTCTCTGTCCCCTCCTCCCTAAGGTGCGACCCCAGGGCCCAGGCTGGCTCAGGGCTTCCCAACAGTGGACTGTTTGTCACTCTGGTTTGCACCCTGGAACTTGACAACACTAAGCTTCCCTCTGGAAATCAGCTGTTGAAAGTGTGGGCTGAGGTGGGCAGGTTTGGAGAAATTGCTCTCCAGTTTTCTCCCCGTCGGGTTTTGACAGTCACGTTCTCTTGTCTGGTCTGGTGCCAAAGCCGTCCCGCCCTCCAGAATCCCTTCCCCAACCCGTCCTCCTCACCTGCCCGGAGAACTCTTACACAGCCTTCAAATCCCAGGTCAAATGCCCCTTTCTGCAGTCTTCCCAGTTCCTCTGCATAGAATTAGGCCCCCTCCTCTATTTCTATAGCGCTTTACGTCTGTGTCCCTCCACCAAGAGTGCAGGGCTGACATGGGTTCAGTTTTGCATAACTGTTGGCCGAATGAATGAATTCAACCAATGCTAAATGAGCCCCTTTGTGTGACGGGCACTTGCAGTGGAGGACACAAGGATGAGCAAGATGCGCTCTGCCCTTAAGGAGGTTATATCCTGGAACGCCTGGGTGGCTCAGATGGTTAAGCGTCTGCCTTCGGCTCAGGTCATGATCCCAGGGTCCTGGGATCGAGTCCCACATCGGGCTCCTGCCTCAGTGGGAAGCCTGCTTCTCCCTCTCTCTGCCTCTCTCCCTGCTCACGCTCTATCTCAAATGAATAAATAAAACCTTAAAAAAAAAAAAATTCTATGTTATTGGAGAGACAAACTCTATGTACAAGGAAAGAGAAACACAAGAGCCGTGCCACAGCATGTAAACACTCAGTATGGCCAGGATTCTAATCCTGCTTCTGTCCATAACTTGCAGTGTGGCCCTAAGCAGGTCCCTTAGCCACTCTAGCCTTGGCACCTAGCAAGAGTAATGGCTATAGGAGATTGGGCATGGGGCTGCCATCAAGAAAGGATTTAGAGCCCCATAATCAGGGGCAAGTGGCATGTATCTTTTCCTCCAAAGTCACAGGAAGGAGGGGCCTGCCATCTGGACCTCTTCCCCGATCAGAATCTAGTTCAGGGTGTCTCAACCTCAACACTACTGATGTTTGGGACTGAACAATTCTTTGTTGTAGGGGTTGTCCTATGCATTATAGGGTGTTTAAAAGCACCCCTGAGATGCTGGTAGAACTTCCTACAGTTGTGACACCCAAAAGTGTTTCCAGACATTGCCAAATGTCCCTAAAAGGGGGGCCAAAATTGCCCCCAGTTGAGAACCGCTGGCTAGCACCTGGTTCTCCTCCAGTGCTGTATCCGATGATCTGGAAAAGGGGTGGGGGTTTTGAGAAAGCGTCAGGACAAAAATCTCACAGGCCTCTGGCAGAGCCCTGCCCGCCCTCTCAAGCTTGTGTCTGCTCAGCTGCTGATGACACACAGGATGAGGAGAGGCAGGACATTTTGCCCTGTAAAGGGGTGCCTTTCCTAGGACAGCGCCTGGTCACACCTACCTGTTGCTCCCAGACTGCGGGGAAGAGAAGAACCCAGAATGTGAGCTACTGGGGTTGGATGAACAAAGACATTAGGAAAATGTTTCTCTCCCAGGATGCCCTGGGCTTAAAAATAAAATTCTCTGTCTCTTTTTAAGAGACACATGAGTATTAACGGGGAGAAATTGGGCCTGGATAAGCAATCTGGTACAATCCACAGTGCGCAGAGAGGAGGTAAGGGACTCAGCTCCCATCCCAGCTGCCACCAGCCACCTCAGAGACCGACAGGGACTCCCATCCCCTCTTGGCACTCAGCTCTCCTGCCAGTCGAGGAAAGATCTGACATCCTGTGATCCCCAAGGCTTCTCCCAGACTCATTGCCAGAGGAGTTCAGATGAAAATGTCAGGGCTCAGAGAGACGGGTTGCTGGTGGTCATAGAGCCACAACTCCCACCCACCCCTGTGCTTCCCACAAGGGTGGGAAGAGATTTTCTTCCTGAAGGACTATGTGCTGATTCATTGAGGAAACAGATGAATCTTGCTGCAGCCAGAGAAGCAGATGGAGAACAGATCTAAAGACTGGTAGGAATGAGTCCTTGGCGCCTGGCTTTGCCCCCACAACCCGTGCATCCCAGGCCAGGCACTGGGCAAGTGTGTGGCATGGCCTGAAAGCCAGGAGCTGCCCAAAGCACGTGCAGGCTAAAGTCAGGGGCTGTGGGGCTGGAAGGGAAGGAGCAGACAGGGCCTTCCAGAGAGGAGCCTGGAGGTGAGGAAAAGCCACCGGCCCCCGCTCAAAGTCACAGCGTGCTCCCAGCAGAGCGCCTGTATGTGAGGCCACATTCACATGTTACACAGCATCTGTACACCAGCAGGGCTGGACCACACACAGTGCAGTCAGCTGAAAGGAATACGGGACCCCTAGCCAGAGCCCCAGGTCCGAGCAGTGGCGATGCCTCACTGACCCAGCCGAGGGGGTCAGCACAGCAGGCCAGGCTGGGCTCTGGGGTCCCACAGGCCTGATTCCCAGCCCCGCTGTTAGCTGTGTGGCCCTGGGCTTCACTGCCTGGGCCTTCCACTCTCATCTGGTATGATGATGGTTGATAAGATTACCCGATGTAGTGGCACGTAAAGTACCTAGGCTACATTGCCCGGAACACAGCCAACACTCAAGAAATGGAGTGACTGGGGCGCCTGGGTGGCTCAGTCAGTTAAATGTCTGCCTTCGGCTCAGATCATGATCTCAGGGTCCTGGATCGAGCCCTGCATCGGGCTCCCTGCTCAGCGGGGACCCTGCTTTTCCTTCTCCCTCTGCTCCTCCCACCCCACTCGTGCTCTCTCAAATAAATAAAATCTTAAAAAAAAAAAAAGAAAAAGGAGTGACCATTACTATATGTACCTGAAATGTTCGGGCTCACTGTAAATTGGCTTCTATTTAGCTCTCTGTCCCACTATTTCCTATCCATGTTGGCAAAGCCTCACAGACTTCCTCAGTGTGTCAGGCGTATACCATGTGTTTCTTCCTTGTAATACCTCAAGTTTCCATTTTAATTATTTTGATGGGTCTCTTCCTACACAGGGTATATGGGCGTCCATGCCTATCCCATGTAGTACTTGGCAGTTCCTGGCCCAGCCGCGTGAGCTTTGGTGGTCCTGTGCCTTCGGCAGCCCCGTGCAGCCGTCTGTCTGCTGTCAGATGTCATTTCTCTCAGCTGTCAACTATGTTGCCTTTCTGTGTGTGGCTTCTAATCTGCTTTGGTCTAAGAATCAGATTTCCAGGCTAGTTGAAGCTGCGTGTAGAGTACTCAGGGAGAAGCCCAGAGAAGGAATCTGGAACAGGGTTTCTCAAATGGACCACTGAGAACAGAGTGTCTGTTTATAGTGGAGAGTCCCAGACCCCCCCGAATCAGAATCTCTGGGAGAGGCTCTGGAATCTGCAATTTATGCGAACTCTTTCACACGGGAGCACTAGAGAACTAACACAGCTACTACTTCTGCTTTGAAGCCTTCTTGGCTTATTTCCATTCCTTTGGTAGAGGGGAAGGGTGTTATGCTAGCTCATTTCTTTTCCCATCAGGTTTTTCTGCATCTCACACTCTGTGTGGTTCCCCACCCCAGATTCATTTCTACATTCAGGAGGCCGATGGTGCTCCTCAGGTGTCCGAGGGCCTGGGTATACCCCAGCACAACCACAAAACTGAGAAATGTCTCCAGAGCTGCTCAGCTTCAGGCAACAACCCTGTTCACGACGAGAAGGGGCCAGGGTGGCATGGTCAGAAAGCCCTCTTCCTGCTCTTGGCAACGTGGCACCTCTGACAAGAGAAAAACTTCTCAGCAGAGGTTCTTGGGACCTAGATAAGGCAGAACGACCATAGCAAATAGTTAGTGGAGTACAGACCTCTGGGCCAAGTGGGGACACTGGGCTCAGCCTCTTGACCACTCTGACTCCTATACATCCCACCAGGTCCAAGGCTACTTCCTCTTTAAAGACTAGCCTGTCCACTCCAGCTCTCTGATTATTCCCTTCTCTAAACTCCCGGGGGTCACAGAGTCTGGGGCAATTTAACAGTTGATGTTGAGGGAGGGCACAATGTTCCAGCCACTGTCCACGCTCTCTACCCACATTCTCTTGTGTGGTTTTCAAGACCCTGGTGGTGGTACTAGTGTCTCATTTTACAGATGAGGAAACTGAGGTTCAGAGAGATGCAGTAACTTACTCAGACTCACATGCTGGCAAGTGGCCCTGCTAGAATATGAATCCAGCCACTTGCCTCCTACGCCTGCCCTCTCAACCTCCATACTACTGACTATAACCAAATGCTTAGAAAAACACTGGGCCTGGGAACTGGAGGACTGGTCCTTGTCCCGGTGCCACCTAGAGCCTAGGACAGGTCACTCCCTGTTTCCTTAACTGGGAGAAAATGAAAGGGTTGGGCCAGATCTCCAAGAACCCCTCTGCTCTAAGGCCTTGTCTTACTGGACCACCCTCATCCCCGCTTATACTGGGGTGAGCCCAAGGCATGTCATGCATGTATCTGGGCCTTGATGCCCCATTTCTGAACATTAATAAGCGCCCTCCATGACTTAATTTAGGGAACCAGATTGGTGATTGCATCAAGATCCTCCTTACAGTCCATGTGCCCCTCCTTTGTGCTGGACCCTGTGAGGGGCCCTGCCACGTGTACCTGCTCCCTTGGTCTCACCAGCTCACTCACTCGACTCTCAGTGACTAGACAGTGTGCAAGAAGAAATTCTCAGCCTACGGGGCTGAAAGGGGTCAGCAAATAATTACATTGTCACAAGCAGAGTAGAAGAGCAACACTCAAGAGAGGTGTGTGTGGGGGGGGCGGGGTTGGGAAGAAAGGTGAGGCCATGTCATCTCTATCTAACCCATGAGGAACCACACTCAGGAGACAGAACATTCTTAGCTCTCACAGCGAAGAAATGGCAGAGCTGGGATTTAAACCCAGGTCCTCTTGGCCCCAAGCTTCCTGCCTTTCTCTCTCCACCAAGGAATGGTTATTCACGTTTATACACCTGGTGTGGGGCGTCCCATCTGCACGCACACATCCCTCATGTCTAACCAAATCACACATTTCCCCAGGCTGGGCTCTCTCCGCATTTGGGCAGCAGGCATGGAGGGAGGTGGGTGGGCCTGAGGGACGGGTGATGGTGGAGTTGAACGAGGCTTGAGTTCTACTCCCAGATTCTGGCTTGGACAAGTGGGTGGAAGGAGGTGCTGCTGGTCAGAGAGGAAGAATGTGGGGGAACTAGGATTCAAGGGCATAGGTGTTTCAGGCCCAGCTCTGAAGGGTGAGTGGCTAGCATTCTACTCTCTAAGCCTTCTTTTCTCGGGTCATTTTTGGAAGAGAGGAGGGCGGAAAGTAGGATACTGAGGACCACACATGTCTGTGCCACACGATCTGAGCCGGACAGGCCAGTGGCTGCCACATCCAGCAACATCCAGCAGGAAGCTGGCTCAGAAACAGGGCAAAGAGGACTTTCCATCCGGGAATGTCAGAGCCGCCGGCGTTTGTTTACTGCCTGCTGGGTAGTAAGTGCTTTCATACACCTCTGTCTTCTGGTCCTCTCACCACACTAGCAGACAGTCTCCCATTTTATAAATGAAGGACGTTGACGCTTAACAAAGAGTGAAGGTTTGTCTGAGGGAAGGGAAGGTGAGAAAGGAAAAGAAAATGGGATTTTATCAGGGACCAGTTCCTCACCAGGAATCAACCCGTGTGCTTTCACCTATATTAACAGATGCATTCTCTCAAAATATCTACATGTAGCACAAATAGCTCCAATTTATAGATGAGGAAACGGGCTCCATTAAGTAACTTAAGAACCCCGTGCGGGGAGATTCAGATGCAACACCCAGCACCTGGCCCTTGAGTCCAGAGTTCATTCATTCACTCCATGTATTCAGCCAACATCATTTCTCCAGCATCTGCTATCATGCTGCACATTTAGGAACAAAGAGACAAACAAAATAGGCAAGCTTCCGTCATGCTAGCGTGGAAATGTGCCGAGTGTTGCCGGGGAAGTACAAGGTGCTGTGGGAAGACCTGACAGGTAGCCCACTGTGCTTCTCTGGAGAAGTAACACATGAGCAAAGAGCTGCTGAACGATGACCAGGAGTTAGCAAGGCAGAGTGGGCCTGGAGAGGAGGAGTGTTCTCAGCAGATGGAACAGCATGTGCAAAGGACCTGAGCCGCTAAAGAGTTTGTGATGTTCCAGGTGGCTGGAGGAACAGCCCGGGACCAGATTGTACATGGCTATGTCTAAGATGTTTGAAGTTCAAGTACCCAAAGACGTCTAAATAAGTTTAAATAAGTGGCGGGCACAATCAGAGTGGTTTTTAAATAAGACTGTGAGTGCCAAGTGAAGAATGACCTGGAGGGAAAGCAGAGATGGGTTAGGGGGCTCTCCTAGCCATGCAAGAGGAAGAGGAAGATGAAGGAGGGCTGCGCTGAGCTGGGCGAAGCAGCAGAGGGCCTGGGAAGAAGTGGGTGGATTCGCAAGCTACTGAGGAGGGAAATCAACAGGGCTTGTGTGGAGGGATTGGGGGGAGGGGGGTGGCAGTACCTGTCAGGTCCCCTCTATCCTGCAGCCCCTCACCCCTGCCACCAGCAGGTTAGGGCAGGGTGCTAAGGTTGAGGCACCATGTTGAATCTTATCCCTTTAAGAAGTGGGTTCTAAACCTTGGAGTCAATAGACTTCCTTTTTTTTTTTTTTTTTTTTTAAGAATGCCTTGACATCCGCGTGCCACACCTGGGCTCACCCACTTAGCAAAGATTCACTCCGCCAGCACAAGCCTGCGGCTGCGCCTACTACTATCTGCTCTGCACACCAGGTCTGAAAGAAACGATTTTGCTCTTGCCCAAGGGCCTGTGAAAAGACATCTTTCAGAAAATCCACAGCCAGACTCTCCAAGACAGTGAATTCTGCAGTTCTCCTCACCTTCTGTGGCTGCCTCATTTGCCACTATGTCCCTGGCGATGGGGCCCGACTGCCCAGCCGAGGATGGGACTGCCGCTGCCAGGAACCAGCTGGGGGCCAGAGATCCTGCATGTGGCACTTTATTCCTGCTTCTGATATGTACAGGTATATACAGTTGGTGTGAGCCTATGGTACACTATTTCACAAAATTATCTTACATCCTGTGCACACTTTCGGGCGGGAAGTGGCAGACGGCTCCGAAAAGCCCACGGCTGGCAGAGGGAAAGGATGCTCCCAGGAGCCACCCCCTCTCCAAGGACATTCATGGGGGCTGCTCACCCCCCGCCCCCAGTACTGAGGTCCTCCCACGGACCATCTGGGCCTCCCACCTGCTCTCAGCGCTCGTTTCTTCCTGAGTCTTTCTCCTCGAGGGGAAGAACATTTCGTGGGGTGGGGTGGGGTGGGGGAGAACCAGCAGCAACGGCCCCCACTCACCGGCAGGGGCACTGCCGCCTGCCGCCCAAAGCCCGCCTGCCCCTACTGGACACGGACAGCAAGAGCCAAACCCTCCCTGCGCTTGGACCCGGGCGTGGCCTGGCCTCATGGGGCGCTGGCATGCATCTTCTCCAGGCAGCTTGTCCAGAACGTGACCAGCCGGTTGTCGCGGTTGATGCAGAAGTCCGTGAAATCCCTGAGCAGCCGATCAGCGAACTTCTCGTCCCCCGTGGCACTAGAGCGCCACGTCTTGGTCAGCATGGTGTTGTAGGCCCAGTTGTAGCCAACCCGCTCGTCACAGAACATGCTCTGGCTGGTGGAGCTCGTGGAGTTCCGCCGCCGCCGCTGCCCCGAGAACTTGCGCCTGGAGTAGGGCAGCTGCAGGAACACTGTTCCTGAGGAGCAAGGGGAGGCCCCGTGTCACCGCCACCAGGAGGGCCCCCCCTCCCCAGGCGGCTGCGGCAGCTTGGCAGACACAGGCTCAGTGAAGGGGAGGAGCCCCCGTGCACAGGCTCCCACCACAGGGACCCACCTGCCCCACGTTTCGCCTGGAGAGTCTCACCTGTAACGTGGATGTACTGAGGCTTGTTCTCGGCAGGGAAGTTAAAAGCAGAGGCGGAATATTTATCTTGCACAAACCCAAACCTAAGGACAGGAAGACAGACAGATTAGGGCCTTCTTAGATAAAGGGACAGGGGGAGCAAATGTGGCCAAGAGGACTTTCTGACAGCCTGAGCTACAGGGACCTGGGAAAATCTCTTTCAAGACAGAACATTCAGGCTGCTTGTTTTCCCTCACCAGACCTCCTCCTGCCAGGCCTCCAGTCATCTCCAAGAGGCTGAGAACCCTCTTACCAGCTGCACTCCACACCCAGCCCTGTCTCTGCCCTCTACCCCTCCCCCTGCATGCCCCCCAGCTGTTCAGTCAGACCATCCCTCTGGGGACTGTCGCCCTGTCCCCTCCCGCATCTCTTCTCTGCCTCTCCCTGGAATCCACATCGGGTCCGACACCGTGCTGGGTGCCCATCCACATAAGGAGAAGGGGAAGGTGCTTATCTTAATTCACCTTAGCCACACCTCTTTCCCTTAGGTTCTCCCAGCTAAGCACATAGTAGGTTCTCAAAAAAGGCTCCAAATTGAAATAGAATGAATTATCTTAATTGAAATCCTCTTCTTAAAAATGAGGAACCGAGTCTGGGGCTCTCGGCTTCGCTGTTCCATTCTGGAAATGGGCAGGAGGAGCCACTTTTCATCTATGACTTACTCGATTCTGCTTCTCATCTATGGTTTGTTCTATTCCGGGTTTTTCTATTTCCATCATACACATTTATTACAGCTCTACCTGCTAAGTGCTGAAAAGGACGTGTTAACAGATGTGGCTCCCGCCCCGAGTCTGAGAGGTTTATGTAATGAAGGCAGTGATGTCGGCAGAACTGAAGGAGGTAAAACACCTGTCTCCTTGCGTTGCGTCCTCTGTATAAGCCGCCAGCTTCACACTGGCTTTCAATAATTACTTATCAGAGAACACATGAAGTCAAGGCAAGTTACATGGATCAGTTAACGTGCACAGCAAGCCCCAACATCTATAGGCTGATTCTACCATGTGTAGGAATGCCTCTGGATTTTGCCTTCCTTCCCCTTTACTTTTCAACCAAGGCTGTTTATTTACTCAGCATGGATCAGCCTGACCAGATTCTTGCCTCATTTCTTCCTTAGGTCACCAGGGAAGACCTTTAATTTTAAAATGGCAATTGAACCCCACGGTGCTTGGCCCCCCTCACTGTCCACTTGGGGAGCACTCGAGCCAGGACTACAGCGAGGGTGGGGGTGGGGGGCACCCATCCCACCATGTAAATGTGAAGGAGGAGCTGGGGAGCCACAGCAGGGGGGCCCAGGGAGGCTGGACCAGTTTCTTCTTTTTTTAAAAGATTTTATTTATTGGACTAGTTTCTAACTCTTTCAGAGATGAAACTTATGGGCGGGCTAATGTTTCATTTCAGAGCCACATTCCACCTAGAGTTCCATTCTGTGCAAAAGCTACTCTGGGCAAGGCACTTTGCTGGGTGCTGTAAAGGGAAACAAAAATGAGAAAAATGCATACCCTTGCCCTCCGGGGGCCCCTAGATTAGGATAAAAGATGGACAGAGTATGTTGGGAAAAAGGGAAGGAGGGATCGAGAGAGGAGGGACCTGGGAATCTGGTGGAGCAAAGTAGTGGGGGTTTAGAGGAGAATGTGTTAGGGGGGAGATATAGGTGAGTTTGGTGGGTCTAGGTGGGGAAGAGAGCGCAGGTTTAGGTGCAGGGACATGCAGCGGAGTCCACGCAGTGATTTGTGGGGATGGGACAGAAGACATGAAGAAATCAAAAGGCCACGTCGCGCGTGACATCTAGCCAGCAAAATCCAATCACCACCCAATGATATCCAAGGGAAGTGTCAAACCTGCTTATAACTCATCAGTTGGCTGGGGTCTTCCTAATGATAACCCCTGCCTACCCAGGGCTTCCTAGGTGCCAGGAACTCCAGAGAACCCTCCCAACAACCCAGTGAGTGGTGAGAAAACAAAGGTGAAGCAGTTCCAGAACTTGCTCACGGTTCCTCTGCCGCATGCTGGTGGAGGCATGCTTCCCAGATCGGCGCCCTTTGCCACTGACCCACTGCGCTCCCTACCTTCTGCCCCCAGTCGGCACCCCCTCCTGCTGGAAGGAAGAAGCCAGACTGTGGTGGGCCGGGGGCGGGAGCGGGGTGCAAGGTGGAGTGGTAACAGCTGAATACACTTGAATGAGGAGATGGCAGGACACTGCAGACGGTGCCACAAGAGGATTATGGAAGTGGGAACAGAGGACTTGCTACTGCCATGATTAACACGAAGCAGCAAATGAACACTGCGTGGTGCGTTCTAGAGACAAAGCTGGACTGGCCTGAGGGGTAGGCAGCTAAGCCCAGGGAAGCCCCTCCCTGGCATATATTCTAGTGCCTGTAAATACCTATGGACTTATCTATTGCTTTTTAACCCCCATTATCTTCTCAGCATGTGTCAAGGGGCTCTTGAAGCGTTTTAGTTTTTCATCTCATGTCATCTCCTGGACAGCTTGGCTCAAGGTCTAGTTGGAGGCTAAGGAGGGAGCTCTGTGCTTTCCCCTCAACTGGAAGAAGGTAATGTGGTCTGGAAAACAACAGCTACAGAGATTGGAGGGCTAATGCTTATCTTTGAAACCAAGGCAAAGGGTCCTGCAGGGTATTGGCAGCGAGTCGCTCTTTGGTGAACTAGATCCGCTTCCCCAGAAATGAAACAAACTGGGTTTGGGTTTGGTGACTGACACTCACGACAGTCACTGACGCCCTCCCATGATGCCCTCTTGCTAGGGGACAAACCTGTGTGCTATGGCTTCCTGGAAAAGGTGCATTCGATCCCAGTACGTTTCCGGTTCAAAGCCTGAAAGGAGAAAAAAATAAATGCCAGGGTGTGATCCCAAGGTTTGTAAATCTCCCTGGGTCTGGCCTTCTGTACCCTTCACTTCTCTGGGCCATTCTTCCCCCTTGAGCTTAAGCGTGGCTTTCCACACTACCTGCTTTTGAGAGACCAGCCGCCGTCCCAAGGAACAAAGGTGCATTCTCACCACCCCTTCCCTGAAGCTCTATTAGGGTCTAGAAAGGCACTGAATTGGAGTCCTCAGCAACCAGTGTGAGCTACCAGAACTCGAGGTAAGACTCATTCTAATGACTTCCTATGCCAAAAGTGGAAAGGAACATGATATTAAAATACAAACAAAAAGATAAGCTTTAAATGCATGTTATCTGCTTCTAAGGAGAAAAGAAGAAAAAATTTATTACCCATTCTCCATTTCCCTACAGGAAAGACAATAGTACAAGCTCCATTTTAGGGGTGGGGAAATTGAAGCAAATAAATATAAACACTATTTTTGGAAAAGTGATGGGCTGGGGAGGGCAGGGGAGCAGACGAGTGCCTCCCCCCATCACCCACATCATGGCTCCAGCCTCGCTCCTTCTGCGGTGCTGGTGTGAAGACCAAGAGCTGACGAGGAGGTGGAGCGCTGAGGCAGGCTGTCGCTCGGCAACAGGCAACGGGCCAGCGCTGCTCTTGGGACTGAGATGCTGAGGGCTGGAGGAGCAACTGCACAAGACATCCTGAAGAACAGGGGCTCTCTACTCTCTCTACATTTGGAATCTTCTATCTAGAACACATTTGAGGGCTCTCGGCAACCAAAGAGCAAACAAGAAAAAAGACTTTGGCTTTAGGAGGTAAAAACACAGCAGATCCCTTGTCAGATTTTTAAGCTTTTGAATCCACTGTTATCGGAAGGGGAGGTAACAGGAAGAGAAGTAGCATAGGAGCAAGAAAAGTGATTTTTAGAGTCAAGCCCTTATTCCTTTAAACTGGGACTCCTTTCTTCAGCTGTAACCATGGCAACCAACAGAGGCTGCTGGTCCCGAAGCCTGGGTTACACCAGGCAGGGAAAACCAGCAGCTCATACAAAAATGTCCTCCAATGCCAGCCCTGCCAGCAATCCTGTGCGGTGACAGTGAAAGTGGAAAACCCCCAGAAGAGTCTGGCTGCTGTGGGGGAAGTGTCTCCCGAGCATATTAAAAACAGCAGCGTGAGGCGGTTGCCTGGCTGGAAATCATCAGATACGAATATAATCATGTGGCACTGCAGGACTGCAGTGGTCCTCTGTTAGCCACCGTGAGGTTAAACGAGAAGGGGTGTGTGTGTGTGTGTGTGAAGAGCACTTTGTCAACTCTACGGGGCACAGGATCTATGGCCTCTGGTGGCTCTGTGGGGCCCACCTCGAACCCCAACCATCACTGAAAATACTGTGTCTATATAAAAATGTCTTCTGAGGGGCGCCTGAGTGGCTCAGTCGTTGAGTGTCTGCCTTCGGCTCGGGTCATGATCCCAGGGTCCTGGGATCGAGCCCCGCATCAGGCTCCCTGCTTTGCAGGAGGCCTGCTTCTCCCTCTCCCACTCCTCCTGCTTGTGTTCCTTCTCTGGCTGTGTTTCTGTCAAATAAATAAATAAAATCTTAAAAAAAAAAAAAATGTCTTCTGAGATGTAAATAAAGAATATACAGATGGGCCTCTGGAACACAAGCTGTTTGTACCACTGGGGCAGCCTGTCACAGGAAAAGCGCAGGAAGGTTTAGTGTGGCCTCCCTGACCTAGCGAGACCTCTCACCCCCTGGGCTGCTTCTCTTCTACCCACCATGACACAGACTTACACAGGCACGGGAAGAAACCATCTTCCTCACACCAAAAGTTCTTCCTTTCACATTTATAATTTCTATATCTGAGAAATGAAAGGGCTGCTGACGTATCAGCAGCAATTCTAACTTTTTTTTAAAAAGGTCATTTGTGAGCTCACCAAGAGCTCTGTAGGGGCTATTTATATGTTCATCGAAATAAGCAATTAATTAATGATAGAAAGTTCTGTGCTGTGTGAAGACTTGTCCTTCGATCTGTCCTACACCTGCCCTCAGAGATCTGCTGGGCCAGGGTGGAGCAGCAGGGCAGCCCCGCCCACTGTCTGCTCCCGACGGACAGACAACCCCGTCCCAGGGAAAGGGCTGTGACCAGAGTCCTGCTGTCTTCCTCTGAGCCCCCTCCTGCTCTGTCTTCCTTGAGATGCAGGACTCGAGCCACATGTGTGTTCCAGGTGCTGACACGCTACAGCTTTGCACAAGAGGACGCTGTAACCTGTTTTGTATCAATGCCTCCCTTTTTCTAGCCTGTTTACATGAAACAGCAGATTCAAGCCTCCCATAAGGTTCAAATTCCCAACCCCAAAGCCAGTCAGGTTGCAGCACGGAAAGGAGAGCGTGGGGAGAATACCAGTGCCACTCGTGATTTACAGTGTATCACACCCTCTCCCACCCACCATCTGCTCCAGGCCTCCTGAGGGTCTTCCCAAGTTGGCAAGGCAGCGTTAAACTTTATGTGCTCTCATTTGAGGAATAAGGAATTTAAGACAATAAGTGACTTGTCCAGGGTTACCTGGCCACTAAGTGAAGAACCAGCATGAAACCCAGATCCTTTTGGCCCCCGTGTCCAAAGGCTCCCTCTGTGCCCTAGCCTGCCTGGATTTGATGCCCAGAGAGGTGGCCCTGGGGGAGAGGTCTTACTCGTGGAGACAGAACGTCCAGAGGGGAGTGTCTCTTACTATCAAACAGGTGCTCACTGCCCTCCTTGAGCAGGCAGCTGGTGTTGAGTGGGATGAAGAGCTGGGCTCGGAGCGGATCGCCATACAGGTAACTGGGCAGTGCAAAGGGACCCTCCAGAACGGGGACCAACAAAAAGCCGCAGGAAGTGGCTTTGCGATGCCAGCCTTGGACCTGGTGGGAAGCACAGAAACAGTGTCACCTCCAAGTGAACTCAGACAAGAGAAAGTACTTCCCCAGGAGCGAAGCCGCCACCGTGGCAGCTTACATATTGATTGGCATGTTCATTTATTCACGTTCACTGGCTCCAAACGGGTCCTGGGTAGGAAAGAGCACAACTTAACCTCCTCTGACAAATACTTGAAGAACTGTGAGTTAAGCACACAGCTCCTCCTCCCAGCCCGAGCTGCTGCAACTCCAGTTTCTTCTGGAAGGAAGCGATTGGAGAGAACTATTTCTTGCCTCCTAAACAGCCTTCTCATTCTATAGGATGTTGGCGGAAGGTCACAGGATATAAGTTAAGTCCTTCTAAATTTGTCCTTTATCAAAAATTTACGAAGCCCAAAGTATCAAATAGGAAAACAATCCACTCAGCCTGGCTGGAAGGGACATGATGAGGGCGCAAGATGACAGTGGTGGCCTCTGGCCAAAAGCGATAAGCTCTGACCTGGCAGAATGAGAGTCTTTCTTCAGCAAACTCCCAAAAGCTGTCTGTCCAAAGACTCCAAACGAAAGTTAACTGGGGCAGCAAGACAAACCTCCCCAGCAGTACCATTTCCTTAGGGAACAGTGGCGATTTTCTACGTCTTAAGATACTTTTTGAACCAGAAAACTACGTATATTGAAAAAAACAAAACTGATGCATGTGGCTCTGTCATACAGATAAGATTTGTGTCAAATGTTATTTCAAGGGACGCCTGGGTGGCTCAGTCGGTTAAGCGTCTGCCTTTGGCTCAGGTCATGTCCCAGGGTCCTGGGATCGAGTCCCGAGTCGGGCTTCCTGCTCAGCGGAGAGTATGATTCTCTCTCTGCCCCTCCCCTGCTCATGCTCCCTCTCTCTCTCTCTCAAATAAAATCTTAAAAAATATATATATTTATATATATATATATATATTAGTTTGAGCCACAACATGACTTAAACCAATATGACTACATTAAAAATTGAGGGGAACCACTCTTAGCTTTTTTTTCCCCAAAAACACTCATAACAACAATACATCAACAACAAAAACCAAGATCTCTGTTTGACCAAAATAATTTCTTCTTTCTTTCTTTTTTCTTAAAGATTTTATTTTTAAGTAATCTCTATAGCCAATGCAGGGCCCAAACGCACAACCTTGAGATCTAGAGTCGCGTGCTCTACCGACTGAGCCAGCCATGTGGCCCTGCCCAAAATAATTTCTAAGGCTCTTTTTATTTTACGTAAATTTTAAAATGTCATATTTTAATATAATAAATATTACATATTATAAAATTACATAATAAAATGTGATTTATAACAAATTTGGACACTACCTTAAAATAATAATTAATCTACACTAGAGATTTCTAAAAACTTAACAAAATACCATTGACCCTTGAACAACACAGGAGTTAGGGGCACCAACATCCTATGCAGTCAAAAATCTGAGTATACTTTTGACTCCCCCAAAACTTAACTACTAATAGCTTACTGTTGACCAGAAGCCTTACCAAGAAGATACACAGCTGATTAACATATATTTGTATGAGTATTATGTACTGTAGGCTTACAATAAAGTAAGCTAGAGAAAAGAAAATGTTACTAAGAAAATCATAAGGAAGGGGCGCCTGGGTGGCTCAGATGGTTAAGCGTCTGCCTTTGGCTCAGGTCACGATCCCAGGGTCCTGGGATAGAGCCCCACATCAGGCTCCTGGCTCAGCGAGGAGCCTGCTTCTCCCTCTCCCTCTGCCTCTCTCCCTGCTCATGCTCTCTCTCTCTCTCTCTCTCTCTCTGTATCTCTGTGTCTCAAATGAATAAATAAAATTAAAAAAAAAAAAGAAAATCATAAGGAAGAAAAAATACATTTACAGTACTGTATTTATATATATTTTAAAAATCCATGTATAAGTGGATCCATGCAGTTCAAACCCGTGTTGTTCAAGGGTCAAAACTGTAATGATAAAGGGATTAGCAGCTTTCATGGGTTTTACATGAATTGGTGTGAAAAGTGTATTTTGAAAAGACAGTTGCTATATTCCCCTGGGGAGATAAATACTCTTCTTCCTGCCAAACTGTGACTATATGTGTGTGTCTATGAATGTTACGGTTGTGTTGTTTGAGATAGGATTATCTGGTAGGTAGGGCTTCCAAGGAGAAGGCTTAGCCTACTGGGTCAGAGGGTTAGTTCTGGCTGGAGGGAGTGGTTATGCCAGTGTTGACTGGCTGGAGCAGAGCCAGTGTCCTCTGTAAGCTGAGCTGGACAGGTGGCTGGGTGTCTTTTCTTTTTTTTTTTAAGTAGGCTCCATCCCCAGCATGGACCACAACACAGGGCTTGAACTCACAACTGTGAGATCGAGATCTGAGTCAAGATCAAGAGTCAGATGCATAACCCACTGAGCCACCCAGGTGTCCCGCTGGACATCTTTTTTGATCTGGACCTTGAAAACATTCCAGTGTTCCAGGGTAGGGGTCCACAGAGGTGCTAATGCCATGTAGAGGCAGACTGGGGCTGGGCAGACGGAAACGCAGACAAATCCCTTCCCCAGGATATCATGCCCTGTGGGACAAAACTAAGCCTCTGAGCCCTGGATAGAAAAACGATACGCTGCCAGCATATGCTGTGCTCACTCTCTTTGGTCATCTCCTAGCTTTCTGTAAAGTCTTTCTGAACCTTCTGGCTGCTCTCAGCAAGGCGATGGGATGCTTGCGCCAGTGTGGGAGGTGAGCAGGACTCTGTTAAAGCCACAGAAAAACATTCTTCTAAGGCGAAGGGGAGAGTGTATTAAAGGAGTGGCAGGCTGCAAAGATGGTTCAAGAAGATACCTGGAAGATCCTGACAGCCTGGCTAAGGAGGGCTTATTCTACAGACACTGGACCAGGGATGGGGGTGGCTGGGCTGGCTTCTCAGTGCGAGCACCGAGTGACCTGATTAGACAGACTGGCCAGGCGGACTAGGAGGACGAAAGACAGGTAGAAGACCAATTAAAAGACGGCTCCTCAGCTTTGGCACTCGTGACATCTGGGCTGGTTAACTGTTTGTCCTAGAGGCTGTCCTATGCGATGCATTGTAGGATAATGCACAGCATCCCTGGTATCTACCCCGCTAGACGCCAGTGGCACTCTTCCACCATTTGTGCCAAGTAAAAATGTTTCCAGATATTATCAAATGCCCCTCTGCCTACAGGGGCAAAATCACACACTCCTCCCACCCCTGTTGAGAGCTAGAGTTAAAGGCAGTGATGTTCACGGATGGGGGACTGGTTAAGTAAACAATGATACAAACAAACAGAATATTCTGTAGCCCTTAAAAACAATGAAGCAAAACAAAAACACGACAATGAGGCAGATTTATTTATACCGATACTGAGGATATATAAGTAATAGGACAAAACACATTGCAAATACAGTTGACCCTTGAACAACACAGGTTTGAAATGCATGAGTCCACTTACATGTGGTTTTTTTTTTTTTAATAAACAGAGTACTGTAAATGCAATGTCTCTTCCTTATTATTTCCTTAGTAACACTGTCTTCTTTCTAGCTTACTTTATTATGAGAATACAGTATATAATAAATAGAGCATACAAAATATGTGTTAATCGACTGTTTATGTAATCTTTAATGCTTCAGGTTAACAATAGGCTATTCGCAGTTAAGTTTTGGGGAAGTCAGAAGCTTTACTTGGATTTCTCACTGCACAGAGAGTCGGCATCCCTAACCCCCCGGCTGTACAAGTGTCAGTGTCAGTAGTCCAAGCTACCATATCTGTTAAAAAGAAAAAAGGTAACAAAGCTTTGTATGTGCACATACTCTCTAGAAGTACATTCAACAAAGTGGTAGGGTGGCTGCTTTTATTTAATGATTAAAAAAATGTTTTTTAAGATTTTATTTTTAAGTAACCTCCACACCCAAAATGGGGCTCAAATCCACAACCCTGAGATCAAGAGTTGCGTGTGCTCTACTGACTGAGCCAGCCAGGGGCCCCAGGAGGCTGCCTGTATTTTTTCCTTCAAATTTTTATTTAAATTCTAGTTAGTTAACATATAATGTAATATTGGCTTCCGAAGGAGAATTTAGTGATTCATCACTTACATATAACACACAAGTGCCCTCCTTAATACCCATCACCCATTCAGCCCAACCACCACCCACATCCGGGTGGTTGCTTTTAGATGGAAGTCCCCAGGAACAGGGTAAGGGTGGGAGAGGGACTTACTTTTACTCTAGACCAGGGATTCTCAATTGGAGGCAATACTCCTCCTCCCTGGGGACATTTTTGGTTGTCACAAGGCGGGTGTGCTCCTGGCATTTAGGGTAGAGGTCACAGATGTTGCCCAACATCCTACAAAGCACAGGACTGTAGGCAGTCCCCACAATGGAGAATTATCTGTCCCTAGATGTCAAGAGTGCCAAGGCTGAGAAACCCTAATCTAGCTCCTTGTCGACTGTTTGAATTTTTTACTGTGTTTAAATTTTTTTACAAGGCTATTCCAAAGAGTCCAGGTGAAAGGTAATGGGAGCCTGAACTAAAGGGAAAAAAAAGGGACATGAATCTCTACCAAGCACCCGCTGTGCCCCTTGGCAAGTTGAGCCAAGGCCCCGACCACGACACAAGGGAGGAGGCTCTCACCATCTCGAAGAGGACCGCGGCAGTCACGGCCATCCAGTGGAGCTTGATCTCAAAGGCCGCATTCAGGGAGAAGTTGCCATGATAGTAACAGCTGCACCACTCCAGCCGGTCTGTGCGGTTGTTCACGTCCACATCCAGGGTCACGGTCCTCTGCTCTGGGACAGTGGCCGCTGCATCAGCACATTGGAGGGGCCCAAGGAAAGAGAGGGAGAAGGAGTGGGATGAGGTGGAAGAACAACCAACCAGGCATCCAGATATAAAAGTGCAGAGTCACCTATTAGAAAATCACAGAAACTTCCTGCAAATCACCTAGTCCAGAGGTCAGCCAACTTTTCCTAGAAAGGGCCCAGTAATATGTTGGGTTTTACAGGCTACGTGGTCTCTGTTTCAGCCACTCAACCCTGCCATCACAGTGCGCTCACTAGCAGCCAGAGGTCTATAAATGAATAGGCCGGGCGGTGTTCTAGTAAAACTTTACTTTCAAAGCCAGAAGGATTTTTAGGGCAGTAAAACTATTCTGTGTGGGCGCCTGGGTGGCTCAGTTGGTTAAGCGACTGCCTTCGGCTCAGGTCATGATCCTGGAGTCCCGGGATCGAGTCCTGCATCGATCGGGCTCCCTGCTTGGCAGGGAGTCTGCTTCTCCCTCTGACCCTCCCCCTCTCATGTGCGCTCTCTCTCTCTCAAATAAATAAATAAAATCTTAAAAAAAAAAAAATTAAAAAAAAAAAAAACCTATTCTGTGTGATACTATCATGGCGGATACACGCCATTACCCATGTGTCAGAACCCAAGTGGATAGTGGGGGAAGTTGTGCAGGTGCTCAGGCAGGGAGTATATGAAAACCCTGTGTACCTTCCACTCAATTTTGCTGTGAACCTAGAAGTGCTCTAAAAATAAAGTTTATTATAAAAGAAACAAACAGATGGTAGTCCAGATTTGGCTCGCCATAGTTTGCCTCGCCCTAATTGGATCCAACTCCTTCATTTACAGATGAGGAAACAGCTGCCCATGGAGGAGAAATGCCTTGACCAAGATCAGAGTCGGAACCTCAGCCAGGCTAAACCCCAGATCTTCCCCCTCCAGTGACCCACAAAGGGACACCACTGGACAGACAGCCCAGACCACAGTGAGGAGGAAGTCTTGCTTTTCTGGTTTCAACCCAGGAAGACAATAGTTCTAGAATCTTTTCTCAAGAAATGAAACCTCATGATGAAGCTCAACACCCTGTTCCATCAACTGTGTTGCTCAGATTCCAGGTTGGTATCAAACTAGTTCATCCTATCTGGAACTCTTGCTCAGAAATCCTATTCAACCCAAGATAGGGATGTTTTAAGGATGGGTCAAGTGTCAGTGGCAGTTCCTGACCAGACTAAAGGCCTGAAAGAGGCTCAGAAGTAACGGAAAGATCAGGGCTCTGCTCTGCCTGACTGGGCAGTGCCAGATGTAGGGTTTCTACAGACTATTATCAGCTCCTCATTCTCCCAGCCCCCACGAATCCAAAGGTATCTCTTTATCTGAAGCCATCAGTTTAGTTCTGGGTTTTGCAGGTAGAAGCCCTGAGTGGCTTTTATCACTGACAAGGATAAAACGGCTCTTGAGTCAGTGATTTTAATGAACTTCTGTTGGGAGAGGTAGTAGAGCTACAGCTAAGATGCTGACGGCCCCCTGGGCGGACTGATATTCAGCTGCTAGGTATACAGCTCATGCTCTCAAAACCAGAGCATGCAAAATGGGAAACGTTCTTCCTCTGGAGTTGGAAGATCTATGCTCTGCCATTTAGCCAGGTGCCCCTGAGGGCACTGCTTCAGCTCTCCTGGTTTAGTTCCTCATTTGCAAACTGAGATGGTGCCCACCCAGCTGCTTCCAGGAGGAGGGGTGAGGATCAAGGAAAACATGGCTGCCAGGAGGTTGCAGACTCACCCCTCTTGCCTTCTCCTTTAGCCACCCCACTTGCAACTCTCCTGTTATTCCTTCCTCCCCCATTTATGCTACAAGCTCACCAATGCTCCATCTGAGGCCTGTCCATGACTCCCATGGACACGGCTCAGCTGCCTGGGACACTTCAGGCTAAAGAACATGGTGGCTCCGATGCTAAAAGTCTCATGAGAACTAGTTTCTGTCCCCGCCTTGTGTTCCTGATTCATGGCCCAACCACTACACAGTAGTCTTTTACTTAATAGCCCCAGTCAAAGGAAGAAAGCTTTGCTCTCTGGTCTTGGACGGTGTATTCCTCCCCAGGGTGCGGGGGAAAGCCCGGGTCACAAAACAAAGGGCACTTGATAAACACCAGCAGTGACCTCGCCATCTCTCCTTTCCCATCTGGCGTATTCAGTTCAGAACAGGCCAGTCTGAGGAAGCCCAAGGAAGTGTCCTGTTCAGCCAAGTGCTTACAGGCTCAAGAGTCCACTGGCTTTCACTACTTTCAGGGTGAGATTCAGCAGTATGGACATGGCCAGTAGGCTACTGATGTTGACAAAGGTGTAAGCCCCAGCTGAGCTGCAGCTTTCGGCGGCGAGTTCTCTGAATCACTCCTTAGCTGCATAAGAACAGACTTACTCATGTTGGGACAGTGAGATACAGTGAGTCCCAGTAAATAGGGGCAAACCCAGAGAAGGAGCCGGCTGAGGGTCCTTCACCCGGGTCACAGTGAGGGGGCTAACAATGACCTGGGGAGGGGATCAGTGCCACTGAAGGAGAAGAGACTGCAGTCTCAGGTAGGGCCCCAGGGATCAACACTCACAACCGGAGCTGCTGAGAAACAGGAAGAGAAGTCACAGGAGTGAGTGCCCTGTTGGGGGGAGCTTTCAAGAAGCAGCTGGCTCCCCACTTACAAGGAGTGGGGATGGAAACTGCTCACGCGTCAGGGTCTGGACCGAGGGGCTTGGCAGCCTCTTCTGATCCTGAGATCCAGTGGGGTGATCAAAAAAATGAGCCTGCTTCTCCCTCTCCCTCTGCCTGCCACGCCCCCCTGCTTATGCTTTCTGTCAAATAAATAAATAAAATCTTTAAAAAAAAAAAATGGTTGAGGGGCGCCTGGGTGGCTCAGTCGTTAAGCGTCTGCCTTCGGCTCAGGTCATGATCCCAGGGTCCTGGGACTGAGCCCCACATCGGGTTCCCAGCTCCACGGAAAGCCTGCTTCTCCCTCTCCCACTCCCCCTGCTTGTGTTCCCTCTCTCACTGTGTCTCTCTCTGTCAAATAAATAAAATCTTTTTAAAAAATAAATAAATAAATAAATAAATAAAAATCAGATAAAAAAAAAAAAGGCTGAGAAATCAAAAGGTGTGTGAGTGGGCTTAAGGGATGCGGTGCTGCTTCTCCCTGGGTCTCAGATGCCCCTGCAGCTTCACAGCTCAGCGACACAGGATGACATGAGTGGAGAAGGAGGAGTCACCACGGGCCAGGGCAGACAGGATGGGTGGCACCCGTCAGGAATATTAACACAGCTTTCTGCTGAGAAAAACAGATTTCCAATTGAGAATCTGAAATGTTTAAAAAGGAACACGTCGAAACAAACAGAAAGGGGAGCAGGTCATAAATGATATACAGGCCTTCTTTCCCCTATAAATCATGTTAATTTTTTTTTCTGAGGCAAAAAAAAAAAACCCAACACCGGCGACGGTCCAATTCAAAGACAATTCCTCTTTCTCACTTCAGTAAATGACACAGCGAAAGTCTACATTCTAACCTGAAAAAAAAAAAAAAGCTGGGAAGAAGTAGCTCATACCCTAACACAGAGGTCTGAGGGATGTTACTGGACAGAATGAGCAGTGATAATGCTGTGCTGGGTTTAAAAGGATAAGAAACCCACTTCCTGTGCGAGGGGTGATGGGAAAAGAAGCAGATGAGTGACATTCTACTACAATCATGGGAGCCCTGGAAAGCTAATAAAAGGATAGCTTCAAGAAAATATGCAGACACGTGAGATTCTGTCCGGTTCAGAATCAATGCCGACCCCCTAACACCCACGTGCAAACCCCAGGGGAAAGACGCCTGCTTAATAAACTACCTGCTAAAGACATAAATCCTCTCTTCTCCCTTACTCTCCCTCTGTTTTGGACAGATGACTTATTTTTCCATACGCTGCTCCTCTTTAAGTGCAATTTTTCTGACGTGCCTAAGAACCAGAGCTAAACTGAAATGATTTGAATCTCACCTCGAGCTTGGGACTGTGGCGGACAGGAGAGGGTCCTGCCAGCCTGCTGCAGGAGGAGACTTTGGAAATGAGGATGTTCATGCAGAAACTGTCAAGACAGCCTCCAGAACCAGGATGATGACGCAAAGGGGACAGTTCCTAGGCGTTTTCCAGAAGCAGTAACTCTAACCCAGGAGTAAGTGGGGACATTGGGCAACGTTGGGAGATATTTTGTCACACTGGGTGGTGGGGGGGGTGTGTGTGTGCTACTGGTAACTAGCAGGTAGGGAGTATGTGGCCTCTTTGTTCCAAAAGACTTCAAGGAGGGACAGAGTCAGAAATGCAACACAAGGAAGAGGGTAAGTCGTGACTACCTGGGGGAAAGAGGAGCCACTCTCTTCACAGTTTTGTCTTCTCCATGCCCCCCTCAGCTCTCACACACAGTGCTGGGCATGCTGGGGTGAGGTTCAAAGCCACATCTGGATCCAAGTGAATCTGAGGATCTGGAAACTATGATGACTATTAACATTTCCATTCTACCAGCTACGTAAGACTTCCAATGAGCTGGGCATTTCCAGGCAAACTAAGTAGAAGGTGGAATTTCCCTGGACTTTGGTCTATGTTACATTTCCTTCCTTCCTTCTAGAGGGTTTTTAGGATCTCTCCAACCTGCCATTGAGGTGAATCTCATGACACTTTACCTAGAGCATGCATTGCCTAAAGACATTTACAGCCCAACCCATCAGTCCAGTCCTTGAGAGCAGAGGTCCAATCTCCTACCAGAGGTCACCACCATTCAATAGTGGGTAGGTACCCCTATCTTGGAGCTGCAGGAACCGAGGAAAGGAGGGAAGACTCTTAATTTATATCCCTTGATGTGGTGAGCACATTTGGGGAGGAAAGGCGGAGAGAAGATTCACGCTCAGCCTCAGTGTTTGGAATGGACAACCTCTAAGATTCCTTCCTCTTTTGACATCCTAGGTCACTAAGGTCCCAGGAAGGCTTCTGGCAGGTACTAAACCAGCAGTGAGCACCAGTTCACATCCCCTGTAGTCTGGGTGCTTCTTGGGAAAAGTGGCCCCATTGTCTATTCTCTCCTATTTGTGCAGGTTTAGCACTGTGCCCTGATTTGAGAGCTCTTGGACACTTGTTCATTGGTTGGGACAATAATGAGCTTGACCCACTCGGTCAGTGGGAGCTATAACAGAAGCCCACTGTGTGGACAGAGTACCAGTATAAAAGGCCCAGTGACTCTAATCCTGGTCCACATGACGTTGTCCCCTTGGCTGACTGACCCGCTCCCTCAGCCACCCACCAGCGCATCCCCAGGCCCCATCTGGGCCGAGCATCTACCTAGAAGCGCAGCTGCCTGGCTCCGGCCTCCAAAGCTGCGGCTGAAGGAGCTGTGCCTGCTTGCATAGGAGGCTGGCCGGCTGGGCAGCCAGGGCAAGAGGAAAGCAGGAATCTCGGAGTGCAAGAGCTCTTCAGCTACAAAGGCCACCTCAAACCACTTGCGCTGGAAGCTGGCGAAGTCCTCCACGGCTGTCGTGTGCCAGGTGGTGGGCTGCTGCATGGCCACTGGGAAAAGCAAAGGGGAGAGAAAGTGCCCTCAACACAAATGCCTATTTTCTTGCTGATGCAAGGCTGAACCTTGAAAACACGATGCTAAGTGAAAGAAGCCAAACACAACAGGCCACTTAAATGAAATATCCAGAATAGGCCAATCCTTAGAGACCAGGGTGGCCAGGGGCAGGAGGGAGAAGGAGTTTGGCAGTGATTGTTAATGGGCACAAGGGTTCCTTCCAGGGTGATGAAAATGATCTGGACCCTAGACAGAGGTGGTGGTGTTTGCACAATACCGGGAACATGTGGAATGCCAGTGAAGTGTTCACGTCAGAATGGTTCATTTTTATGTTGCGTGAACTTTTCTTCCATTAAGAAAGATTTTTTATCTTTTTTTTCAGTTTCATACCTCTAATTTCAGAGCAGGTAACAGTAACCAGGTTTTTTGGTTTTTTTTTCTCCTTGAAGGTAAATAACTATTAGTCCAAGTGAGAATTCAAGGGGAGAGGCGGCAACGGACACACTAGTCGCTACCAGGAAAAAACCCGCACAGCTCCACTTCCAACACGTTCTTGGATAAAAGAGCATAGCGAGGGGGCACTTGCTGCTTCATCTGATGTATGATTCCCGAAACCCAGAGGCTGAGAAGCCGTTTGTCTGCAGGATGGAGTCACTTCCAGCCAAGGTCCCTGTGGGCTCTGGGTGGACTGGAGCCGTGGCTCTGAATCCTGGGTGTCTCCAGCACCATGTGAGCCAGCTCTGACCTTGCTGGAATGGGTCCCCTCTTGGGAATTATGTTTTCTCATTGAAAGGAAAAAAAAAAAGTTAAAATGTATCTTAGAAAACTTGCTAGGACTTGAGTCTTTCTAGGGTAAGAAATGGGAGTCTAGCAAGTAAAAAGTGCTGTAAGTTATAGGTAAGAGCCTATCTATACTCAGAACCACCTGCACTGGATGGGGACGGGGGACGGGGCTCTATAATTAAAATTAGTAGCCAAAAAATGGCCCATGGGAATTTCCTCGAACCAGATTCCTTGGCCTCTTGTAGGTTTATCTTCCATCCACACTGTTCTGACCAAGAACATACCATAGCTTTAAGAAATACTCGTCACTCCAGTTCTGCTTAAATTAAGTACAAATGCTCAGGAAGTTGACAGATCTGTCTACTTAGAATACGAAGTCACACAAGGAACTCAAGAAGCACCATCATTTGAAAAAGCAAGCCACCAGGAAAAACACTTGCTCCTGTGGGCAACAGCAGTCGCCTCATCTCTGACCTCGGTCAGGTTCTTTGTCCATGACTATCTTGTAGAAATAGAAGCCGTAGATGAAGGTCCGCCAGACTTCACCAGATGCATGTGTGATGAGCTGTTCTTCCAGCATTTTCTAAAAGGACAGACATTGAAACTTTGAAATTCCTGTGGAGGAACATCTTAGAAGTGCAGCCCTCAGTTCCCTGGAGTCAAGGAAGTGACTGGAACATTGAGGAGACCCTACTCTTCACCCCCCATCAGCCATGATGATTGCTCTTGATAAATGCTGCTCCTGAAGTAAATTATATTATACAATGCAAATGCATATTATAGTATCATCAATTATTTCAAATATACAGGGAACTATAAAGACAATCCATGTATACCACCACGCAACTTCAACAAACTTAATATTTTGCTATACTGACTTCAGATCTTTTAATTAAAAGACAAAACAAAATGTTCTATGGACTCTCCCATGTCCCATTCCTCTTCCTCTCTCACCAGAAATAAATGGTTAGTGTAACATTATTCTCATGCATGTTTTTAATAATTTTATTATACACACATGTATTGATAGAGAATGAGGTATTTTTGTGAGATTTTAAATTTTAAATAAAGGGCGTAATACAATTATCATTTTGTATATTGGATTTTCACTCAACATCCTGCTTTGGACATTTGTCCATGTTGATACATGTCCCTCTAGCTCATGCATTTTAATGGTTGTAGAAGCATTGCATTGTGTGAACAAGGAAATCTGATTCTCAGGGAGATGGGAGTATAAGTAATAGGGCAAAGGCCATGCAAAACTCCCTAAGAGACCCTCAAAGAGAGAACTGATGATTGCATGCTTATTCAAATCAGTTACTGATTTTACGTTTCAGGGATGACAAGCCTGCTGGTCAGCAAATGGTACTGATTTCTGTGTGGACAGGATGGTGTGAACCACATCAGCCAACTTGACCTTTCCTACTCTTCTCCTCTCCAGTTTAATTCCAGTTCTGAACAGTGTCATTAAATTTAGCAAGTGTTTTCTAAGTGCCTACCATGTGCCAAACAGCATGGTGATATGGAAATGGGATGATAAGAGGTAGCCCAGGGACGCCTGGGTGGCTCAGTCAGTTAAGTGTCTGCCTTCGGCTCAGGTCATGATCCCAGGGTCCTGGGATTGAGTCCCAAATCGGGCTCCCTGATCAGCAGGGAGCCTGCTTCTCCCTCTGCCTGCCTTCCCCCGCTTGTGCTCTCTCTCTCTCTGACAAATAAATAAAATCTTAAAAAAAAAAAAAGGTAGCCCAGCCCTCAAGGAGCCCAGTCAAGGTGGGAGACAGTGGAATGAGACAGGCAGAATCTTCCTTTTGTTGTGCTAAGTGCTCTGACAGAGCAAGGACAGGGTGCCAGAAAGTCCCTGCGGCAGAAGCTTGGGAGTTGACCAGAGGGAGATGGGGGCTGGAGGTCAGAGGGAAGGCAATTCCTGAAAATCTTACAGACTCCTCCAAGGTTTAAGAGGGTGGACTCCCTCCAGAAAGCTTCAGTTCTGATGCGACATTCTGCCGGGTTTTTAAGTCAAGGAAGGTATAGTGTCTTTCAAATCAAGACCTGCGTGTTCATCGACTGCAGACAGGCCTCACACTTACTAAAAGCAGAGCCTCACCAAAACCGGCAGGTCTCATTACTAGAAAGACAGCTGCTTCAGAGACGGGCTCTGGTTTCACGGGGGCTCTGAGCGGACGGTCCCACGGGCCCTGCCCGCGCTGTCTCACCTGCATGATGTCGATAGCCATCGCCTGCGTCTGGACGCCCTCCACGTTGTTCACCAGCCAGTGCACCACCTCCGCACTGATGAAGCAGCATGGCGAGAGGCCCTTCTGTTCCGAGAGCAGCTGGACTCCTGTCCTGAATTGCAACGTGGCGGGCACGGAGCAGGGTTATGTGTGCACGGTGGCAACAAGCAGAAAGAGAACATGAAAAAGGAGGGACTCCCACTAGAGCATTTAATATCTGAAGGCTCCGCACAGTACAATTTCTCTACACTATTCCTAAACCCACAGAAATCTGCAAGACAGGACAAAAGGAGGTGTTATGGGGGGAAAGGAGAAGAGGAAGGAAGAAGGATCTGACACTTAAGAGAATTACCTTTAGCTGTCAAGCATTATACTAGGTAATTTACATAATTATTTCATTTAATCCTTAGGCCAAACCTGCGACTTAACCACAAGTATCCCATTTTACAAACAAGGTAATAAAGGCTCAGAGAGGTCAAGTAACTTATGCTGGGTCTCACAGCTGGTGAACAATACAGCCAGCTATGAATCCACCAAATCACACTGTCTGAGCATCTGAGCGTCACTGTGGCTCAGGGCTGTGAGATCCTCCCGCCCTTACACTCCTACATGTGACGAACCACTTACGAGGGGTGTTTCATGGCTTCTAGGATCTCTGTCAGGGTGGAGGATGAGGTTAAGGAGCTTGCTGCCGGCTGCTGAGAGCTGTAAACAGAGTGTCCAGTCAGCAAAGCAAGGGGGTAAGAGCACGAACCTCAGGGACCACTCTCCCTACTTCTTACAGAGCCAGAGGCCAAGGATGACGTTGATACTGACGGCGTTCAAGCAAATCCTGGGCACCTACATCCTAGGGCCATCTCATGGGGGGTTTCCTACTTCCAAAGCGTCCACGTTAAGATAAAAAAAAAAAAAAAAGAATCAAAGTGGTTTTGTGTCCAAACTTGCTTCCCTTAACAGGCATCTCCCCTTCTAATAACACCTCAACCACTTCTAAGAGATCTCCCTGCACAGCTCTGGTTTTACCCCCAAGGCTTTCCCCACCATTTAACCTCACCAGAGAATGCTAGGTAACCTGGTAAGAGCAGGGGAGGCAGAATTCCAGTATCATCACTTGTCAGCCGGAGGGACTCTAGTTTCCTCATCTGAAGACGGGGATGATATTATTCCTATCTCTCGGGGGTGTTGTGAGGCTGTGTGTAGAGCTGATACCCACAAAGCCCCAAATGGTAAACAATACTGAACAATAACAACAATGTCAACTTTTTGAAACTCTGAGACGTTAAAGGTGCAGGTGAAGGTTGAAGAGCTGGGAGGTGTTAGGGTTCGGGTTTGAATCCAGATCTGCCTGTTTCCAGAGCCCAGATCTTTCTTGCGCCTGAGTTCTTCCTCAGTGGTCTGGCAGTACCTTTAAACATGCGTAATACTCAGCAGCTGAGCCCAGATCACTGGGCATGGGACACTCCTAGCAGCCCACCATACCAAACCTGGGGCTTATTCCAGAAGCTCCTCAAGTCCATAAAACCTCTCCCTTTCCTCAGTCTCAGCCCCCTCTTCCTATTTGGAGGGTCCAGGACTCAGTGGAGCATTTCCGAATCTCAGGTTTAAAAAAGCCTGTGAAGAACCCCCCCCCGCAACAAAGAGAACTTCTTTCTAATGCCTGCGTCCCCACTACAAGAGTCTGAACAAGAGGCTGTCCCGTCTGCACGAACGTCTTCAATGGCAGAGAACTTAGCTCCTCTACGCAGCCCATTTCCCAAGGGGCAGTACCAACTGCTGATCAGTTCTTTATCACAAAATGGGACCTGTTCTTTGTCATTTTCGTCATTGGTCCTGATTTGTGTCATTTTTGGTCTTCTCATCTCCAGCCTAAGAATCCCCAGTTTCTCTTTTCTTCCAAAAGCAGAACAAAACCTGCTGCTCAATGAGGAAGCAGAGAAATGCACTCCCTCCCTAGGCAGGCCTTCCAATCTCCACGTCCAGAGCCAAAACTCACAGCCAGGCTTGACAGGGATACGGGCCTGGGGGACAAAAGAGACTAGAGAAGTCCAGGCTGTCTGCTGCCTATGAAGTGATCCTCATCCCTCCTGGCCAGAGGGAGTCAGGTGCCCTGCACCAGATGCAGGTAAAACCGGCAGACCAAGGGACAGAAAGGAAAGTGGGTGGCTGCTGGCTGGGGCCAGCCAGGTGAGCTGCCACGGAGGCCTTCCGCTCTGAGATGAAGGCATGTAGAAGTCACATCTGAGACCGTTTCGCCAAGGACTGGTCAGTCAGCAGGACAGTGAGGCAACCAGAACAGACTGGGCAGAACATTGTAAGGCTAACACAGCTGGGAAGGAAATCAAAAAGAAGTTTTTCAGGGGCGCCTGGGTGGCTCAGTTGGTTAAGCGACTGCCTTTGGCTCAGGTCATGATCCTGGAGTCCCGGGATCGAGTCCCGTATCAGGCTCCCTGCTCAGCGGGGAGTCTGCTTCTCCCTCTGACCCTCCTCCCTCTCATGCTCTCTGTCTCTCATTCTCTCTCTCTCAAATAAATAAATAAAATCTTTAAAAAAAAAAAAAAAGTTTTTCAGATGTGACGAATCACATTAAAAGCTGGGGCTCTTTCTCAAGTAAATGAGGTCCAAGCAGCTTCTTTTTCCTCTGAATACTCAGGAATAGGAAAAGGACAGCTGTGGTCGGGTACAACCTGCTGCTCATTCATTTCCTCAAGCTGTCGATACTGACGTCCGCAGTCACGCACCAGGTGTCATGCTGGGTGCCAGACTCAACAGGACAGACTGGGTCCTGGCCCCTTTCCCAAAGCCCACTCCTGCACAATGTCTGACACTTTCCTGTGTCTCTGTGGGCACCTGTTAGCTGTCCGGTAAGGCAGGCAGGGCACAGATCCTGAGCCCCATCAAATAGGTGCTGCTAAGACCTGAGTGCCCCGGGCTTCCAGGTAAAACTCATGGCTGAGTCAGAACGTGGGTCTGGGACTCTGGACTCCCAGGCTCCACAGCCTTTGAGGCCAGACCATCCCCAGTGCCCAGAAGCATAAGTTCGGTCATTCTGAATCTCACCTGCTGTCACCGGAGTTTGCAGAGGGGAAGCTCTGTTCCCCTGAGTTCTGGGAGTTCCCAAAGGCCTGGCTGTTGCCTCTATCCACAGATTGGCTTGTGCTTACCCCCAAACTGGTGCTGTCCAACACTGGGGTGGCCGTCTGGTCCACAGACACCTGTAGGGGATTTGAAAATGAACAAAAAAAATTGTTTAAGGCTATTTATACACGTGATCCTTCCCATTCCTCTCTCCTTCCCAGTCCCCAGTGGTCCCTGGTGGAAGAGCTAAAGGGGTCCAGCCCAGGCTCATGAATTCCTGCACCCCACACCACGGCTGATAGGAAACCGTCGTTCACAGTGAATCCCCAGAACCAAAGAAATGGCTCCAGCACCTGACTCAAACCACAGATTTACACTAAAGAAAAATCTCCACAGAAATAGTAAGGAAGGCAGAAGTATTCCTGTGAGACTGAGAAGCGGGAGAGAGAGAACACAATTAGAGACAAATGGGTGAATATCCCAGCAAGTGCCCTCCCTCACCATGGCTTACCCTTTGCCACCCCAACCCTCCTTTCCTGTGTCTGTCTGCTAAGTGCCCAGGCTCAATCCTCAGAGGCATCTGATAGCTCCCTTCCTTCTCCAGCTTCACGTCTAAAGAGAGGCCTAGTCCTGTGGCCTCGCTCACCTCTGCCGACTCAAATGTATGTCCAAGTCACGCCTGTTCTCCCAGGGGAGGCTGTAACAGTCTCCCACCCGACTCCCCCGACTGCAGCCTCTACCCCCGAAGACCTTACCTGCCAGCCACCTCCATTTTCATCCTGCTAAAAAAACCCAGCTCTAATCCCATCACTCCGTGACTCTGAAATCTTTCAGGTCTCCCCATGAGCTACCAAACTTGCAGAGCCTTGTGGGTCCAACACAAACAGCCTGACCTGTGATGGCCCTGCACGGCCCGCCACTCACCCACATACACATTTCCAGCCAAATGAGACCCCGTGTGTTTAATCCCATCTGTGTGTTCCGCCGACCTGAGGTGCCCTTCCCTTCAACCACAGGCTAAAAACCCATCAGTCTTGAGGGCAATTTCAAATGCTGCTCCCTCCATAAAATGTCTTCTGACTCCACCCCAGCTCCCAAAGGAAAACCATCTCTCTCACTCTCTACTTTGGATCTCTATAACCCCCTCCTGGCAGGTGCCAAATTTTGCTTCATGTAATATTGTATCGGTCTCATTCCCTTTAAACGTCTTGGAGCACAGGACTATGACCTGTTCACCTAGAAGGGCCGTACTGTACCTCACAGCAGATATCTGGAGACTAGCAAGCCTTTCAGAGCACTCCAGGAAAAATCTTACTTTTAGTCCCTCTTACATGGGGTTGGTTCTTAAGTACTTCCGAATGGAGCCTTCTATTACCAAATCTTTTGTTGGATGTTGTAAAAGTCACTCCTTCTAAAATGGGGTGTCCCAACCTTGGCAACACTGCCATTAGGGGCTAGATGAGTCGGGGGGAGGGGGGCGCTGTCCTGTGCCTTATAAGATGTTGAGCAGCATCGCTGGCTTTCACCTACTAGATGCTGATAACACCAGCCCCCCATCATCACCCCCTATTCCCAGCTGTGACAATTAAAAATACCTCCAGATACAACCAAATGTGCCCTGGGACACAAAGTTGCCCCCAGTTCTTAAAGAACCATTCTCCTACATCAGGCTCAATGATTTGCAAAAAGACCACACAGACTTTGCTAGCACCATAAATACACAGAGAAATGCGGCAAGAAGCAGCTTGCAATTACCAATCACCATCTGCCTCTAACCAGCAAGACTTAGAAACAGGTACTTTACCATAAAATTAAATGAGAAGAAGCTAACTGAGGGGCGCTAGACCCAGCTCTTAGGTGCTACCTTCCAGACCCCTACAGTGGGGTTAACTCTCATCTACAGCACCTGAGAACTGCCCCACCAGCCTAAACTACCAGAAATTTACATGATTCCTACAGCTTTATTTTAGCAGGAATGTGGTTCAGGAGTTATCCTCTGAATCAGAAATTGGCAAACATTTTTTGTAAAGGAGCAGAGAGCAAATTATTTTAGGCTTTGTGGGCTAGATGGCCCTGTTGAAACTACTCAACTCAGCATGAAGGACAGAGGCAGCCAGACAATGTAAATGAATGGGCGTGGCTCTGTTCCGGTAAGAATTATTTATAAAAGCAGATGGTAGGTCAGATTTGCCCCATAGCTTCCTGACCGCCTGTACTATATCATATGATGTCCATCTTTCAAGAGGCTGCTTAGATCTTAATACCATGAAAGGTTATGCTTCCCCTGAGCAAATGGTTTGCCTTTATCTCATGACCACTCTGAATCCTGGAATAGATATTTCCCACTTTTCTTTGGCTCCCAGAGAGTTCAGGACTGAATTTAGCACAAAACTCTAGATAATTTATAAGACCTCAGATGACGTCCTATCTTATGTTTTTCTTTTCCTATATTTCCCCATTTAGTCACATTTTATTCTGGAGGTTGCCTTTACTTTTTAATGCACCTGAAGTAACTTTCTGGAATAAACAGAAAGCCAAGGAAAGCTGGATAGACAGAAGGGCAGTCTTTGCGCAGAGGCCTAGAAAAGGCAAATAGAGGGAGGTGCTTGGTGTTGGATGTAACTCCATTAAAAAAAAAAAAAATTTATTTTAAAGTAATCCCTACACCCAAAGTGGGGCTCAAACTCACAGCCCGGAGATCAAGAGTCACATGCTCCACCAACTGAGCCAGCCAGACACCCCAGAGGCAACTCCATTTTAAGAACCTTGTCCCAAATCCTCCTTACAGAGGGACTCCATGTAACTTGCGTAGACACCCCCACCTCCAGGAGCTGCAGTTGAATCTCTCTGTCCTCTTTTGAGTAGGCTACAGTTAGGGACTTGCTTCCAAAGAACAGAGTATAAAAAGGGAAAAATAGTAACTTCATAATGGAGACAGCTGACAAATACTACATTACTAAGTGATGAAGGTTCCTGTGACCAGTGATGTGTGGATCCCATGTACCCCCTGGTATGATGTGATGAGAAGCATACTTCACCGCTGAGGTATTCTTGTCAAGAACCTATAACTCCACCATGAGAAAAACATCAAACCAGCCCAGAATCAGAGGCATTTTGCAGGATATCTAGCCAGGGCTCCTCAAGACTCTCTATGTCATTAAAAAACAAGGAAAGACTGAGAAACTGTCACAGACCAGAGGACACTGGGGAGACATGAAAACTAAATGCAACTTGGTACCCCTGGATTGGAGACTGGAACAGAAAAAGGACATTAATAGAAAAACTGGTGAAACCCAAATAAAATCAGGGATTTAGTTAACTAAACAAACAAACCCTCATCAGCAACACCAATCCCCTGTCTCCTTCCCCTTTCCCACATGCCCAAAGCCATGGGAGAAGATGAGGGATGGAGCTCCACCAGGGATGTCTTAGAGGTTAGCACCATCCACAACAGGCACCCCCAAGGACCCTCCAACTTGTGTGCCTGTCAGAGCCCCACTTTCTTATGCTGGAGGACCGTCAGCCACCAGGAAGCTGCCAGATCTGCCAGCCCAGCACTCTAACTGTACCTTGAGGGTGGGTAGACATAACATACTGCTATGTCTTACCAGGAGACAAAATGGGCTTTCCCCTCACCTGGCTCCTTTAGGGCATTTAGTGGCATTATAAAGGGACCCGTGACAGAATCTCATATTCAGAGAGCTCGGGAATAACTCCCAGTTCCATAGCCAGGTTTCCCAAGGTTTGTAATATCAGGGAAGGACAGAATATCCTTCCAATCAAACCTCTCCCCGCTGCCCTCATGGAGCTTGCCATCTGGGAGTGGGAAGGAAAAACAGACATTAGACAAGGAATGTCCATATTAGGACAGCTCTATGCCCAGGAGGAGCTCAGGATTTCTGATCTCAATTGAACCACATTTTCTTCACAGGTACAGCCTCCCTCTTCTATATGTCCATCCCAGCCTCTGATTCTGAGTGGTTATTTATATTTTCATATCTCAGCACCACTCTAAAAAAAAGAAAGAGATTATCAATAAATAGACATATAATAAGATAAAATAAATACATGAGAAAATCCAGTGAACAATGATAGAAAAAGCGAGAAAAAGAGTAAACAAGGGTAGGAAAAATGTGACATTCTAGATTCTCAATAAGTACCTCGATGATAACATTTTTTTTTTTTTAAGATTTTATTTATTTATTTGACGAGAGAGAGTCAGCGAGAGCAGGAACACAAGCAGGGGGAGTGGGAGAGGGAGAAGCAGGCCTCCCGCCGAGCAGGGAGCCCGATGCGGGGCTCGATCCCAGGACCCTGGGATCATGACCTGAGCTGAAGGCAGACGCTTAACGACTGAGCCACCCAGGCACCCTCGATGATAACATTTTAAATGTCTAGACCTGTTCCATGCAATACAGTAGCTACTAGCTATATGTGGCTGTTCAAATATAAATTAATTAAAATAAAATGTAAAATTCAGTTCCTCAGTTGCACCCGCCTCTTGTCAAACGCTCACTAGTCATGTGTGACTAGCCATCTGTGTTGGATAGCACAGATACAGAACATTTCCATCAGGGCGGAAAGTTCTATTGGACAACACTGCTCTAGAGCAAAGGTGGCAAACAAAAATATGATAGGGACCGTAGATCTATATTGGCACAGCTGGCTATTAAAAAAAGGAAAGGAAAAGAAAAGGAAAGGCCACGGGCTGCTCCAAGGCCCTGTGACTGTTGCCGGGAAGGAAGCCAGGCCCCATGTCTAGCTTATTTTATAATACAAGACAGAAACCTGGTTTCTGTATGAAACCTCCTGATTTTTAAATATTTCCAACCACTTCAAAAATTAAAAATGCACAGCAAGGCTGAACATGTTTTCAGGAGCTGGGAATGAAATGAATGTCCTGCAAAGTAAAACTGTGCTCCTGGCCAAAGTCTTGCACATAGATTTCTGATAAGAACCTGACTGACGGGGGAGGGTTTAGAAGAGGGTAACAGTTGATTAATATGACCCTAAGGTCCTCCGGGGGTGGGGGGAACTGAGCCCCCGGGGACATGAGCTTTTTGTTCACTCATGTCTCCAAAGAGAGAAAACAGATCAAAGGGTAAAAAGTCCACTTCGGTCAGTGACTCTGACTTCCCAGGGCTCCCACGAGCATGCAGAAAACTGCGGCCCTAACAGCCGTGGCTTCGAAGTGCACTCTGCAAAAGCCTGGGGGCCTGCGGTACATTGCTGGGGCCATCACAGGGCGCCCCTGCTGGGGGCTGGGACCCTTCTCCAATCTCCCACATACTTAAGCCAGAATGGTTCTGTTTGTTGGGTGATAGTTCGGGGTTTGGTGTAATTTATCCACCAGGAAAAAAAAGGGTTCCACTTTTTTTGTTCTTGTTCCATTGTTTAAATAAACATTTTTTGTGTCTATCTCCCCCATCAGTATGTCCAAGACAGCACTTACTGAGCCACTCCTAAATGCCAGGCTAGGTGCTGAAGAATCAACAGGGAGCAACACAGACATGGCAGCCGCCCTATGGGTGCTTACAGGCTTACGGTCTCATGAAGTTGGGCACTAATCAAATCCCAGTCATACAAACACAGAGGTAGAACTGGGAGAAGAGCGGAAAGGAGGCGCACCGGAGCTATGTGAATCTAAGACGTAGGATTTGACTAGATGGCTAGGAGTTAACCAGGCACAGAGAGAATACTGTGTGCCAAGGCACTGTGGCAGGAAACCTGGTGCCTAGAGCAGTGTGGAGAAAGGCTCCTGTCACTAGAGTCCAAGAGTGAGGAAGAGGATGACAGAAGATGAGGCTGGAAAGGGAGGGAGGGCCTTGATCATGCAGGCCCTTCCAGGCCATCATAAGGATTTTGGCCTTTATCCTAAAGGAAAGAAAGGATAGACTGAATGTGTACCCCCAAAATTCATATGTTGAAGCCCTAATCCGTAAGTGATTATATTTGGGGGTGGGGCCTTTGGGAACTGATTAGGTTTAGATGGGGCCATGGGGGTAAAGCCATGATGGGATTAATCATAAGAGGAGAGACCAGAGCTCGCTCTGTCTGCCACCTGAAGACATAGGAGAAGGTGGCCCTCTGCAAGCCAGAAGAGGGCCCTCACTAGGAAGTGAATGTATCAGCACCTTGATCTTGGACTTTTCAGCCTCCAGAACTATAAGAAGCCAATGCGCTGCTTAAGCCCCTAGTCTATGGTGTTCTGTTACAGCCGTCCAAGCTAATACACCGTGGAAAGGTAAACCCTGGACGCAGGCTGGGAAACAGACTGCCAAGGGCCAGGATGGAAGCAAGGAGACCATGCTGGAGGCTCCTTCAGGACCAGGGTGAGAAATGGTCATAGGGACTGGGGGTGGGGCGGTGGTGATGGAAGTGAAAGAGAGAAGCAGGTGAGTTCTTGCTGGACTGAGCCCCTGAGACCCACGCCTGCTTGTGAGAGTAACTGGCTGGGGGTCAGGGGATGGGGGAGGAAAGAGAACCTAACATCAGCTCAGGCCTCAGGTGGCAGGAGCCTGTTCCGCTTGACTGTGATATTCCTTCAGGCTCCAAACTACAGACTAAAGATATCAGGCTGACTTCTGAGGAAAATCTCATTACCAAGGTCTTCTCATGCCCTCCAAATTCTTGTGTCAAGTTTGTGATGATAAAAATTGATTTCCAGAGAGCAGGGCACAGAGAGAACTGTGTCGTTCTGTTCCAGTTATCAGACAGAGTGACGTGTTCATTATCATTAGAATGATGAACTGGTGGCACAAGGAACCTATTTTCCAAGACTGGTGCACGGCCCTGTTCCCTGGAACCCTCTGCGCACAGCTGTCTGTTTTAATTTTACAGGCACTTCCTACCGTGAGCAGTGTCAGAGTCTAGGTGATGCCCTCCTCCCCCTTGGCCACAAGGAACCCCTTCTGAGCAGAGAGCTATTGTGAAGGGCAAAAATCACAGGCAACACCCTGGCGACTCAGTCAGAGCTGCAGGACTTACTTTTATGAGGTCCAACAGGGTCACGCCAGAATTTCAGAGATAAAAGGCATAGGAGAGGTCACCCAGGCCCAGCACATTTTTACACACGCACACACTCAGGGAAAATAGCTGACTGGCCCAATCAAGCTTGTTCACTACCTGGTACCCCCAGCCCCTGTCTTCCCTCCCCTCTCCCACACATAGATACATGTATGGGGAATTTACTACGTGCCAGGGTCTGAGCTAACCACACAGATGCTTCATCTCAGTTCCCTCTCACAGAAATCCTACAAAGAAAACACAATTAGTCCTATTCTGCAGATGAGAAACCTGAGGTTCAGGGAGGTTAGTATAGCTGCCAAAAGGCTCACAACCAGTCTGACGCCAGAGCCTCCACACTGACAGTCTTTTTTTTTTTTTTTTAAAGAATTTTTTTTTTTTTTAATCTACTTACTTGACAGAGAAAGAGAGAGTGGCAGGCAGAGGGAGAGGGAGAAGCAGGCTCCCTGCCGAGCAGAGAGCCCAACGTGGGGCTCGATCCCAGGACCCCAGGATCATGACCCAAGCCAAAGGCAGATGCCCAACCAACTGAGCCACCCAGGTGCCCCTACTGACAGTCTTTTAACATGTAGCACCATTCTCTTAAGGAGCTCATGACCCACTCTTCGTACTTCCTGGTCTGGGAATTAGGATGGAGAGCAGGGGCTGCAGGAATGGGGGAGTAGTCTCTAATAAGCAGCTGTCTGAAATGGACACAGAAACCTGGCACCGTAGGAATCCTATCCTAATCCCAGCCAGTATCTGGCCACCACATCCCATGCAACATGCAATATTGTTTCTGCCTCAGGCATTATTAGAAGTGTGTTACCTAGTTTCCAAATACGTGGGGCTTTTCTAGTTATCTAGTTGTCCTTGACCTGTTACTTAACTGCTTGGTGCACAGAAAAATGCTTTATAGGATTTCATTCCCTTGAAGTCTGTTGAGAAATGCATATTCTTTCTAATTCTCAAAACTACACTACAAAGAAGATATTTTTATTTCCTTCAAATGAGGAAACTGAGGTTCAGGAGGTTAATTCACATGCCTAAAGCAGCTCCCTGGTACAGTGCTGAAGACGAAACCTGAAGGGAGCCCTCTGACTTCAGTGCCCCTCTCCACGCACCGTGTTAGAAAACAAACACAGCAAATTCCATGTTACGTATATTTTAACACAACAATAATAAATAAAACAAACAAAAACAAATCAAGCACAATTTCATTTGTATCAGTATAGAGGATCCCTCACTATATATGAGCAGAGACAATTTTTTGATTTATGTGTAAGCTTAACAACACACTTGGTCGGTCATATAAACTTTATTCACGTGCCTCTCCCAACAGCTCATTTTTATATGTGATTTCCAACTGTGGGAACTTGTCATTTTTGTTCCATCTGGAATTCCACCATGTGAAGCTGTGGGGACTGCTACATTATTGCGGGACTTATAAAATAATTCTCTTCTGGCTCTGCTGATTTTTCTTATGTTAAATTCTAACCCAAGTCCAAAACTTTTCACCAGAGTCTCTTGTTAGAAAGTAAAAGGTTAATAACTCCACCCTGAGTTTGATTTACACCAAAAATGCAGCGTGCCTCCCACACTCAGAGATCAGAGATTCTTGATTAGAACTCAGATCCCAATCAGGATTTGGCCAGGGTCACACAGCTCACTGGGAAAAGGCAAGCACAGACCTCTGAAGACCTGCACAGACAGGCACAGCACCATCCAACCTCTTAAGAAAGGGAAGACTCCAATGCTCACTACCCCCTTTCCCTCCAGGCACAGTGTGCTAAATGGTGCAGGGGCTCAGCCACTCACGACTTGTGTGCCTTTGACCAGATAATGTATTAAACCTCAGTTTCTTTATCTGGAAAATGGCGTGATAACATCTACACCTCATAGACTGTTGCGAAGACTGTGTGTGCAAAGCCCTTTGCAAAGTAGCCAACGGAGTAAGGACTCAATGTTGGCTTTCTGACTTTCACCAAATAGGGATCCCTTAACCTTTGCCCTTGAACCTCCCAAGTCCTGTCCTCCTTAGTCCACCTGTTCCTCCATAAACCCTCTCAACTCTTTCAAATCTCTGTAACTAAGTCGATTTCATATACTTAGGGGCCTCGATAAAGGGCAGAGAGTCCAGTTTCTCTTCCCCTAGGACCTGTCAGAACAGTAATTACTAAAGCCAATTACAGAGCAGGGGTCACAAGTCAAGCCTGTTGGTCCTGGATTTAAATCCCAGCTCTATCCTGTACTGTGTAAAGCACAACGTCTTTGTCCCCCAATTTCTCCATGTATCAACTTAGGATAAATTAACTCACAGGCCATGTAGTGAGGATGAAATGAGAGAATACTACGTGCTTGGCACAGAGCAACTGAAGACTGTTTCGTCTTGGAAGGCCTATGGAGGTCTGGTCTAAACCCTTTATTTGACAAATGAGTTAAGGGAAGTCCAGAGGCGAGGTGAGCTGCCCAGGTTCATCCACCACTAGCCTATGACGGAGCGTATGCCTATTAATAAATGTTTGCTGTTTCTCCACCACTTCCTGCCACACTGCTATGAATTTATCAGGTTGTACTTGGAGGAAAAAAGTTAAGTGTTCAGTTCTTAAGAAAGCATATTTTACGTTGCTTATATTATATGGACAAAACATCTAAAAGGGAAGATGCTGCTGATGTGGCAGAGACTCAGTGGCAACCACACAGAACAGACAGGCAGACTTGGGACACACGAGCGTCAATGCTGATTACTACTCTCCTGCATTAACCATTTGCATCCCCCTTTGCCGCCGCCGACCCCGCGGAAGGGACTGCACACCTCTGAGACCGAATTCAATTTCAGCTGCCCTTCAAACTCAGTTTCAGCCCACTTCCATGTGTTCAGAGCCGAACAGAAGGCCTCTGCTGATGGGACAGGCATGCCCAGGCTGCAGAGCCCTCGGAGTTTGACTGACCTGTGGGTAGAAGGCGGACGACGCTGTGCGCGGGCTGCGGACAAACTCCATAAAGAAGGCCCCGTCCTGAAGTCAGAGGAGGAGGAAGCAGCAGCAGCAGCGAATGCGAGGGAGTGAAGGGGTGAGTGTGGACCCGTGGTGAGCCGTCGGGGGGGGGAGGGGGGTGGCGAAAGAAAAAAATAAAAATAAAAACAAGGAGGGAAGGAGAGAAACAAGGGCACGTGAGGGGAATGGAGGGGAAACAGAGAGAGAGAGAGAGATCCACCCAGAAGGACCATATCCAAATGCAAAGCATTAGCGGGAACTCACACCTTCCTGGGCAGAATGTCCCATCTGTGTGGGAGCAAGCACAGGGACAGAAGGTGCGTCCAAGCTCCCTCAGGTCTCATCAGAGCCTGGCTTGGATGTCGCACCCTCCCACATAGCTCTGAACTTTCTTCAGACCTATGTCAAGGGAGAGGAAAAGGCCACAGAGCTGCTTGGTGGGAATGGTGGGGGAAAGCCTTCAGGGGTTGCTTCCTGGCCTCCCGCCTGGCTGGGTGACCAGCAGCCCTCTTGGAGACATACAGAAGTTTGAGGTTTTCAGTTAATAAACATGGCAGCCAGATGGGAGAAGAGGATTCAACAGCAGGAAAAGTTGGGATCCAGAAGCAGCAATACCTTCTCCTCCACTGTTTGTGTAACAAAATAACCAAGGAGTTGAGACATATATAGTGTCAGAAACATATGCATTCATTAGGTGGGGGTGGGGAGGTGGGAGAGTTCTGAAGCGGCCTTCCCCTCCGAACCCTAGTCTTGTGGGGTCCAGGCTGCCCTGTATTTGAAACAAAAATGACATAGAGGACTTTCCCGAAGACCCCTCCTTTCATCTTTCTTAAAGTCAAGAAGTGTCCTCTTGTCCCTTCCAAATATTTTTACTTTTTAGTTAAATTTTATCACTGAAATTTGGAAATGGCACTTGATAAGTCTGAAGGTCGGCTTTCTTACAACTTTTCTTCAATTCTCAAAGTAGAATCACTGAACTATGCAGGGGTCCATTTTATCAATACTGCTGCCATTTCCCATCAACCACTTTGAACTCAACTAACAAACCATGGACACGCGTGGCTATGGAGATGCAATTTCAGGGACCACTCTCCGTACCCTAACACAAGATGCTAACTGGAAACACTGTTGGCATTTCTGAGTGTGTCACCTAGAGGCCTTCCCTTTGACCACCTCAAAACATCTTCGCTTCCCTTTGACCATCTGGGGATCTACATCTGCCACAAATGATAACCATCCAGGTGGATTTTAGCATTCAGTTGGAAAATGAGAAGAATGTTCTAAACGGCCATCTAATATTTGGCCATTGGTGCATTTTAACCTTAATGCTTGTGGTTCTATAAGTTTCCTACTCTCAGGCCTGTCCCAGACACTGGTTCTCATCCTCAAAGATGGCAGTAAGTATGGGTAACAGTTAGTGGGCAGCACGCAGGGTGCTTATGCATTCTCATCTGTGTCCCTTCTCTGCTGCAACATACAGAAGCAGAGGGGCTAATGCTGCTGAGATTTATGTACATGTGAAAAGATTCTTTCTTGCCGGACAGATCATTCTTTATGCAGAGACTATCCTTGGGACTATACCTAAAGTCACTTCCTAGAGCTGGGTGAGCAAACTACAGCCTGCAGGCTACTGGTGTATTATACTCTGTGAGCTAAGGGTGGGTTTTAAAATTTTAAATGGGGGGCGCCTGGGTGGCTCAGTTGGTTAAGCGACTGCCTTCGGCTCAGGTCATGATCCTGGAGTCCCGGGATCGAGTCCCGCATCAGGCTCCCTGCTCGGCGGGGAGTCTGCTTCTCCCTCTGACCCTCCTCCCTCTCATGCTCTCTGTCTCTCATTCTCTCTCTCAAATAAATAAATAAAATCTTAAAAAAAAATAAAATAAAATTTTAAATGGATATAGAAGTACCTAACACTTAAAAAAAAAAAAGTGCCTACATACAGCCTTGATCTTGCCTCTTGGCTCACAAAGCCTAAAATGTTTATTTAGATTTGCCAACCTCTGGTCTACAGAATACATAAGCTGCTTATAGTCTCAGTTGATACACCTTCTCGGATTTTATTTTATTTATTTTTTAAGATTTTTATTTATTTGACAGCTAGAGACACACAGCGAGAGAGGGAACACAAGCAGGGGGAGTGGGAGAGAGAGAAGCAGGCTTCCCACCAAGCAGGGAGCCCGAAACGGGGCTCGATCCCAGGACCCTGGGATCATGACCTGAGCGGAAGGCAGACAGTTAACGACTGAGCCCCCCAGGCGTCCCTCTTTCTCGGATTTTAATCCCTCCATCCTTGTGGGATAAATTTATCCCAAAGAAATAATAAGAGAGGTGGTCAAATAATTATGTGCATGGATGTAGTTTGCAGTATTATTTATAATTGTGATACCATGCAGAATAACTGTAAAAACTTAAGGAATAATTACCAAAACTTCTTTTTAAAAATCAAAAACCATCTACATTTTTAACAAAAAATATAAATGAAGGTCTATCCATATGATGAAATATTATGTATTTTTAAAAAATCATGCTTTTGAAAAATACTTAACGACTAGAAAATTTTCAAGGTAAGGAAGTGAAATAAACAAACCCATAGATAGATCTACAAGTATACAAATTGGCCACAGTTTTGAAAAATAAAATACATCTATTGAATCTCCTTCATCTTCTAGTGATAGAGACCAGGTAAGAGAATGCACAGTCAGCTCACCGTGACGCCCATACCAGAATGATCTCACATTCTGAATTTCCCTGAATAAGTAGACAGAGCCAAGTTTATTGGTTTTAAAGGATACAAAAAGCCTGACCTATGGAGTTTTGGGCCCCTTTACTGTACTTGCTATTCCATACAGAGGCCCAAGGCCCCACGTTTTGATCTTTTCCCCCAGGAGATGCTTCCATTTGACTATATTTCTCAGGAGTTTAAGCAGACTGATAGGAATTTCTTTATCAAAGAGTGAGCTCTCATAGGAGCTGCCCCACCAGCTTTCTACCTCCTGTCTGGGAGAGCCAAAGATGTGGCTGAAGGAAAACCAGATGGCCAATTTCACAGCTCAAGCCAGATCTTGGGACTTGACCAATATAGTTGAGCTCGACTATGTTGTATCTGCATTTATCTAGCAGTTAACTTCCTTACAACTGCGAGCAGAAACTGCTTCCACAGAAATCATAATGCTTAAGAGGGTTCAGGGTAGAATTCATCCAAATCCTCAGCACATTCATCCCTGGATTCGAACGACCCTCCACATCAGGTCCCTGAGAGCACGAGGCAGCTCCGTGCTGGAGTGGTCCCCTTTACCTTTCGTGGGCTGTCCACGTAGGTGGGAGTCATGGCAACACTGCTGCTCTCAGCCGGCTGGGAGGAGCTCTTGGCACCAAGCACAGCTGCCTGCTGTTCTCCTAGACACCTGAAAGGTGAAAAACACGTCTGTAGCTTGCTGAAAGGCCCCTGGTAAAGGGCCCATGTCAGCCAAGATGAAATGAAGGCAGTTCTGTTGTCACCTCTGAAACACACACTTCTGCTCTGTTTCTCCTTCAGGCCCGACAAATACCCTTAATTGCATTCATTGTCCTGAACAATCAGCCTTCCTCCAAGGTAAAGAAGAAAAGAGCCCAGTTTATTTATTTATTTATTTTTAAAAAGATTTTATTTATTTATTTGACAGAGAGAGACACAGCGAGAGAAGGAAGACAAGCAGGGGGAGTGGGAGAGGGAGAAGCAGGCTTCCCGCCAAGCAGGCAGGGCTCGATCCCAGGACCCTGGGATCATGATCTGAGCCGAAGGCAGATGCTTAACGACCGAGCCACCCAGGCGCCCCGAAAGAGCCCAATTTAAAAAGCACTATGGCGGTACCTATTACTTTGAAAAGTGACGTGACATGGTGTGAGTGACTCCATCCATGAACACCATTTTTTTAATCTGCTGGGAAGACTTGTTCTCAGTTTTTCTTAAATATACCAGCAGAAGCACATTCTGAAAATTAGGGTTGCATTAACATGTGGCATAAACTATATGGGGAAATGTGTTGATTCCCCATACATTTTGAAGGCTTATATGCTAATTTTTCAAATGTAAGCCCTTATATCCCTGCCTCACCCCCCAACCACACAAATCTAACAGGCACTATCTCATAACCCAAGACAACTATGGTTTCTTAGGACATCTTATCCCATCTCAGTTCTGATGCACATAAAAGCGTACCTCCATGTTTATTTTCCTTTTATCTGTACTAAAAATAACTATGGGCTATCGTAACTTAAATGCTCCCCCAAATTAGACTGCTTCAACACATCACTGAATTTTTATTTCGTAGATTCCAGAAGTCTCACATTATATATAGTCTTAAGTCTTCATTCTTATTGCAACATATACTTCGTGTGGTGGACACTGTGAGGCGCCGCCCAGATCCCTCTGCTGTGGCCTTGCTGCCACAGTATCTGGGCACATTGTCCAGCTGGCTCAGCTGTCGGCCCCTTCAGGGACAGCCCCAACTGCAGAGCTCTTGCTGCCCCTCCCCACCCCCACCCCCCGCAGCGGCCCACAGACAATGAATGATCAACGAGGGGGTGTATAGGTCTGGCCATGTTGGTCCAACTGGGCTCATCCCTGAAGGCTCTTCTAGCTCCAGGGCTTGAGTGAGGTGGCCCAAGGCTGTCCCTGGCCCTGCGCTGCACCTGGACTTCTCCCTCTGTCCACTTCCTCCTCCCTCCCGCACATCCTGAGCCCACGGACTTGCCTTAATAAACATCCTGCATGTTAAACTCCATCTCAGTCTGCCTCCCCAAGAACCCAGTCTGTGAGACTGCCCTGCTCTTACATTCTGACATGTTTGTTACAGATTGTCAAGCCATCTCATACCGGAGATTAAAAATCAGTTTCCATGGTAACCTGTTATACTCTTTTTTCCCCCCTACTTTTTATTATGGAAAAATTTCAAACACAAACACAAGTAAAAAGGCTAAGATAATGAGTCCCTACAAACCCAGCCCCCCAAATTATATACTTAGAGCCAATCATGTTTCATCTATACCCCTTATCTACACACCCCAATTATTTTGAAGCAAAACTCATACATATCATTTCATCCATAAGAACTTCAGTACGCACTGTATCCCTAAAAGAACTTCTGAAAAAACATAACCACAATTCCAACACACTTGAAAATTTTTTAATTTTCTAATATCAAATATTTCGCCAATTGTCTCCCCAAAATCATTTGTACAGTTTGTTCAAAACAGGTTTCAACTAAGGTCCCTACGCTGCAATAAGTTATGTCTCTTAATTCTCTTTTAAGCCATAAATTCCTCTTCATTTCTCTTTATCTTTACAATTTATTTGTCAAAGAAAGTAGCTCATTTGTCCTGTAAATTCACAGTCTGGATGTGCTGATTTTCTCCCTTTACTGTTTATCATGTTCCTCTGTGCCTTGTTTACTTACTTCCTGAGAACTAGAAGTTCTACCTAATGGCTTGAGCAGTTCAGGTTCAATTTTGGGCAAGAACTCTTAAGTGGTGTTGTGTATTTCTATCTGGAGGCCTATAATGTCTGGCCCTCTCTCTCTGGTGATATTAGTGGCCACTGGTGAACTCTGTTAGATCCACAAGTTTGTTAAAGATCACACATGGTAATAGTCTATCATTCCTTCTGAAGCTATGAGCTGCAATATTGAACAAAGACAAACCTCCCTACACCAATTACTTGTTTACTCTGAGGTATAATTCAGAGGAAAAGCAGAACAAATGCTCAATTCTTTCCCATGTCCCTACACCACACTGTCTCTCTCTATCACATTGAAGTGTGTTTTCCTCTGAGCCTCATCTACAAATGCACACTGTAACATTCTCTCGTACTTCCCCAAGGCTGCGGGGACAGGAAGCCCTGGTTACCCCTCCCGTGTCCCCTCAGATGCACATGACAATCCCCATTTACTGAGTTGCCTTCCTTGTGGGGACCTGTGGACTAAGAATCAGGGATTCAGAGGCGAGTAAAACCCTGTCCTTGCCCTTGGAGGCTCCTGTCTAATGGCTCAGAAGGGAACCTGCCCGAAAACAAGCAGTTATACTATATATATGTATATGTGAAAACATACACGGAGGCACACTGCCTTCTGCCGGGACGGAGTTGCCGGCCAAGCCTCCACGGAAGCAGTGACAAAAGCCTTTTGGTGGTCTCTATCCTGACTTGGCTGTCATCAGGTTATCCTCATCTATTAGGAGCAGCTGAGCCAGAACCAGCTGCCCAGACTGGTCCCAGCCATGCAGACAATGAGCAGAAGGCTGAGACTTCTGGGGCCTCTCTCTATCTTCCACAAGAGCCTGACAAAACGTACATGACTTCAGATACAGACTAGAAGGGAAATGGAAGAAACAGACACAGTTTATGGTAAGATGGCAGGACTACAGATGAAATTTTATAAATTCTTTTCCATATCGCTATAGCATTGTTTTTCATAATAAATAAAATTGGATCTGCTTGGTGCTGCAAAAGCAAAAGAAAAGCACACAAATAAAAAACACCGTGAGCAAACATTATATAAAGGTCTGGCTCCCTCTGCTCTACCTCCTGCATTGAGAAAACATAGCAAGTCACCCAAGAGCAGTTATCTGGGGAGAGAATAAATCTCGGGTCTCTCTGTCCTGCCTCCTGCTGTGAGGTTAGCTGAGAATCTTTCCCTACACATGGGGGGACACTACTACCCCAACTACCCTTCCTCTTCCAGTCTGAGCAGAAAGAGGCTCCTTGGAGCATATTAAACGATGACTCACTGACAAATTATAAATAAGATCTCCCCCACCCCCAGCTTCACACCGCTCCCAGCAACATATGTTCCTTGTTCTTTTTTCCAGCGGGAAAGATCTGTGATTAGTTACAGGGAGAACCTGCCAGGCTGAGTTCTGGGCTCTTCCCTTGGTCAGACAAAGTAAACAGACCCAGTTCCCTCAGTAATGAGCCCAACATTTGCCCACACCCCCCAGTGTCCCTTCCTTTCCATTCTTTATCACCCTCTCTCCAGCCTCTGTGGCCTCTTGCCTGACTAGTAGGAGCCTGCCAAAGGGTCTCTGCCTCTTGGGGCCCACCTCCCAGGCCTTCCTATACATGGGGTTCATCTTAGAAAACACTTCTACCAAAGACACTGACTGGATATTTCATGATATTAAGGAATGACTATAACCTTTTAGAGAAATTACAGTATTAGGGTTCTTCTTTTTTTTTTTTTTAAAGGGGTACTTCTCTTTCAGTGATACATACTGAAATATTATAGATGAAGAAATATGATGCCTGAAATTTAATAAAGAATAAAAAGGGAAGGTGAGAGCAATGCATATGTTGCAATAAATGAAATAAGATTGGCCATGAGTTGATAATCATCGAAGCCACGTGACAGGTAAACAGAGATTTATCATACTAGCCTAGTTTATCTGTTTGAAATTTTCCATTAAAATTTAAATTTTCCATTAAAATAAAAAAACTTGCAAAGGATCCCTCTTGCTATGAGAATGTGTAAGGACAGCTTGGCATCCAACTTCCCACCTGTCGGTCCAATTGCATCTCCACGATGACTCAAGCTCACTCAATGTGACTTCTGGAAAGCCTAATGTGCACAGGTTCCTGCTGGGCACCACACAGCCCAGACAGACAAGCTCTAGCCTCCCCCAACATCTGTATAGGGACCCTCAGCACCCCTTCCTCTATCATTCCATGACTACTTACTGTGCACATCCTATGTGCCAGGCACAACCCACAGCCTCTACTCTCAGAGCACAGGCAAGCCAGGGGGACTGTGAGCAAACCTTGGAGAATTCTGGAAAGGGCTCTGATGGATGTCGGCCCAGGATGCTGGGAAGCACAGAATCTGAGTTGGCTGGGAGGACGAAGGGGCAGGGAAGACTCCCAGAGTGGGTGCCACCTGCACACGGAGGTACTTTCTCCTCTTGCCCAAGTCCCGCCCCCACTCCCCCCCACCCCCTGCGCCTCTGTATAGATGCTTCCTTTCCTGCAAGGCCAACTCAAATCCCCCCTCCTGGGATGCTGTCACTTCCCCCCCAGGCAAGATGTGGCCCTACCAGTGTCCTGGGAAATGCAGCACTTAATGTTTAGGAAGGGACCACACAAATGCCTAGAGAAGCTGGCCAGGTCACACGCCTGAGGGAATAAGGCAAGTCCAAGACTAGAGGGTGTGCTGGTTCTCCGGTAAACCAGAGGGCACGTGCCCATTCTAAAGGACCAGCCTTCCCATGGCTGGGTATGCATGTGGACCCAGTACTATAACTGAGGCTCTTCTATTTCTCAAAAGGCTGGATTTTATCTATTATCTGTAATACAGTGTTGTGCTATATTATCTGTAATATATTGTTGTTGTTTTAAAGATTTTATCTATTTGAGAGAGAGAATGAGAGAGAGAGAGCACATGAGAGGGGGAGGGTCAGAGGGAGAAGCAGACTCCCCGTCGACAGGGAGCCCGATGCGGGACTCGATCCTGGGACTCCAGGATCATGACCTGAGCCGAAGGCTGTCGCTTAACCAACTGAGCCACCCAGGCGCCCTGTAATATATTGTTTTATATATAATATAATCATGTATCATGTTGTATATACTATATAATTTCATATAAAATCCAAATTTGTATTTGAAATCTTCAAACTAAAAAAACATGGCTCAGATATTTTAAAAATATTTTGTGCCTTTAGGGCAGTGAAACTACTCTTTAATGGTAGCTACATGTCATTACAAATTTGTCTGAAACCCACAGAATATACACCACCAAGAGTGACCTGTAAGGTAAACTGTGGACATTGGGTGATGATGATGTGTCAGTGCAGCTTCATCAATTATAACAAATGGCCCACTCCGCTGGGGGTGTTGACAATGGAGGAATCCATGCAGGTGTGGGAGACAGGGCGTATATGAGAAAGCTCTTCCTTCCATTCAAGTTTGCTTTGAACCTACAACTGCTCTAAAAAATAAAATCTATTAAAAAAAACAAACAGGGGCACCTGGGTGGCTCAGTCGTTAAAGCGTCTGCCTTCAGCTCAGGTCATGATCCCAGGGTCCTGGGATCGAGCCCCACATCGGGCTCCCTGCTCGGCGGGAAGCCTGCTTCTCCCTCTCCCACTCCCCCTGCTTGTGTTCCCTCTCTCGCTGTGTCTCTCTCTGTCAAATAAATAAAATCTTTAAAAACAAACAAACAAACAAAAAAACAAAGAAACAAACAAAGAAACCTCACTTTGTGGGCCAAAGCAAATGTATTTGTAGTTCAAATTAAGCCCCAGACTGCAAGTTTATAATTTCTGCATATTTCATGTTATTTGACACTTACCAGGTATTAACCCAGCTCTCTGCTCATGTATGCATCTTTTTCTTAATTTCAGGCTCTGTACAGATAGAAATCATATTTCACCCCCACTCACAAGGTAGGGTACTGAAAACCTGTGGAGCCTGTGTGGTGGGGACGAGTCTCTCCCCAAGCAGGAACTTACTTCTGACTGGCCTCCATCTCCAACAGGGCAGACAGAGCTGAGGTTCCCTTCTTCCCAACCGGGGGGCCGGTCGACTCAAGGGAGTGTGTGGCAATGGGCCCGGTCATCTGTAAGCCTTTCATGGTGGTCCCTTTCTAAAGCAGAGAAGAGAAAACAAGGCCATCAGCCCAAGTGGGCTCCCTCAGTGGATGCCACTCACAGCCCAGAGCATGCCTGCTGCATCTGTTGTGTGTCAGGCTCTCTGGGAATCCAATTCACAGAGGCAGCAACACAGGCCCTTGTTACTCGGTAAATGCTGAAAACTGCTTTTTGCTTGAACTGAAGGCTCAAATGCCTGTTGACTCAAAACAAACTGCCTCTTTGAGGTGGATTCCACAGATCATTTCACCCTTGTCCTGGATCTAGAAAGTAAATAATGTTTTATCTAAGTCATGGAAGAAGAAACTGAGTCCCAGAGAAGTGACTTATCCCGAATCCCACTGGAGCTGGAGGTCAAGCTTTAATCATCTGGTTTCAAGACCAAAGCTCTTTCCACCATGCACGGTCTTTTGGAAATGTTTCTTTCTTTTCCTTCCTTCCTTCCTTTCTTTTTTTTTGAAATGTTTCTAATCATAAGCAATGCTGTGGACAAAGCGTAGCTCGTATGCAGGGAAGAACACTGAACTTGGGGTTAAAAACACAGTTGGTGATGCAACACTACTCACACTAAAAAGGAATGAACTACTGAGACGAGCGACAACTTGGATGAATCCCAGAGGCATTGTGCTGAGTGAAAGAAGGCAGCTTCTCAAAAGATTACATTATACGATTCCGTGCATATGACTTTTGGAAAAGACAACAGCAAAATGACAGAGAATAGACCAGTGGCTGCCAGGGGTTAGAGGTGGGAGCAAAGTGTGACTATAAAGGGTAGCATGAGGGGTTTTTTGGGAAGTGACAGAACTACTCTGTATCCTGATTATAGTTGTAGTGGTTACATGAATCTATACATCTGTTAAAATTTACAGAACTGTATACACATACCCAGAATTCCAGATCTGCCCTTAGTTGGCTGGGTGTCCTCAGACATATCCCAACCCCATGAGTAAATAAACCGGCCAGAGAGAGGCCCCCGAGACAGGACGAGACCAAGCACAGTCCCCAAGGGGCCCAAGGAGCCCGACCCGCATCATGCGATCCGAACGATGTCGCCTGCGGATCCGGTTCAAACCCTCCACAAAGCGGATAAAGCCATCCAAGAGCTGCCACTCATCCTCGTCTGCCCGGGGCCTGTCCCCATAGATGTCGCAGTGGGCTTCCCCTTCTGTGATGCGCTTAGTGGCAGTGACACAGGCTGGCAGCAGCAGGAAACGGGTCCTCCAGAACTTCAGAGACTCAATTAAGCTGTGAAGGGCCAAAGGAAGGACAGGGGGTGGTGGAGAACAAAAGCAGGTCATGAAAGCACTCATGGGGCACCTGCGTGGCTCAGTCGGTTGAGTGTCTGACTCTTGGTTTCGACTCAGGTCATGATCTCAGGGTCAGGAGATCAAGCCCCTCATCGAGCTCTGCATTCAGTGGGGAGTCTGCTTCTCTCCCTTTCCCTCTGCCCCTCCCCCCTGCTCTCCCTCTCTGTCTCTCTAAAAGAAGTACATCTTATGTATGGTGATTAACATAACAATACAGAAATTTTTTAATTTTTTTAAAAATGGGAAAAAAAATAAATAAAAGAAGTACATCTTTAAAAAAAAAAAAAAGCACTCCCAGTAAAGGTCCCATTTCAAGCCTGTCTTTGCAGTTGGTATGTGAGGGGCCATCTCCCCTTGAGAGAGTGTTCATCTGATGCTACATCTCATGGCTTCATTTGAAACACAAGCTCTAGAGGAAGAGCACAAAGGGTACTTTTAATTTACATCCCAGAGATGTCAGGATGGTTGGTTCTGTGCACCCAGACCCAATGGGGTTGTGGTTTTTTATCATCACAATCATAAATGACACATAGAAATTAAAAATCAAAAATCAGTACCACAGGTAGTCAGGAAAAGGTTCAGAACATGATCTACACTGACATTCCATCAAAGAGCACTTCATCACTGAAGTTTCTGTCGTTGTTGTTTTGTGGTAAAACGTGCATAACAAAATGTACCACTTTGGGTGCCTGGGTGGCTCAGTTGGTTAAGCGACTGCCTTCGGCTCAGGTCCTGATCCTGGAGTCCCTGAATCGAGTCCCGCATCGGGCTCCCTGCTGGGCGGGGAGCCTGCTTCTCCCTCTGACCCTCCCCCCTCTCATGTGCTCTCTCTCTATCTCATTCTCTCTCAAATAAATAAATAAAATCTTTAAAAAAAAAAAAAAATGTACCACTTTAACAATCCTTCAGTATACGATTCTATACCATTAAGTACATCCACATTGTTGTGCAACCAATACCACCACCCTTGTCACTGAGTTTTTTAACTAATGCAGATGTGCTTTTGTTCTTGTTTTCTAAAACAAACATCATTTTGTAATCAGAAAAAAAGGACAGATGTGTTAAAAGTTGGGCACACCCAAGGTAGCTGGATGGAAAGTCAAAGTATGTTCTCTGACCTGAAGTCCTCAGAGCCGGCCGAACAGATATACTGATCTAAGTAATTCCACTTGTACTCCTCCAGCCGCTCATGGGAGAATTCCACCCAACAAGACACAAACTCCGAGTCTGAGTGGGAAGGGCAGAGGCTGTAGGTGTAGTGGATCTGGGCAGACTCATAAGGGTACCTGAAAAACAAAGGGCATGCCCAGAAGTCCAAAAGAGAATCATTCCCTCCACCCAACCCCTTTCTTCTGGACCTTTCCATCTCAATACAGTTAGCAACATCCTTGGCATTCAATCCTAAAGTGCAGTAACAAACTCATCCCAAGGGACTGGTAATGGAAATTTCTCAGTTCTTAAGCTCTGTCATTCTTTTATCCTCCCATTCTTTATTTCTTATTGGCTTGCTAAGAATCAGGCTAAACATTGTAAGCTGAGTCAAGTCCCTTTTAGAAGCAGGTGAGCTACAACGGTAAAATAACCCTAGAAAACAAACAAGTAATTCCAAGAAAGGGAAAACCAACCACTCAACCTACCTTGGTTTTAATTATGTGTCACATAACTAATTCCATATTTACTAGGTGCACAGTATGTGTTATAAAGAGAAGTTCAGAGTGGACACAATTCAGGACAGTAGCTGAAAACCTGAAATTTCCAAGGACTCACTTGGGAAGGTAACGTGTCACTGTGATCATCTTATCCTTCAGCGTCACTTTGTGGAACGTTCTGCCCATACTCAGCCAGTACTGGTCCTCCTCCTCAGGGCGGTTTCGGGACACAAGGCCTAATGGGGGGGGGAAAATCATATCCTCCATCTGGCTGAGGAACATTCTTTTAGAAGCAACAGCTTCTCTTCCATATACAGTCAGAAAAGGAGAAACAAAAGAAGCAACTCTTTCTCTTGAGGGACGGTTTCATGGAAAAGACTTATTTTTGGTTAAAAATAAAAAAGTCCTAAAGTTGGCAGAATTTTCTGTCACTAAACCAGCCAGCAGCAGATTAGAGCCCAGAAGTGCAGACAGCATCCAGAAGACGCACTCAAAGAATGAACAGCTTGATTCCTCGGCCTCTGAGAAGGAAAGTTCTAGATTAGATGTTAATAGGCCAAGAGTCAACTCCGGGACTGAAATGGAACTCTGCTCCGCTCAAGCACAAGCTGCCGCCCCAGCAGTGGAGGTCCTCACCCCATGGTGGCAGCCGACCTGGCGTCAGCTTCCATGACTCCCACACCACAATAACCCTGCATCAGTCTTAAAGGACTACTGTCCTTTCTTCTCCAAACATTTGCTTGGGTTGCTTTTTCTGCCTTCTCTTCCTGAGCCACCACCAAGATCCTATGGGTCATTTAAAGTCACCGTCAAAGGCCACTTCCTCCAGAAAGCTAACAGATCCCATCAGCTGTCTGAATTGTACCCTGGATGTGGCTCCACATGTGCGTGTCTCACAGCCAGACAAACTGGAAGTTCCAGGAGGCCGGGGACCCAATCTTGTTTGTCTTTAAATTTTCCATAGCACCTGACAAAGTGCCGTGCCCACAGCAGGTATTTGAAAAATATTAGTTGAACTGAGTTGTGCAACAGAAAAAGGGAAATTATGAGGAATCGAGAAAAATACAAGCTTTCAAGAGAGTGACACTATGCCTCGATGGACAAGAGAACCAAGACAAGATTCCCATGATCTCGAGATAAAACAGTCCCCTCGTGTGGTTCTGAGAAACAGTCACACAGTGTAGGCAGCATGGGAGTTGTCAGGATGAGAGAGGGTGGCAGAGGTTGAAAGGACCTTCATCGGGAATGTGGAAACTTCCTAGGTGATAGCAGCGAGGGACAGGCTGCCTATAAGAGGCCAGGCTTTGACTCAGAGGACCCTGGGTTAAACCCCAACACTTTCATTTGCCAGCAGTGTGACCTTGGGTACCAAATCTCCAAGTCTCACTTCCCATAACTAGAAAGTGGGCTTGCGTCTGACTTCAGCTCAGGTCATTATCTCAGGGTCCTGGACCAAGCCCTCCCCCCACTTGTGTGCTCTCTCACTCTCTCTCAAATAAATAAAATCTTTAATAAAAAAAGAAAAGGAAGGAGAGAGGGAGGGAGGGAGGGAAGGAAGGAAGGAAGGGAGGGAGGAAGGAAGGAAGGGAGGAAGGAAGGGAGGAAGGAAGGGAGGAAGGAAGGGAGGAAGGAAGGGAGGGAGGAAGGAAGGGAGGAAGGAAGGAAGGGGGCTCGCCCCCCATCCTGCATTCCTTCTTTCTTGCAACCACCCCCTGCTGGCTATCAGGAAGACAAGGTCATGGGATAATGTTCACGAGCACCTAGCATAGTACTGACCCCACTCTAAATTACTTCCTGTTTTTATCCTGCACAGCACTCTTTACAATCTGCAATCAAATAAATACTTGTGGTTTAATAGTTCAACAACTATCTCACCCAGTAGACAATAAACTTGGAGGACAAGGGCTGATGCTGTTCTGTTCACTACTGAAACAGGGTCCGTCTCATAACCTGTAGTCAACCAATCTTCAATCAGATGCGATCTCACTTATGGTGGTCACTTTTCCAGTAGTAATAACAACGATACCATTTCTGTTACTACAGAAATAAAAGGATTAAATTTATTGAAGGAGGAAAAACAGCCAGAAAGGGTACAGTAAGGTGAGTAGGCTCTGGCCAGCTAGCCATGACATAAGGCTCATGAATCAGCCAGAGCAGAACTGGATGCCAGAGGAATTATGAACCACCAAGGGAAACTGATCAGCTATTCTAGAGAAAAGCACGTAGGAAGGCTGGATGGGGCCACTGACACTAAAGGTGAATTCATTCCACTACTCTTGGGATAAAGAACAAAATCCTTCACATGGCCCTGTGAGGCCTGGGTCTCCTGACATGTCTGGACACATCTCTGGCTTACTCCCTGTACTCCACCCCACCAGTCTTCTTTTTGGTGCTCAGAAAGTATCACAGTGCCTCCTGCCACAGGATTTTTGCACATACTAATCCCTCTGCCTGGCATGCTCTTCCTACCTACTCCTGCCCACCACTCCCAACCTGCTTCTCTTCCTAGTAACTCCTTCACACAGTTCAGGTCTCACCTCAAACATCACCTCCTCAAGGAAGCCATCCCTGACCCTCCAGACCAGATCAAGTCCTGTATTAAATATTCTCATAGCCCTTTGATTTTTCCCTCACAATCTTTATCACAACAAGTAATTATACTTCATAGTTTGACTTACGTTATTTTTCCTCACTAAATGCCCCACAGAGTGGGATCTTCAAAAATACTGTTGAATGAATGAATGAATTCCTATATTCATCAACCCATTTTGTTGTACACCAGGCACAATGGTTTCCATTAAAGAGGATAAAAACATGGAGCCGACAGTCCTGGCACTCAGGAACATTACTGTTCAGTGCAGTCTAGAACATGAAAAGCTTCATCATAAGCAACAAGACCTGAACTGGATGGACCACCAAGCTCCCCCTCACAGGTCCACACTACTTTGATCCTGTGGCCCAAAGCACTTTAATGGAGCCAAAGATGATCTGAGGCTTTGAGCTGGGAGTTTAGGAGAGCGGGGAGGCTCATTAGCGACAAGGAGGAAGCAAGAGACTACTGGTTACTCATGGATTGTTCTGGGAAGCCATCACTGCTTCTTGATTCTAGGCACCCACACTTTATTCTCTCTACCTGACTTATTTTAGAAGAGCTCTCCAGAGCCTGGCTGTAACTCAATCGGCCTCACTGAGTCTCCGTCACTTATTAGTCTCTACCACTCACAGATGATCCATTCCTGCTTCATCGTGCTAAGCTTCAGTGACAAAAAGAAGAAGATGCATCCATAACGGGGCGAGGGGAGTATAAATTCCAGGTTTAGGTAACATCTGAGAACCTGCTGTGTGCCAGCTACTGTGCTAGAAATAAATATCGGGTCTAAAATATTCACAATGTACTTTGATAGTTCACGCCTGGCTCAGCTCCCTGCTATTGGTAGGTGTTGCCAAAGCCAGGCTGTGACATTCCTGAACTGGATCATATCCCCCTTCCTTAAAAGGAGAACAGTAGATTAAAGAGAGTTTTAAGATAAATCTGGGCCTAGCAGAGACTTTATTCCTCATGTAAAAGTAAAATTCAGAAAGCAAAACTTTGGTGTTGAAAAATTACTCCCGAATTTATCTGTTCCCTACCATCCTGAGAACCTACTTGCACAAATTCAGTAGAAAAGAAAAAATACAAGTCCAAGGAGAACAACTCACCTCGACTGTACAGCGGGCTGCTGCTCAGTGGGGGCGGGACGGCAGGGTTGGGTTTCTGCGCCTTGGGCTGCACTATGATTTGGTAGCCCTGCATGAGACGCTGGCAGATGAACTCTTCAAACACCTGCTGGGCCGTCATCTGCACACCCTCCTCGTCCCTCCTGAGGAAACAGACGGTTGTTCACATGGACATGCTTGGTCCAGGGCGGAGTGACACTCAAGAGTCCACACTCCCATCCTCTGTTTTGCTTTGACTCCACAAGTCAGCCCTGATGACCATTCCATGGTGGTTCATAAAACTAACAATCTATAAACCAGTTTGCGGAGACATGATCAGTTCAAAGAGGCAGAAGAAGAAGGCAGGTAATAACTAACAGCCATTCCTAGAATAGCTCAAATAGCTAATCTTAGAAAAAAAGATCAGATCTAGTGTGTCCAGAAAAACCACCACAGAAAAATCTGAGAAAGCACCCGTGAGGAGAAATGGCTAGAGAAGGCATGTCAATAGAACCCTGAAGAAAAAAATGACAGTTCTTTGCTTCATAAGATTCTCTAACCAGAAAAGGAAGACACAGGTTTGAGAATGCAGTGCCTGGACGCCCATCCGAAGCCCTCCTCTGACACCGACCTGTCGATGTCTGCTTCCGGAAGGAGATCGTAACAGCCCTCCGTGTAGTCGTTCTGCAGGCCCTGGCGGTCGGGGAAGTAGTCGGTGGTGAGGGGGAGGCACGCCGGAGTAGTGAGAGACTTCCAGTCCACTCCAACTGTGCAACAGAAGCCTGGCACTACAGGGGGAGCAGACAGCGTCAGAACTGCCTCGTGTAACAGAGGAGAAAGGTGCGTGCGGTCACCAGGGCAGGTGCGGGGGACGTGGGCAGGGCGGGGGGAGGAGTTCACAGTGACCGGTGATAACATTGCCAGGAAACGGACGGAGAGGAAGAAAGGGGGTGGGGGGAGGGAGAAAGAGAGAAACAGAGTTTGTTAGACAATGCAGTGCACGTGCTCATCCAATCCCATCATGCAAATGGGATTCACAGCTGGTACTTTTCATTTTCTGCCGATCTTAAGCTACAGCCACAATGCCAGTGAGGTTACTGCAGGGCAGCGCAGGCAGTTACATGTGGAAGAAATCAACATTCCGAGGGCTCAAGCCAGAGCCTCTCTGGAGGACTGCAGAGTGGCTGGTAGGGAAAGAAGAGCTCAGCCAGATTTCGGAGCGAACAGCACATGGTAGCAGAATTTAGGAATACTTTCAGAATTGTAAAAATAAGTCACAGATCCAAAAGGGTAGGAGGAGAAATCAAGGAAGGATGTCTGGGAAGGTCACAAGGCCAGAACTTCAAGAGACAGAGTTTAACAATCTAGAAAGGAAAGCTGCAATCAGCAGAGCGGGCCCGATCACATGGTGTCCTGAGTTGCCTGCTCTTTGGTTAAAGCAGGGTTTCTCCACCTTGGCACCACTGACATTTTGGACTGGATAATCCTCTGTCATGAGGGGCTACGCTTTGTATTACAGGATGTTGGACAGCATCCCTGGACTGTACTTACTAGATGCCAGTGGCATCTCCTGATTGTAAAAACCAAGAACGTCTGCAGTCGTTGCCCCATGTCCCCCCAGGGAGCAAAATCCTTCCCCAGTTGACAATCACTGAGTCAAGGTAATAGGGCAGTTATCTCTTTAAGTAATTTAAGCAAAGATTATTTTTCAAATCTCTAGACAAGGGGGCAATATGAAGCAGAAATACTCCATGCCTTTGTATCTTAGTCTCAAGCAAGGGACACCTTCAACACTTTATCTTTTGCACAGTGCTAATGTGGCTTACAGCGTGATACACCGCTGTTGTCTCATCAGCCCTCACATGGCCTCCTTGGAGCAGGGACTGCAACATCATTGAGCCCTTTAAACACCTGGCCAAGCCAAACCTCCCAGAGGTTACATGATCAGAAGCCTCTCTGCTTAGGGATCGTTCCACCATATAATGACAGAGACACACACTACCCAATACAACAGAGTCCCACTGAACCCAGAGTTAAAGGACAAGAAGAGGACCCGTGTGCTAAGTCGTAGTGGGAAACATGCCCCATGTAGCCACCACTGCCTTGGGAAAGATGATTTGACCTACAAGAGGCCTAACTCCATGGTCTACACAGGTCTGGGGTATTTTGTTTGTGTGTTTGAATTCTGTCTTAGTGTGGTAAGAACACTTAACATGAGTACTACTCTCTTAACAAATGTTTAAGGGTACAACACAGTATTATTAACTTGGGCACAGTGCTGTACAGATCTCTAGGATTTATTCATCATGCATAACTGGAACTTTACACCACTGATCCACAACTCCCCACTTCTGCCTCCCCTCAAGCCCCTGGCAACCACCATTCCACTCTCTTATTCTATGAGTTGGACTATACACAGGTCTTGTTAACTTATTAACACTTCAAGAATTGAAAACACAACCCAAAAAGAGCCTAACTGATCACCCCAATTTCCCTATATGCCAGATGAAGGGATGAGCTTATTCCTACTTCCTTGTTTTAGGACCAGAGCAGAAGGAAGACACCAGATCAAAACCACAGTGGAAAGCCAGAAGCAGAAGACAGTCATATCTTTATGCCCTCTTAGATCATTCTGACTCTCATTAGCTTCCTGTCCCTCAGGATCATAAATATCTTTCAGACACGTTTTCTGCTGGGTACACACCGAGATACAGAGAATTCAAATGCCTGGGCCCAAATCCCATGGTGAGAAAAGCTCCTGATTCTTAGTTTAATGGTGTTCTTTCCCTGGGAAAAGACTGTGGCCTCTTTTCTAACTCCAGTATCTTCAGGCCCTATAAAGAGGGCCTCTGAGGAGGATCCACATCAATACCATTAACAATGATAAAAATGGATTACAAAATCCAGTGCTAGGGTTGTACAGAAGAAATAGGCTCATCTATTCATTGCTGGAAGCTTTCTGGAAAATAATCAACCTCCCAACCATACTTTGGGGGAAATATATCCCAAGGATGTGAAGGGAAAGAAAAGATATACCCACTGCATCACGCATTATACCTGCATTCTACATTATTGCTAAGAAACTAGAAACCACCCAAATGATCGCCAATAATAAATGATTATTCAAACTGGGATGTGATGTGTTTGATACTGCTATTAAAAATGACTAATACGGGACACCTGGGTGGCTCAGTCAGTTAAGCGTCTGCCTTCGGCTCAGGTCATGATCCCAGAGTCCTGGGATCAAGTCCCGCATCAGGCTCCCTGCTCAGCGGGGAGCCTGCTTCTCCTTCTCCCACTCCCCCCTGCTTGTATTCCCTTTCTCGCTGGGTCTCTCTCTGTCAAAAAAATAAATAAAATCTTAAAAAAAAAAAAAATGACTAATACAAGGGGCCTGAAGAAATAGCAAAACGGTTATTAAGGTAATCATAAGCGGGGGAAAAAAGACTTAATATATCTCTACTGGTTATAGCTAAGTAAAATAAAGTCTATCGGGTGGTAGGATTTTTTTCTGGTACTTTGCTATTGTGGACATTTAGATGTGCTCTTCCTGCACAGATATTTCAATAGATAAAGATGATTAAAAAAAAAAAAAGCAACCCAGTCAAACAATTTCAACTACAGGTCTGTAAACAGTTCCAGGCCCTCTTATTCCTTTGTTCCTCAGAGCCATCACAAGGCCTTTTAAGGGCTAAAGCCAGCTCTGCACGGGTGTAAGGACTTCATGGGAATTCTGTTACCATTCTCACGTGCCCTGAATCACATTCCAGAACAGGTTACCTGGCCACTCCCCTCTCACTTTCCATTGGAGAGGCTGGAGAGTTTTCCCTTACCACGTTGTCTTCTGGTACCCCAGAGATGTGTGGACTGCCCACAGGGATCCCCCTTGCTTCCTCATGCTCTGACCACCCCCGCCCTGACCCCACCCTAATCAGCTGCCCCTTCTTACTTGGGTCTGGAGAGGTAGAAACACTGTCCTCTAGAGAATCCTTATTCTGAGTCCTAGGATTCATACCTATGGAAAGATGAAAACAGGTTGTTTTAATAAGGCTCATTCTGCAGAAAAAAAGTTCTGGCCAGTTATGGTTGAAAGAGCCCAAAATTATAGCTAAAAATAAAAATGTGAACCAAGTACAAATTCTATGCTGAATATTTCAAATAGCACAAAAGAGTCAATCCAAGAAAAATGAGCAATCTAAAATTTGGGAATGAGCCAAAACTTTGCTCTGAGGTTATCAATACCATTCTTTGCCCAATGACACTGTTAGCATTCACATACATGCGCGCGCACACACACATACACACACCAGCAAAAAGCAACCCACCACTTATTGTAAGAAAATGGACACATTTCAAAGTCATTTCAACGAACTGGAGAAATCTTTTGCAAATACAAAATGACCCACTTAAAGTTTATTTCACTCATCGGTCATCCTTATCATCTGGAATTTTCTTCTCCAAATCATGGCTTTCTGGAATATGACCTAGGACACATCAAAACTCACCACTTTTAAGAGAAAAACAATGATTTTCCCTATAGGTGGTCTGAAAGGAAAAACAGAAAGGTTCTCTGAAATGCAACTTTTTGCCTGAAAAGTAACAGAACTAATTTTAAAGTACATATCAATATTTAAATATCCCTTTCTAAACATATATATTTACTAGAAAATTATGATACTATAGAAAAGATTGAAAAAATCCTCACCCAACTGTCAACAGTGGCTATCTGCGAGAAAAAGGTGGAGGAGGTAGTGGGAGGTAAATCAGAACTTGTAGTTTTTATTCTAGGTATTTGTGTGTCATGTGAATCTTTTATAACAAGAATAAATATATATAAATCCCTTGTGGAATCTTTGAAAAGACAAGCCACAACATGGGAGAAAGCATCTGCAAATCACTTATTTGGCAAAGGACTTGACCCAAAATATATAGAGACCTCAAAACTCAAGAACAAGAACACAAACAACCTGATGAGAAATAGGACCAAAGATGTGAACACTTCACCAAACATATACAGAAGGCAAATAAGCACAGGAGAAGATGCTCAACATCCTCAGCCATGAGGGAAATTACCTCTACAGACCTCTTAGAATGGCTAAAATGACAAGTCCACACCAAGTGTGAATATGGATGTAGAGCCATGGAAAACCTTATCCATTGATGGTAGGAATGCAGAATGGTGCACCACTTTGGGAAATAGTTTTGTGGTTTCTTTAAAAGTTAGACAAAAAAAAGTTAAACAGACAGGGGTGCCTGGCTGGCTCAGTTGGAGGAGCATGCAACTCTTGATCTCAGGGTCATGAGTTTGAGTCCCCCATTGGGTGTAGAGATTACTAAAATAAATAAACTTTTAAAAATAATATTAATGGGGCACCTGGATGACTCAGTCAGTTGAGCATTGGACTCTTGAGTTTCAGCTCAGGTTGTGATCTCAGGGTCATTGTGAGATCAAGCTCCACATAAGGCTCCACACTCAGCAGGGAGTCTGCTTGAGATTCTTGTTTCCTCCCTCTCCCTCCCCTTCTGCTCCTCCCCCTGCTTGCAGGCACACACACTCTCTTTCTCTAAAAATAAACAAATAAAATCTTTAAAAAATAATAATAATAAAAGTTAAAAAGATATTTACCATCTGACCCAGCAATTCCATGCCTAGGAAATTACTCAAGAGAAATAAAAACCAATGTTTACAAAAACCCGTTATGTAAATGTTTATGGCGGCTTGATTCATAGTTGCCAAAACCTGGAAACACCCCAAATATCTTGCAACTAGTGAAGGGATAAACAAATTAATACATACATACAATGGAATGCAACTCAGCAATAAAAAGTAATGAATATTTAACAACTTGGATGAATCTCAAATGCATTATATGCTGAATAAAAGAAGTAAGACTCAAAAAGCTACATACTGTATGATTCCATGTGCATGACATGCTGGGACAAGACAAAACTAGAAGGACAGAGAACAGATCAGCGGATTGCCAGCGGACAGGGGGTGGGGCTGAGTACAAAGGGACCACACAAAAAAATCTGGGGGGTAATGGAAATGTTCTTTATCTTGCTTGATGTGTTTGTTGGTAGTTATATGATAGTATGCATTTGTCAAAACTCACAGAACTGTACACTAAAAAGAGTGAATTCTACTGTATGTAAATTTAAAAATTAATAATTTTTAAAAATTTGACAGAGAGAGAGTGAGAGTGCACACAAGTAGGGGAAATGGCAGAGAGAGAGGGAGAAGCATCATGACCTGAGCAGGAGACAGGTGCTTAACTGACTGAGCCACCCAGGCGCCCCTAAAATTATTTAAAAATTTAGAAAGATGATGGCACTTGGCCAAAACAATTTTAGAACTTCTTTTTTGGAACTGCCTTCAGTAGATTTTTCTTTTTTTATTACTAGTCTTCAGAATAAAAAGATAAAACTTATTAAGTCAGACAAATACAGTGTTTCATTTTATTCAAACCCTTGCTATAAGGCAGGTATGAGGTAGGTACTAATCCTTTTGTACAGACAAACTGAAGCTCAGAGAAGTGAATTAACTTAGGGAAGATCACACAGTAAATAGGTGAAAGCTGCATTTAAACTCTGCTCAGCTCTACAGATGCTTCATTTCCTGACTCTCCATCTGGGGCACCAGTTTTCAGCTATTGAAAATGTTAGCTGTTCTTTGTCAACAGCCAAAAGCCATTTGGAGCTAAATTTTCTGAAAAAGCTATCTTGGATAACAATATCCATCTTCATGCAAACACAAAGCATGGCTATTAAGAAGCAATGAGGTGGGGGGCACCTGGGTGGCCCAGTCAGCTAAGATCAAGCTCCGAGCTGGGCTCCCTGCTGAGTGGGGAGTCTGCTTCTCCCTTTCCCTCTGCCCTTCCCTCTGCTCATGCTCGCTCTCTCTCAAATAAATAAATAAAATATTTTTTAAAAAGCAATGAGGGGGATTTTCTTGTTCAGCCTGAGAACTGGTATGAAGGCAACTGGTATAAAAACAGCCTTCTCAAACCATACTGAGCACTAGGAAATTATTAAATATATTACCTCACAGGTTTAGATGCTAAATTTTGTCATTAGTGCATCTTTTTCTTTTTTTTTAAGAAAACCCAAATCCAGACTGGGTCTATAAAAACTGAAATTCTTACACTAATAAAGGACCAGTTCAACTTATAACTGTGTGGGCAATTCTTTGAGCTCAAAGAGGCAAACCAGTAGGGATTCTCAGAGCAGCTCTGGCTTCTAGGTCAAAAGTAGCACTCTGCCATCTCCTAACAGACAAAAGAACATTTAAGGTCACCAGCCTTTTATGCCACACACACACACACACACACACACACACACACACACACACACACATTTTACTTTTAAAAAACAGCAATGAGGGCGCCTGGGTGGCTCAGTCGTTAAGCGTCTGCCTTCGGCTCAGGTCATGATCCCGGGGTCCTGGGATTGAGCCCCACATCGGGCTCCCTGCTCCGCGGGAAGCCTGCTTTTCCCTCTCCCACTCCCCCTGCTTGTGTTCCCTCTCTCGCTGTGTCTCTGTCTGTCAAATAAATAAATAAAATCTTTAAAAAAAAAAAAAAAAGCAATGAAAAATATTTAAAGAAAGGTATTTTGTGCTCTTTTATGAGGCTCTTTATACACAGTTTTCTTGCAGTTCAAGCCCAACAAACTGCTGCTCCCACCAGCTCTGCCTTTAAGATTTTATTTTCAGTCAAATGGACTGGCTATCGGCATATGATGGCCTCACTACTTGAGATGACTGAGGGGAGACCCCCATGGTCAATCAGCTCTGCTCCAACCTAACATTTGTGAATGAGACCTCACTCTCAACATTCAAAGCCAGATATTCAACTTGGGGAACCAATGCTGAAAATCACCATCTTAGCTTTGTCTTTTGACATCTCTTCAGAGTCAAGAAATCTGAATTTTGGGGCACCTGGGTGGCTCAGTCAGTTGAGCATCCAACTCTTGATTTTGGCTCAGGTCATGACCTCAGGGTCATGGGATAGAGCCCCATGGGCTCTGCGCTCATCAGGGAACCTGCTTAAGATTCTCTCTCTCCCTCTCCATCTGCCCCTCAGCCTGCTCGTGTACATGCACATGCTCACTCTCGCTGTCAAAAATAAATAAATCTTTAAAAAAGAAGACGAAGAAGAAGAAGAAGTCTGAACATGTTCTTTGCTTGCTAACCTCAGGCCAAAATGGGTAATCAGTGTGGAGCCTTCAGGACTGGTCCTGGGTGACATCTACAAGCCTGTGCGTGGGGCTAGTCACTTCTCCTCTCTGGGCTACAGAAATGGCCCTTACCCACAAAAATCCCAGCCTGGCCTGGGTGAATGACTCTGAGGCCCTTTCCTCCAGCCTCAGTGTGCTATGATTTACTTTTTACTTCAGCTCTCAGGCTGCCACATGTTCCTAATACTCAACACAAATACCAAGTTGCAGATTCTGAGTCCCAATACCACAGGGAAAGAAAGCATGGCATCCAGTTGTTTTCTTTCCCAAAATTATCTACAGCATTTATAACCAAGGATGGGAATGACAGTGACTGACAAGTCTTATAAATGGGTGCCAGGGCGCCTGGGTGGCTCAGTCGTTAAGCGTCTGCCTTCGGCTCAGGTCATGATCCCAGGGTCCTGGGATGGAGCCCTGCATCGGGTTCCCTGCTCAGCGGGAGGCCTGCTTCTCCCTCTCCCACTCCCCCTGCTTGTGTTCCCTCTCTCGCTGTGTCTTTCTCTGTCAAATAAATAAATAAAATCTTTAAAAAAATAAATGGGTGCCCAGTTAAAGAAACAAGAGGGATAAAAACTATCTCCCCAGGGCACCTGGGTGGCTCAGTTGGGTTAAGCATCTGCCTTCAGCTCAGGTCATGATCTCAGGGTCTGGGATCGAGCCCCACGGTGGGCTCCCAGCTCAGCGAGGAGTCTGCTTCTCACCCTCCCTCTGCCCCTCCCTCTGCTTGTGCTCACTCACACTCTTCTCTCTCTTGCTCTCTCTCTCTCAAATAAATAAATAAAATTAAAAAAAAAAAAAAAACTATCTCCCCAGTCTCATTGACCACTGGTCACTGCTGGGCAGCATGGTGAAAAACAAGTGAAGAGTATAGGTACGAGGTCCCAGCCAACAATGCTTGAAATGAAATTCTACAGGGCCAGGAGGGAAACCCACAGAGGCACCACTCCTGTGAATCGTGACTCGCATATGAATCATGTCCAAAGGCAGGAGAAAATCTGAGTCATGCTTGAGTGCCTGCAGATGGTGCAAACTGTCAACCCCAGCAGGTCACAGATAAGGTTTTCCTGTTTCTTTTCTATTTTTTTTTTTTAAGATTTTATTTATTTATTTGAAAGAGAGCGAGTGAAAGAGAGAGCATGAGCAGGGGGAGAGGGAGAAGCAGACTCCCCGGCTGAGCAGGGAGCCCAACGTGGGGCTCAATCCCAGGATCCTGGGATCATGACCTGAGCGGAAGGCAGATGCTTAACCGACTGAGCCACTCAGGCGTCCCTCTTTTCTATTTTTTAATGAATGAAAAGATAACTAGTTGCTCATTTAGACCCCACTTTGTCCCCAAATGAGAACCTACTGTGACAATTTTGCCCTTAAGGAGCCCAATCTACCTTTGCTCCTTACAACAACACTGTGAGGCAGGCAGGCAGGTAAAGATCTTTATCCCCTTTATAAGATGATGAACCTGAGCATCAGCAAAGGTTGAAGGCTAAACTCTAGGGCTGGGGCACTCCCCCATCTATCATATCAGAATGTAGCAGAGGTCACATGTTCAAACTGCACAGTAACCACTAAGTCGAGCTCCCCACAAGAAGGCTTCCCTTTCATTGTTGTGACCCTGCACAAAACTGCTTCAAATAGAACTGCAAGTGAATGGCGAGCCAGAGCTCCCTGAGGTGAGAACTGGTATCTTAATCGTTTTGTTTCTTCTCAGGCCTTAGCACAGTGCCTACAGTTCCATAAACATTTCTGGAATGGGTAAGAGTATAGTGAGTTTGAAGAAAGCAAACCATATTCCATGAAGATTGAGCATGGCTTGAAAGGAAAGTCACTTCAAAAACAAGCAAGGCAGAAAAAGATTATCCAAGCCTTTGAGAAAAGGAATCCAGTTAATTGTTCAACAAGGTTATAAGACAGGGAAGAAAAGCACTCTTCAGTGGAGGGAACGCTAACCTCAGAAAGCTTTTAGTATTCATTCAAATACCTGATATGTGCCAGGAACTGTTTTAAGTTCTGAAGATACAGCCATGAGTGAAACAATCCTTGCCTTGTTGGAGCTTACAATAAAAAATACAAAATGAAAAGAACTAGTATGACAGGTGGTATTCTGGAGAAATAACTGGCAGGGAAGATGGATGGGGAGTGCCAGGGTAAAGAGTGGCAATTTGGGTAAGACCTAAAGGAAGGAATAGAACAGGCTGTGGGTAGGATGGCCATATCATTTATCATCCAGGACACCTTCAAGAGTGAAAGGGGACACTATTAGTAATTATACAGGACAATGAATTCAAACCAGGACTGTCCTGGGCAAACTCAACATGTGCACCTTATCCATAAAGCTCTTCGCTGTGAGGGCAGAGCAGAGCACAGAGCAAGAGAAAGCACCTCAGGTGCAGAATGTACCTGATACATTTGGGAAACCACTTCACCCAAGTGCGAGGGGGAAGCAGGAGATGAGATCTGAGAGTAACAAAGGGGTCGCAAGAGGCAGGGGGCTCTGTCGGCTACTGTAACACCTTCGGCCTTTAATCCGGGTGCACTGGGAAGCCCCAGAGGGTTCTGTGCACAGAATTTTCATGATCTGACTTCTATTTTCAGAGGGTCACAAAGAACTGCTGTGCTGGAAATAAACTACATGAAAGGACAAAAGAAGGAAGCTGAAAGAACAGTTTGTGGGATACTGCAACAATCCAAGCAAAAGAGGAAGGTATCTTGGACAGGGCTGGGGCTAGTGGAGGTGATGACATATATGGAAAGATTAGAGATATATCCTGATAGCTCTGACATTAATTGGTTATTGTACATGGTAATAAAAATTGGAGTGATTTTTACCTAATCCTTTCTGTGGCTGGCTAACATAATTGATCAGGAAGCACAAGATAGAAGATGGGAGGGGGCGCCTGGGTGGCTCAGTTGGTTAAGCGACTGCCTTCGGCTCAGGTCATGATCCTGGAGTCCTGGGATCGAGTCCCGCATCGGGCTCCCTGCTCGGCAGGGAGTCTGCTTCTCCCTCTGACCTTCCTCCCTCTCATGCTCTCTGTCTCTCATTCTCTCTGTCTCAAATAAATAAATAAAATCTTAAAAAAAAAAAAGAAGATGGGAGTTCAAGTCCTATGGGAGCCCAATGCTACAACCTACCTCCTGATGACCCCTGGCCCCTTTGAAAACACATGCTACTGGTTGTAAAGGGACTGGGCAAAGGTAAGGATGATCCTACTTAACGCTCTCACCCTGACTAGAAAAAGAATCCAAGGAGCCCACACCTTCTCTAAGAAGCTACACATTCTAGAACATATTTATGTAATTGTGCACTTGCATACCAATTAAAGAGAATAATTTTGTGGACTGTTCAAATGCTTCTCACATATGGCAGCTTGGTCGTGGAAGCACAAATTCATTTGTCAATAAATGTGTAAAACACTGTGGGGAGAAGATGAATAAAGATAAGCTCTCTCAGTCTAGTGCAGAGACAGACATAGAAACAAACAGCGGGATCATGATATGCCAAGTAGTACAATTGCATTATGCATATGGAGCTCTGTGGAAACATGCCTACCATCTCCTGGGAAGGCCTGGCGATGAGAGAGAACCATCAGGGAGGGCTTCAAAGATAAGGTATTGTTGGGCTTGAATCATAGAGACTGAGCTGATGTCTGCCAGGAAGAACGAGGGTTGAAGGTAAGGGAAAAGCATATTCTGCAGGGGGACTAGTCCATGCAAAGGAATAAGAGGACAAAGATCTTCAGAGGAGCCACAAGCAATAGCTGGAATGTAGCATATGCACATCTCATAACATACCCGGCAGTGGCAGCTCTCGTTCAGCGAGCACGCCCCGTGCACGCCAGGCACCATTCCAAGCACCTTACGTGGTTTATCACATCGAATGATACAGATGATGAAAGTGAGACACACAGAGGTTACCTGGCCTGAGGGCCTCACTGCTCATTAGAAGTGGAGTCAGGACTCACATCCAAAGAGTCTACAGCCTGAGTTCTTTCTCCGTGCAGTGATGTGTGGATGTGGTGGCAAATGAAGACACAAGGCAGGCAGGAGACAGGCAATGACCAGTATTATAGGCCATGAACCACGGGAGGGTTTTATACATGGGGAGGAGTGGCTGATCAGATTTGCATTTGGAACTATCTCCTTGGTGACAGTATGGAAGATGAATCAGAGGGGATAGGAACAGAAGCAGGAAGATCACTTAGAAGGCTGCTATCACAATCCTGGCCAGAAATGACAGGGGTCTGAAACAAAGCAGTGACAGTTGAGAATGGAGGGGAGGGGCCAGAGTCAGAAGAAAGAGGGAACAGAAGAGGGAGAGGGGGTGGGGGAACCACAAGACATGATTTTCGTTGTCAGTACACTAAGGATGAGGTCCTCCGGAGTCATCCAAGCAGAGAGGCCCATCAGATGCATGGATCTATGGCGTAAGCGTGATGGTGTCATTAGAGGATTTTCCACAACCATCCCCAAATAAGGATTCTTTGAAACTTCCTTTTTTCCTCAAAGTAGATTTCAAAATTCCAAAAGACTCATCTTCTGAGGAATCATCTGGTCTACCTTAGCTATCCCAGGCCCAGAACCACTCCAGGACTAGTCAGGGTAAATACTAGTGCTGTTACCACTGGAACCCAGAATCCCCTGCTTCAGGTCACCAGTAAAACTAGCTCAAACTGTAGTCTTGCGAGCCCCAGAGCAGCCCTCCTTGGTACAACCCACCCCAAACAGCCTGGGAAGTTCAAAGTCTGGGTTCCTATAAAATGGCCCCTTGGTTTATTAACAAAATGGAAAGGTTGCCTTTATGATATTCTGAAGGCACTTTACAGGAGTCTGGCAGCCAAGTGACATTTTCAGAACCCTGAGTGCAGTCATTAAAAGTATCTTATCCCCAAATTGTTATTCAATTCGTGTTCTCATTTAAAGAGAAAGAATAAAAGAAAGAAACAGAGATAGAAAAGAAAGGAAGGAGGGAAGGAGGAAAGAAATGAATTAATTATAATCCTTTAGGGATTCATTTACTACCAACTGCTTTTCAAGACTTAGCCACAAACCTTTAGAAATACTGTTGGATGAAGCAACCAATGAATGAAAGAATTCTTCATTAACCACTCTCGTAACCACTCACTTTCACTACACCTACTACTAAAACTTAGCTTAAAGTTTTAGAAATGCAAGTTAGTTATAGAAAACTAAGACAGAGAAGAGCAGCCCCATTTCCACCCTGCCCCACCCCCCAAGTTTTAATGTTTTTCACACTCATGTTGAACAGCAGCTGTCCTTTGAGGCTTTCCAAAATCTGCCCTTACCCATCCCAACTCCTGCTCCCCTACATCCTAAAGATACTCTGAACAGTGTGGTCGAAATGAGGAACAGCAGTCTGAGTCAAGACACCTGGCCAAGGGCTTGAGAGATTCATGTAATATCTCTACACCTCTGGGCATTAAATTGCCTCATGTGCAAATTATATTTAATAGCATATGCCCTCTTAGAATGATTGCATGACAGGATAGATATACAAGTGCTTCCAGAAAGCATATAACCTGTGTTAGTAGAAGTTCATACTCTCCCCACCTCCACCTAGAACCCTCACCTGCTAATTCTCTAGGTAACCAAATTCTGTGCCTTCGAGTCTGAGGTGCATGCCCACTTCTCAGACGCCACCCTTCTCTTTTCTGATCTCACAACTGGAACCACACTGTTTCCCTCTGGGCCTCTCCTGATTGTTTTTATGTTGCTGGGTAAGCCCCCTACTCACAGATCTGGAAGCTTCTCCACATCAGAGGCCACTCCTGCTGTCCCTGGTGTTACCCTCCAAACTAAGCTCATAAGGGGCCCTTGGTCACGACTCACTGACAGGTCAATGATTAATGAGGCTTAACCAATGTATTCTCGGCTAAAAACATAATGTGCAGCCCATTTATAATTCCATGCATTATACAGCACCGCTTCTAAATAGGTCACCCAAAATTGTGGCTGAAATGATCCCAAAATAGACTTGGCCCTGCTTCTCTGGCCCCCATGTCTTTTCTAGATGTGAGCCTGCAACTCTAAGCATCCCAACTCTGTTACCTCTTGGATTGGTTACCTGCACCACTGTTGCTAAGCAGGCTGACAGAAAGCTCTTCTGTTCCACTGAAGTTCAAGAAGGACATGCTGTCACCAGGCTGGCGGGAAGTGCTGTGCCTGCAGAGAACAGAGCCCAGCCACCTGGCTTAATGCAGATCATCACCTCTTTCATCCTGCTCACCCTGTATCCCAGGAGCTTTCATCAAAAACAGCTCTGAATATCTGGCCACATGGGCTGGCAACAACTGGGAGCCATATCAGAGGCTACCAGGCTGCCATGCTCGGTATGTGGGCCAGCTTTGGCCTCCTGTGGCCTGCTTATCCTGCCCTGGCCCCCCAAAAACTGCTCTCCCACTGATATATTGGGCGGCCCGCCCTTTCCTGTCCTCAGCCTCCCCCTGCTCACATGGACAGGAGGATATGAGGTGACTGAAAAGAGGTACCAAGTTAACCTGATGAAGAGGGTCACGCCCTGCCCATATCCCATCCAACCCATGGCATGTCGAGGTGATTGAAAAAGGGGTCAAAGACTGCCCTTTGCCAAGTTGTTTCCTAAAGCATCACAGGAACAGTGAGGCCAGCCGTCACCCCAGCTCATGTCTGTCAAGGCTTAAATGACTTTCTTCCTGCACTGACTCTCTTGGATGCCTTGTAACGCATTCAGAACTTGGGTTCAAAGAGTTGTTTCTATAAACGCAGGCCTTGATTTCCATTGCTTTTGCATAAGAAACTTCTAAACTCAACAGTGGAATTTCTCAGAAGTCACAGACTGCCCAAAACACGCAGCATGAACCACCTGTCTCAGCACTCGTTCTCACCCTTGGCTGAGGTTTAGACAAAACTCATGTTTGAGGTTTACAAAGTGTGCTTTGAATGAAAGCTACAGCAGGGCCTGGGTAACATGTGTGGCAACAGTGTCAGGCTGTTTGCTTTGCATGTGACCCCGTGAAAAGAACGGCACTGACAAAGGAAGGGCTTGATCTCATCCCGTCCCTTCAAGTCTTAGAAACATAACATTTTGTCAGCAGACTGTGTTCTGCCATGGTCCTGGGTGCTGGGGAGTTTCTCAAGGGACCTTCTGAAGGCCTACGCACATCCTCACCTTCCAGCAGCTTCATGATATGCTAATTCCAGCAGCTCTGCAGAGGAGTGAGTTGGGTCCCTCTGCCAGCTGCCCTGCAGCTCCGCCATATTCTGTCGGGTCTGGTGATGGATCTGGATGGCCTCTCCGGATGGTCCTACCCAGACAAAGATCCACTGAGCATCATTCCCACCCAAGAGCTACTGCTTTGTACTTAGCTTTACTCTTCCTTCTTTCTAGCTGCTGGGACATGCGTGCTGGGAGAGACCAAGAGGAGAGCACACCAAGGGGAACATTACACACATGACCCTCCAGCTTCCCAAAAGGACATCTCCTCTTCCGAGCAGGACTCATCCTCCTGTGGGGCCTCATATTTGTCACCCTGTTCAGCCTAAGAATACGTTAGGAGCCGCTGTTTCATGCGTGTCAAGCTGAGACACTGGGGAGAAACACTGACGTAGAGGAGTAGAGGGCCCCTCCCAGGAGGGCTAACACAAACTAAACGACAAGGAACACACAAGTGAAATGTCAGTGACTCTGTTAATACATGAGACGGTGACAATGGTGACTCTAAGGAGCAGAGGATGAGCAAGTGCAGAAAAGACATCGGGTGGGCGGGAGAGAAATCACGATTAGTGAAATCTACCAAAAAAAAATGCTTCCTGGGGAAGGAGAAGCTTCCGAGGGGAGTGTTCAGCAAGGCTAGCAGGAACTGAAGGAGAGGGTACCTGGGCAGAAGAAACAATGTGTGCGAAATCCCAAATGTGGAGGAGGCAAAAGACAAGCAGGAGACCACCAGATGAGCTTGGGGAAGAACATCTGAGCATAGGAGCGAGGAGATGCCAAGTTGGGGAACTGGGCAAAGGATGGCCTCAACTATGAGCAGGCCAGGTGGGCAGGAGGAGGAAACAGAGGAAGTGGGGCCAGACAGTCGTGTTTTAGTAAAGTGTGCCTGACAATTGGGAGCAAGAAGAGCTGGAGGTCACACAAGAAACATCAACAGTTCTCGTAAGAGAATCCAAAGGGAGCCTGTGGGGATAACAACATAGGGAAAGAGACATTGGAAAGAAACAAATCATGTGACGGATTATGGCAGGGAGAAGGGGGGCAAAGAGGAGTTTGGGAGTGACCCCCCCCCCCCTTACAGCCCAAACAACCAGATTCATTTCTCACTTATTTAACTTTTAACACTAAAAGCAAGTGGAAAAGGAAGTAACTAGACATGCACAGGCATTCAGCAGGATCACTTCCATGAAAAAACCCTGGAGTTTAATGCATCTGTTCCTTCCTAGCCCAGTCAGAGCCCATTAAGCTGAAGTTTAATTTTAGCCACAGCTTTATAAAACCTTACTGTCATCCTCTGTAGGAGAGAACACAGATCAAAAAGGACGGGCTAGGAAAAACAGTGAATTTGAAGAAAAAAATTTTTTTAAGTTTTGATTGCTTTTGAACTTCATTTAAATGGAATCATACAGAATGTACTTTTTTTTATGTCGGGCTTCTTTCATTATGTTTGTAAATTTAAACATAGGTTTGGATGTGGTTGTAGTTCATTTTTATTTCTGTATAGCCTCTCATTATAAAAAATAGAACCCACTTATTTTATCCTTTGTGTTTTTTTTAATTTATTCGAACTAAAAAAAAGAAATGGTTCACCCATTTCTCAAAAACTTTTTGTTTTTTTTTCAGTTGTCAGAGAACCCTGAGAAAACACAGAGTAACATAACTTCTGTGTAACCAAGACAATAATATCACTACCAGAGAGAGCTAGGAGAGGAAGGAATGAACAAGAATGAAGGGCATTAGTCTTAAGAAAGAAAGCAGGTGACAAAGTACAGTCCTTTCCAAACAAAAATGAGAAGCCCTTAGGTTTACACAGCTCAGTAATTACAAAGCCCTTTCCAAGTGTGTCCTCAAGGATCCTCACAAGAACCCCTGGGGTAGGCAGAATGGCCATGGTTATCCCCATCTCATGAGTAGGGCACTGGAGGTGTAGAGAAGTTGAGATACTTGACCAAGGCCACATGGTTGGTTAGTGACAAGGACCAGGACTAGTAACTCCCAGCCCAGGCTCTTTCCTGAGCAACCAACTTACCCACAGGAAAAGTGTGCATCCAGCGCCTTCTGTTGGATGTGAGCTTCATGGGCATTCGTGAGGGGGCAAAAGGGTTAATCAGTGCCCGCTGGGGTGTGTATCCCCCAGGTCGAACATGCAGCATGGACTCCGCACTGCCTACGTGGAACCTCCCCGGAGCACTAGAGTCTCGCTGTGGTGGCTCCATCATGTTCTCCAGGACATCTGTCAGGTATTGTGGAGGCACAAAGAGAAAGCACAGAGCCACGGTGAAACCAGGAATAGGCAGGCAATTAGCCAAGCTGACCAGAATCTTGGACATCACACGTTAGGGAGTGAGAGAAATGAGTAAAATCATTTACCAAACTATAATGAAATGCAACATTTGATTTACTTTTTAAACACTTGAGAGAGGGGCACCTGGGTGGCTCAGTCAGTTAAGCATCCGACTCTTGACTTCAGCTCAGGTCATGACTCAGTGCTGGGGGTGGAGCCTGCTTCGGATTCTCTCTCCCTCTCCCCTGCCCCCTCCCCCATGCTTTCTAAATAAATAAATAAATACTTGGGAGAAGGGGGTTCCTAAATTACTGGTTCCTAAATTACTGGCCCAATGAAGCCACCCCAAAACCGGATAGGGAGGACCACACATCACCTGGAGACCTTACACTTTGAGTTCAATGTAATGACTTGAGTTTTTTCCCTGGGAGATAGATGAGTATATTCTATATGTGGAAGGAACAATAAAAACAGATATTTGGTGCCTAGAAGGGCAGACCCTGGCAGAGATAGCCAATGTGTAGGTACACGAGACTACAGCCCCTTTGTGCTGGGGCTAAATAACTTCATTCCACCTCTTGCACTATTGGTGGGAATGCAAACTGGTGCAGCCACTGTGGAGAAGAGTATGGAGGCTCCTCAAAAAATTAAAAATAGAATTACCCTATGATGTAGTAATCACACTACCAGGTATTTACCCAAAAAATACAAAAACACTAAATCAAAGGGATACATGCACCTCTATGTTTATAGGAGGATTACTTACAATAGCCAAATTATGGAAGCAGCCCAAGCATCCAGCATTGATGAATGGAGAAAGATGTGGTATATACATACAATGGTATATTATTCAGCCATGAAAAAGAATGAAATCTTGCCATATGCAACAACATGGATGGAGCTAGAGAATATTACACTAAGCAAAATAAGTCAGTCAGAGAAACACAAATACCATATGATTTCACTCGAAAGTGGGCCCAACAGATGCAAATTCCGTGGCACAAGGAATCTGTCTTGTCCACCAATATTTAGCCAATGTCTACCAAAGAACGTGGTATATAGCAATAGTTAATTCCTCAAAGCTGATTTGCATGCAAGAGAACATTCAGATCTCCGTGAAAGCTATATTTTTCACTGTTAATGAATTGATGTTCTGGTTTACCAAATAAAAAAGAATATGGTCTAGTTATCATGAAAATAAAAGGAGAAAACCCAATTAAAAGAAAAGATAAGTTCATGCTTTGAAAAGGATGAGAAATAGGACTAAGGGATATAGTGGGTCAAAAATACATGTAGAGGAAAGGGGAAATGTTTTCTATGTTACATTGGGTAAGTAAATAGATTAAGACCCCCTAAACACAGCAGAGAAACAGTAAACTAAGGGCCTAGAGATTATACTGCCTTACAATATCCCAGTGAATCGCTTTTTAGCTTTTTCAATAAACTCCCAAATATCACTAAAGGACATTGAAATCAATTCTACTATTCAGACAATTTTTAAGAAAACTATTTTCAAAGCTACAATGTTATTTCCTCAGAGATCTGGCTTTTAGAGTAATAAGGGTTTTGAAAGAATTAACGTTTAGTTTAATTTAGCTTTTGTTACAGACCCTACTAAGAATATTTTCAGCAAAATGGGAGTAACTGTCATGCAAACTTAGAAATTTCTAGAAAGTGGGAAAAAGCTAACTTAGAAAATTTCAAATGTATTAAAATTCCTTTGAATGCTAAAACTAATTAATGTAGGTGACACAGGTTATATACTATAGTCACGTAATTAAATATCTGCTCCTGTCACTTTCAGCATTTCCTTTTTATTCTTTGAGCCAGTTAAAAAACAAATGAACTTTATTCTGTTGTCAAAAATTTTCCTAGGCCTTTGGCACAGTGTATATGGTGCTGGAGCTGATGCCTTCCTCTTCAACATCCTGGGGCATAGAAAACACTCCTCACCCTTCAACAATCCTTCCAGGAGGGCAAAAGGGGTCAGCTGTGTGTATACAACATTCCTAAGTCAGTGATCAAAAGTCAGAAGGGCTATGCTTCCATTTATAGAACATCCTTGAAATTAAAATTATAGAGAAAGAGAATGATTAGTGAGAGTCTATGGCTATAAAGGGGTAGCACAAAGAGCCTTGCAGTGATGGAATAGTTTGGTATCTTAATTATGATGATAATCATAAATAAATAAAGCTACACATGTAGTAAAAACTGCATAGGGGGCACCTGGCTGGCTCAGTTGGTAGAGCATATGACTTGATCTCAGAGTCATGAGTTCAAGACCCATGTTGGGCATGGTGCTTACTTAGAAAACAAACAAACAAACAAACGGCACAGAAACACACATGCACAAATGAGCACATGTTAAGCTGGTGAAATCTGAATAAGCTCTGTGGCTTGTACCAATGTCAGTTTCCTGGGTTTGATGTTGTCTGTAGTTACACAACATGTTGCCATGGGGGAAAATGAATGAAAGGTACACAGGACGCCCTTGGCGGGGGGGGGGGGGGGGTGTAGGGGGCATGTGTAATTTGCAATTTTCCATGAATCCATAATTATCTCAAAATATAAAGTTTATTTTTTTTTTAAGATTTTATTTATTTATTCATGAGAGAGAGAGAGAGAGGCAGAGAGAGAGAAGCAGGCTCCCCGCTGAGCAGGGAGCCCGATGCGGGACTCTATCCCAGGACCCTGGGATCATGACCTGAGCCGAAGGCAGATGCTTAACCATCTGAGCCACCCAGGCGCCCTCAAAATAAAAAGTTTTTTAAAAAGTCAGGAGGGGCCTGTAGACTCCAGCTGCAGGTGCTGTTGGATGGCAGGATAAGATACAGAGAAAGCAGCACCTGTGCTCCTTAGTGCAAGCCAGGTTAGCAGGTAACTGCGAGGAGAAATCTTAAAGCAGACTATGGGGCGAAGGCTGTTTTAAGGATGGCACAAATGGCAGTGATAAGTAAACAGGGCGCCTGGGTGGCTCAGTCAGTTAGGCATCTGCCTTCAGCTCAGGTCATGATCTCAGGGTCCTGGGATTGAGCCCCATGTTGGCCTCCCTCCTCAGCAGTGAGTCTGCTTCTCCCTCTGCCTCTGTGCGCTCTCTCTTTCTCTCTCTCTCTCTCTCATTCTCTCTCAAGTAAATAAAATCTTTAAAAAAATAAAATTTTTTTTTAAATTTTTAAAAAAGGAAATAAGCAAACACCTTTGACTCGAGGCCTAAGAAAAGCTCTACATTAACATAAGGAACGGTATACAGTTACAGTGAAGGGGGAAAAGGTGTTAGAGGCACATACATACAGCTCAGGTGACTTAAACTCATTGCACTGGCATGGAAATAATTAAGATGTGGGAGTTACACCCCACACCTGGCACATCCCATCCCCCCCAACCCCCTGCTACAGGAAGGGAGCTGTCCCCATCTGTCCCCAGCTGTGCCCGTGCTTCAGCTCTCTGACCTCGAGTGCTGGTATAGCCCAAGGAGCTGCTGACTTCATACTGGTGCAGGTGGGGGTGTGGGATCATCAGGATGTTGGCGCTCCTGCCCAGGGAGCTGTCGTCAGAAGCCTGGCTCCTCACCTCCTCGGTGGGCAATGCGCGGCTGGGCAGGGAAGGGCTGGATGAGACGTCACAGGAGCTGGCGCTCTTTCGATTGTGACTCTCCCGCTCTCGCACAGACCTGACAGGTGAGAGACGACGAGTTACCAACAAGCAAGTGATGCTGCCCCACCTAGAACTAAAGCACCCAAACCTATTGCCAGCCCAAGCTACTTGGGAAACCAATAGCAAAAATCCCCAATGTGATCTATGACTGGGAAATAATGTAGGAGGTATTCTTGCTTGACCAGCTTGAGACGTTGTGTAAGAACTGACCGTTTTCAAATGGCCCAAGTCCTGGGGTCATAGCTATAAAGCCGTGACGGCTCCAGTCCAACCCTAGTTGATCCCCACCGATCCATCTCATATCACTGAAAACGGGGCAACTAAGCAGGATATGATATGATGCAAGACAAAGTACACAGTGCCACCTCAAGAGTCTTCCTGCACGAAAAACTGAGCCTAAATCTAATCAAGCCTCTGAAGGTAATTGCTAGTTTATAGGAAATCCAGAGAAGAGAGGACAAGTTAAACATTGTAACACAACAATCAGCCAAATGAAGAAAGCAACACAATCTACAGTTACAGAAAAAAGACATTCCAATTAAATGCAATGTCTGCATCTTCTTCAGATCCCAATTCAAACCAACCAACTGTAAAAACACATTTTTGAAACAATTGGGAAATCTGAATATAGACTGGCTATTAGAAGATATTAAAGAATTAGTGTTAATTCTGGTACTTGTGATTATTTAATTCTTATCTGTTAGAGACATACACTATGGTATTTACAGGTTTAAAAAAAGGTTTTGCTTTAGAATACTCAAGCAAAATGTAAAATGTGGGGAAAGTAATGAAATGAGTCTGACAAGACACTGATCACTCTTCATTATACTACTCTATTTGACCATGTTCAAACATTTCCTTAATAAAGGTTTAAAAAACAGTATACCCTTATTAAAACATAAAACTCCCTAAGGGGGAAAACTCTGGAAGCAGTAGGAGGAAGGATCAAAAGGGGAGAAGCCCAATGGGGAGACAAAAATTCAGAATGGAAAAGTTAGCACCTATAGAGAGGGCTTTCCCTCTGGCATCAGAGCTGTTCTCTTTCCACCTGGAAAGATTTTGTCTTAAGTCAGAGCTTAAACAGCCTGAACACAGATCCCCTGGGCTGACCATATGTACACTATTGCAACAGTAAACATTTGGACACCAGTGTATGCGCAGTCCTGCACAGGGGACAGAGCACCAATTAAAACATGGTCTGCTCCCTCAGGGAACACATAACCCAAGTCTCTGAAATACCAGGTCTTGCCAACTTTGATTAGAAAAAAGAAAACCAAGGATCTTGGACCATGAAAGCATTCTTAAATACTCCAAAGGAGGGGTGCCTGGGTGGCTCAGTCGTTAAGCGTCTGCCTTCGTCTCAGGTCATGACCCCAGGGTCCTGGGATCGAGCGCCGAGTCGGGCTCCCTGCTCAGCAGGAAGCCTGCTTCTCCCTCTCCCCCTGCTTGTGTTCCCTCTCTCGCTGTGTCTCTCTCTGTCAAAAACATAAAAATCTCAAAAAAAAAAAAATACTCCAAAGGAAAGCACTACCGAGCGCCTAAGCAGCATCTATGTGTGGGAGAGCTGTAGTTAACGGCACTAAATGTTCTCAACATTTAGGAAATGTTTTGTCTGAGCTCTAAATGTTTTCATCTTAGGATGAGATGAGGAAAAAGGACAGGAGACAATCATATGGCCACTATAAGCTCATTTATCAATGTGAAGGGATGCATATTCTTCCAATCATTGTGCTTAAATAAACTTGCATATATAAGAAATCTGGAAAATGGACTCATGGTATTTGGTCCACTGGTGGGGGGTGGGGGGAAGCCCTGGGATAGGGATGGTATTTTTTTACATAATACTCAGAAATGAATACATTGGTAAATCTAACTACATCACAGTTAAAGACTATCATATGACCAAATACCATGGAGCAAATTTAAAAGGCAATTAAAGAAAGGTCTCTTGCCTTCTGGGAATAAAAAACCCAAAAAATTGGCAGCCCAGTGAGAAAAAGATTCTAGAATCTGTGAATTATTTCTCTTGGTTAGAAAAAGCAGAGGAACACTCTCTTTATTTGGGGAAAATACTTCCCACAAATATAGCTAACAAAATGGGTGGGCCAGAGAACCTGGAAACAGAATCCCCAATGATCTACATGGGATAGCTTCCATTGGCTAATTTTAATTTTAAACATTTTTAGGGTTGCTCTCATGAAGGTCCCAAGAGGCCCTCAGGTTTTCCCAAGCAATTTTTGTATACACCCCAAAGTGAATCTGGCAAAAAACCTGCAGGTGGCGAGGCGCTGAGCCCGGGACGGGCCTGGCAGCCTGAACACTTGGGCGTCGTAGGCATCATAATCTACTTGGATGGGAAGGGCGTTCTCAGATTCTTTTGGAGTCCCAAGAGCTGAAATGCATAAATCACACGAATTGTCATTAAAACACATTTCAACCAGATGCCTTCAGAGGGCCTTCATCAAAATCTGCAAGGCACAGATGATCACCATCATGTCCCCCTGAGAAAAGTGGGGGTTGCTGAAATTAAATGACTTACATGTCAAAGTGACATAGAAAATAACATTAGCACTAGGGCACCTGGGTGGCTCAGTCAGTTAAGCATCCGACTCTTGATTTTGGCTCAGGTCATGATCTCACAGTCGTGAGATCAAGCCCCGCATCGGGCTTCGCACTCAGTGTAGAGTCCACTTTAGAGTCTCTCTCTCTCTCAAAATAAATAAATAAAACATCTTTTAAAAATAGTATAGCACTAAATAAAGGGAAGATTTTGGTGGTATTTCATTCTTCTGTGATCCCACTTAAAAAAGATCATCTTAATATGCAGTGCGGTTAGTACTTTAAAATTTTCTACCCAATCCCTATAACTGACCTATGGAAAAGAAAAACAAGGTTTGTCACCATTAATTTTGCAGTTGACGGGACAAAATATACAAAGTGGTTAAGGGACCTTCCAAAGGGAACTCAAGTCTCCCAACTTGGCTATGAACTGTTTATATGACCTCACATAATCTTGTTGCTATGGCTTAGCGACTCTTTCTAAAAGGGATGAAAGGAGATCTCAAAAATACTCACATGTATCACGGCCATTTTTTGCTTTCTCAGAGGCAGGCTGTAAAATTAAATAGATAATTAATCACTCCCTCCTCTGCCAGAATAGAACTTCTCAAAAGATACAATATGTAGGTGGCTGCTCTCCAGGGAAGGGACCATGCCTTACCCCCTCACTGTAACTGATGGAAAGGCAGGAGGGAACACTTGATGCCCACCCACCTCAGTGTCAGGCCCTATTAGGCCCACCTCACACCTTGGTCACCCTCAAAACTCTATCCAATGGGGGCATTACACCCCACCTTACAGGCAAGGATATTCAATTCTAGAGAGAAAAGGGGACTTGCTCAAAGTTACACTGTTAGTAGGTGGAAGAGCCAAAATCCAAGCCCAGCCCTTCATGCTCTTGGTCAGTCCACTGGCATGTATGTCCTACCATGGCTAGCTTCTACCTGACCCCAAGCCCCACATGCACGCTTCCCCCTTCACCATGGTACTCTCACCAGTCTGCCTACACCTACAAGAGCTCAGCACTCAGTGGATCACCCAATTTGCTGAAATGGCGTACAGAGGCAGAGAGAAAATGGAAAGAGCTGCTTTTTTTTTTCCCAAATAAATCTTTTTCAGGACCCTTTAAACTTTCGTAACAATACTCATTCTTTCTTCTTTAAAACGATTATGTTGCAGGGGCGCCTGGTGGCTCAGTCGGTTAGGCGTCCACCTCTTGATTTCAGCTCAGGTCATGATCTCAGGGTCATAAGATCAAGCTCCACATCAGGCTCTGCGCTTGGCAGGGAGTCTGCTGGAGATTCTCTCTGCCTCTGCCCCTCCTCCCCCGCTCACACACGTGTGTGTGCGCTCTCAAATAAATACATAAATCTTAAAAAAAAAAAAGACAAAATGATCATGTTGCAGAGAAGTTCCTCTGTGTTCCACTTTGCCCAGAAGGGTTGTGATAAAGGCATAAAAGGTTGTGATGAGAGGGCAGGAGGTGCCCTTTCTGGGCAGAGTCCCTTTCTGTCAGCACTTCACTACTTGACATGGTCTATTTCAGGAGGAGTCCTCACAGTCCTCCAAATTAACATTTTCCTTATTAGACAAATAACATTAACTCCCCATTACCCCCAAAAAGGAAGAAATGGCCCTGATACCACTAACACAGCCACAATGGGACAGCTTTCAGAGTTCAGCTCTGCTAGAAACGGGCAGATGGGTGAGAGCACCCTGGTATGCCACCTATATACCTAACACTCTGCTTTTCTCTTCATCTTACATCAAACATACCCTTGAAGGTTCTTAAAACTGGCATTTTTACTGGCTGTGAATATATTCCATCAAGTGGGTATCTCATGGTTTATTTAGTCATTTCCCTATTATTTTCAACTTCTCACTATTATCAATAATACAGGACAAAGACCTTATTCGCATTCAACATCCTCGGTTATTTCCTTAGACCACATGGCCAAAAATGGAATTATCTGATCAAGTGGCATGAATATTTGCACTGCTCTTGATACACACGGTTGAACTGCCTTTCATAAGTATGTGGTACACCAACCAGGTACTCAAGCACCAATTTCACCACTTTTTCCAGGACTTGGTATAATTATTTTGTTTTAAGCCTATTTGGTAAGCAGGGGCACATGGCTGGCTCAGTCCGTACAGCATGCGACTCTTGACCTCAGGGTTGTAAGTTCAAGCCCCACGTTGGGTGTAGCAATTACCTAAAAATAAAATCTTTTAAAAATAAAGTAAAATAAACCCATTTGGTGAGATAATCCAATTCCTGTTTGAATTTCTTTACTGCTAAGATTTGATCTTTTCATCATATTCCCCTTTGCTGCAATGCATGCTCACGTCTTTGTCCCCAAAGGTACCTGAGAGGTCCCAGTGTCTGAATAAACCAGTGACATCATAACAAGAATAACTCTTTCATTATTAAGGAACTACAAATAATTGTCATACTTTTCCCAAGGATATTTCTTACAGTCTGAGGGTATGCCTTGTTATTGATGTATTTAATGTGGAAAATCATAAAGTTCTAAGACAAATATCTTAAACTTATTAATGACTATGGGGGGAGAAGGGCTTATCTCGGGACCAAAACAAACATGAGTGACAGTCCCTGAAGGCGCTGCAAGTTGGTGACACCTACCTTCTTTCCTGCCAGTTTTATTCGCGGGGTGAAACTGTTACAAAAGAGCTGGCTTTTGGACGTATAGAAACTGTGAAAGGAAAAAGGGTCATTAATCTAAGCGCCTTTCATTTTAAACTTCAAGACACAGTTAAAACCCCAGCCGTGGATTAGCTCTCTCGTGACTGCCTATGTCTCAGGCTTCACAGATTCCCCCAATTCTAACTTGTTCTGTAGTTACTATAAACATTAAACATATGGTTTTAATTACTGTTCTTTATTCTCCATAAACTACTTCACGCTAGGCCTGATTCTTAACTGGACAAGACTCTCCTCCTTGTGACAGGGATTAAATCTATTTATACCATGATACTTTTGCATCTTGATACTCAGCATGATGCTGGGCCCAAGGGTGGTCCTTATCACTCATGGGTTGAATGGCATTTGGTAAGCAAGAATAACTCAGGTAAGAAAAAAGTGGTCTCAAGAAAATATGCCACGGGGGTGGCTCAGTCCATTGAGCATCTGACTCGATCTTAGCTCAGGTCTCGATCTCAGGGTTGTGAGTTCAAGCCCTGCACTGGGCTCCACCCTGGCCATGGAGCCTACCTGAAGAGAAGAGAAGAGGAGAACAGAAGAGAAGAGAAGAGAAGAGAAGAGAAGAGAAGAGAAGAGAAGAGAAGAGGAGAGAAGAGGAGGCACAAACCATCAAATTCCTACCCCTCTGAAAATTATACCTTAATGCAGTCATGTCAGGCACAAAAGAAAACTGGGGGACCCAAGCTGGCCCTGGGTATACTGAATGAATGAGTAAATAGAGGCTGTACAGCTTTTTCCATTTCTCAGGCATGTCTCTCTGTTCTCTTTGATCTATAATTAACTTATGGGAAAGATGTTTTGAATACTAACCAATCCCCACCTTCCATCATAACTCTGATCATAGGCAAAAAAAAAAAAAAAAAAAAGGCAGTATCAATAGATAACCAGTGGACTGTAGGGCAATCCCAGTAACTATCTAACACTTCATGTGCACAAGAACATAAGAATACTAACTGCAGTCAGACCTGGAGTCTAACCAGCCCCTGGCACTTGGCCCCCTCAAGTGGTACCAAGTAAAGTACTGGGTAGAGGATGCTGCTTTCTTTCCAGATATTAATGACAAAAGATCTGAGTGGAAGTGATGAATCACTAAATTCTATTCCTGAAACCAGTATTACACTATATGTTAACTAGAATTTGAATAAAAATTTGAAAAAAATATAAATAAATAAAAAGATTTGTGTGGAAAAGTGATATGAGCCAGAAGAATGGGTTTCTATTAGATTTATCCACATGAAGTTGCTGTATTTGAAGGTCAAAACCAGTCTACTATCACAATTTCAAATGGTTAAACCAATAGCTTCAGCTTTGCCATGAACTTGCTGTTCAACCCTTGCAAGCCACTTTACCTCTCTGGAACTCGGGTTCCTCTCCTATACAGTGTGATTGGAGGGTCTCTATGATCTCTAAAACAGACTCCAGGGATAGTCTGTGATATCCCAGTTTTATAACATATATCTGCTATTAATTTACTTTTTGGATCAATTTTCATTACTAACCAACAATACTTTGAGAGTGATAATTTTTCACTGAAGACAATTTGATTATGCTTCAGGTAAGCTCTCTGGCCTTGTGGGACACTTCTGAAGAGGCTCGTGGACAGGATGAGAACAATGGCCTCTATGAGCAGCCATGCATCTCAGGCCATGAGCCCTCTTTGCTCCTGTCCCTGCCTGGCTCAAGCAAACAAGGCTCACAGTGAGAAGTGAAAAGCAGGCCTCAGGCCATCCCAGCTCTCAGATTCTGAAGCCCCACCTGTGTGAATCTATTGTCCATCTTAAATGGCATCAGAGAGCCAATTTGGCATGAAAAATAAAGTGATGAATCGGGAAAACTTCAAGTTATTATTAATTAAAATTTGAGGAAATTACAGTGTTTAAATTCATATATTTTTGGGTGCTATAGCTACTCTGTCCTTTAACCATTTCCTAAACTAAACATAAAACCATGAAATATGGTGTATAATTAAACAGTAGCTGTTTTCTTATGGGCAAAAGAATCTGAATGTCTATTCAAAGATTACAAAGCCAAAACTAATTAGAGGGCTGACAAAAAAGAAGATACATTGCTCTCTGGAATAAGTGAAAAAACAAAAAAGTTCAAAATACTATTTTACTTGAACCAAGTTTTTAAAATGGCAGTAACAGGGGCGCCTGGGTGGCTCAGTTGGTTAAGCGACTGCCTTCGGCTCAGGTCATGATCCTGGAGTCCCGGGATCGAGTCCCACATCAGGCTCCCTGCTCGGCAGGGAGTCTGCTTCTCCCTCTGACCCTCCTCCCTTTCATGCTGTCTCTCATTCTCTCTGTCTCAAATAAATAAATAAAATCTTTACAAAATAAATAAATAAATAAATAAATAAAATGGCAGTAACATAAACACAAGACGAGGAAGATTCTGAAGGCATCTTCTTAGGAAGCAGGCACTTTGTCTTAAAGTGACCTCGTCAAGCAATGCAATGACAACATACAAAACTGAGCATCACTGAACAGTTACACATACATGTACGTAACAGAATCACATGTATGACCAGCCAGAGAGTCTCTCACTGGGCTGAGAAAGAAGAGGCATACTCAGAACAGGGTAATTACTGGGTGACCAGACCATCCTTACACAGCTGGCCAAACCACTATTCCTTCTTGATTCTGCGCCTACGAATGAGTAGAGCTGACTGGGAGCAACTACCATACAAGGGCAACAAGGCCCATAACAAAGGTAAAGGAAAAACTACAAGGCCGGAATCAACATTTGTGATGAATTTTCAGGCTGGTCTCCAGCAAAGATTTGCAACTAAACAGAAGACAGAATTAAAGGTTCTGTTTAGCTTGGGGCACAGCCAAGCAGTCTTCTGCCCCTCGTGGAGTGCCAGCTTAAAACAGAAATCCAGAGAAGGGCAGAATGCTCTAGAAGCACTAAAGAGGAAGTGGCTATTGGCTCTCCAGGATAGCACAGGAAGAACTCACAGAAGAGAGATGTTGGGGCCGGGTTTTAGAGGATAAATAGGCATTTGCGAGGAAGAGGGCAGGTGGAGAGGCTCTCTAGGTGGAAAGGCCCAGAAGTGGGACAAGTGTGCATCTGCTATGCAGGATAAAAGACAGCAAGAGGTGGGAGAGAAGGCCTCGGATGTCAAACACTTTAGTCTTCATCAGGATGGTGTGAGGAATCAGAGAAAAAGAGCAACAGGACTTAGTTTTCATGAAATGACTTCGGCAACCAGGTAGAGCAGCAACTGACAGATGCTGGTCCCCAGATCCCTGGGGTTCCCTGGTGCGACATCCAGGCCTACTACATTAGGACACAGAGTACTTTTTCACTATCTTATATTTGGTTGCAAGTAAGACTTTTACTTAAAAAAAAAAGAGGAGGAGGGGGTACCTGGTGCTTAAGAAAAAAAATCAGAAAGGAAAGAAGAAAACCACTGGTCCAAAGAACTGATTCTCAATGGGGGGTGGGAGTGCGGAACAAGGGGGCATTCTGCCACCCAGGAGGCATGTGGCAATGCAGCAGACATTTGATTTTTTTTATTTTGTTGTTTTTTAGTCTAAATGATTTCCCTTCCCAGTTTCCAATGGTTTCAATTGCACTTTCCATAAGCCTGCAGGAATTTTTAAAAATCATAAAACATTAAAAAGAAGTAATAGCCCAAGGCTTTTCACTTTTGGCAGGTTTGAGGTTATCTAGTTCTCACAGTTAGTTTCCAGGAGGTTATGAGCTCTACCAGAAAATTTCAAAGAAACAGTTTAACTCTCTCCAGGTTTTTTGATAGGAAAATTTTGAAAGGAAACTTAACTACGGTTCTTGCAGACATTTTGGTCGTCACCCTGGGGCTGGGTCCTGTTGGCATCTGGTGGTTGGAGGTCGGGAATGCTGCTCAACATCCTACAATGCACAGGGCAGCCCCCCCACAACAAAGATGATCTGGCCCAAAATGTCAGTAGTGTCAAGGTTGAGAAACCCTGATCTAAAGGATGGACTGAAGGAGAGAGATCAGAAATAGACACACTATTAAGATTATTGCAGTAATTCAGGGCGCCTGGGTGGCTCAGTCTGTTGAGCGTCTGCCTTCGGCTCAGGTCATGATCCCAGGTGATGGGATCGAGCCCCGCATCAGGCGCCCTGCTCAGTGGGGAACCTGCTTCTCCCTCTCCCGCTCCCCCTGCTTGTGCTCTCTCTCTCTGTCAAATAAATAAATAAAATCTTTAAAAAAAAAATAAAAAGATGATTGCAGTTATTCAAAAAGATGAGGATGGGACAAGGCAGTGGCAATGACAGAGTCATAAGACACTCCACACAGAGGCATGAGCCTCAATCAGCAGAAACACTGAGGCCTTGTCCCATGTGAAGAAGAGGCATGGGGATTTTTCCACAAACAGAATGCCAGGCACAATGTTCATCTGCTATGATCTGTGGGAGCTGGGAATCGTAGGAGCTGGGGCTAATAATAGAAATAAGTCCTTCGAATTTGCCTTTATTTTTTTCACCCTAGACTGTTCTTACGTTACTGCCACTGCTTTGCACGTACAGAAGCCCTAAGCAAATGTTGGAACTTTGGTTTCCGCATTTTCTTAACGAAAAAGTTTTATCGTAAGAACTTAACAGATGTGAAGAGAAAATGGCAAGGAAGTTATTCAAAACCCGTATCACCTACCACGAATCAAGGTCACACCCACCTGTGGTTTATCCAGTGAGGAATATTATAGTCATCACCCAGACGAGAATCACAAGGCGCACTTCGATTATGTAGCTAGAAGGGAAAAAGCCAGTGCACAGATCAGCTAGAAAACAAGGAACTTTCCTGTTCTGAAGTATTCTCAAGATCACCCTAGTACTAGGAACTGGCCTTTAGGAAGCAATCCAAAATCGAATCACCTTGAACAACGGGACAGCATGTAATGGCTGCTCCCCCATGCACACCAAGTCCACACCAATTCCTAAAAAAAAGACAAAAAGAGTTTGGGGTGGGGGTGAAAAGAAGTAGAGATAAGTGTCCCAATCTATTAACAGTACTATTGAACTGGGTCAGGGTATGAGGCAAAGCCGACTTCCCATCCTATGATTTATAACCTCATTTGCCTACATAGCAAAGAAGTAAATAGAGGCATTTTGTCTCTTTCCACTTTACCAGGTCCCATCACAGCTTGCAATTACTGAATGCTTGACAATTAGCCTTTGACCACTTTGTAGATGATGATTTGTCAAAAAGACAACCCAGGCCTCCATGACTAAAGTTTCGAGGCCAGAAAGGAAAAGGAACCTTGTTATTTCAGGAAAAAAGCAAAACAATCCATATCATTTAATGGAGCTTCTTTATGGACAATCAGGATTTACAGTCCACCTCCATCTTGTTGTTGAAGCACAAATTTAATGAGGCCAGGGGTACAAGGTGGGGAAGCATGGCACATCATGGAGGGAGGCCTGGATCCAAAGAGCTGACGGTCCTCCCCAAGGCAGACTGATGGCACACTGGTCACTTGAAACAATCCCCCCAAAAAGAGTTCTCCAGTGTCATATATGTTTGTGAAACTCTGAGTACCATTAGCGATAGACATGATACACTAACACATTAAGACCTGCAATTAGAGAATCTGCCTAAACTGTGTATGACCCAGCATTTCCCAAACCGACTTGACCATGGAACTTTTTTTGTCCCCTAACATTATTCACATCTCCAGGATCTCTAGCCAGGGAGAGCTCAGAGTTCTAAGGGTAAGTCAGGCTATAAACACTCGGGAGACAGCACAAACCAGGGAGCATTACCGTTATCTATCATCCGCTGCTTGGTCAAGATCATGAGTAGACGGTCCACTTCAAACACACCTACCCCAGGAGTGATCACCACAGACATCTGCCCAGTCCGGTCAAAGTTGCGGTTGATGTAGTGCTTGTCAAACACTTGAAAGAAAGCAAAAGTTCTCAAATGAAGAGGTTACAGCTTTTCAGAAACCAACCACTGGCGAGCCTCTCTGTGCCCTCGGAGTATTTTGTCCATGTTTCTATTGCAGCAACAGACACATTCTGACCTGAATTCTAGTTAGTCGTGTGCACATCTGTCTCTCCCCATCTACATTAAGAACTGCTTGAACACAAGACTATGTCACTGTTGCCTTTACTAACACCCCCTCATTGATGCCTAATACTTGCCTTGAGCAGCATTAAATGCTCAAGTTTCATGTCGTTTAAATTTAAACAATCCATAAATGAGTCTGTATTGAAATTCACAAAAATCAAATATTAATTTAAGACAATATTTAAAAGAGTGGACTTTGTAAATCTGGCAAGTTAATTTTTATTTCTGTCCTATATAATCCTGATTTTAGAAAACCAAAGATATTCCAATATGACAAAAAGATTCACTAAGACAACACCCTGTGCTTTAGAATCCCTGGCACCTGGGTGTAGACACATGGGCAGGTTATATGCACAGTGAAGTGACCACACATCATCACTTCCACCGCTGGCCAGTGCCAATGGATGCCTAACCAAAGCTGGGCTGATCAGGCCCTGCTGGGAACACGGAATTCTGAACAGAGAGGAGAGAGCTGACAGCAGAGCTGGGAGCTGAACACTGTTCTAGGAATACCTGCTTTTGCAGTTTCTGGAGCCACCTTGGTCCCCACCTTCTTCTGCATGATGTTCAAGCCTTTCCTGGTAGCCCCACCAGGTCCCTATATCCTGAGAGTAAATTTCCCTTTTTGTGTACACCAATTCAGTACGTTTCTGTTATTTGCAAACAAAGCATTATCAGCTAACATATAAATGCAGGAACAAACCTTCAGAAGAAATCACACCACGCTGTTAACAAGGTTCCCTCTTAGAAGGGAAATGACAGTAGAGGGAGGGGGGAGACCTTCATTTTTACCTGATATACCTCTGATTATTAGAATTCTAGGAACAATGAGTTCTTTTTGTATATTAAAACAAATTTTTTTTTAATTACCTAGAAGCAATTGAGGGATGGAGTAGAAAACAGCAAGAAGACAGTTTTAGTAAAACAGCCCAAGGAAGATTCCTTCTAGCTCTTTATTCTCAGGTTACCATGAGAAGCAGATGAAAACAGCAAGTTAATTCCCAAAAGTAGACCCAAAAGCTAAATGTTGGCCATTAAAACCATCCAATCAGAAGTTACTGCTTTCAATTAATCTTTGGGGTAGGTAGGTGGGGAGATTATCAACTGGTTTGGGTCTTTGGACATTAGTAAAAAGAAGTTCATAGCCATGTGGTACACAAGATGCCAGCTCACCATGACTAGTATCCTTACTCACCATTGAATGACAGATTGATGGCCTCTAAGTAGTTTCCTTGTGCTGAGGTAGAATTGTCTCCTTGAGGAAAACCCTCTGAAGCAAAAGACATAAGAGAGGAAAAGTATCCCATGTAAGATGAACTCTAAAAGAACAAGTGGAAAGTGGCTCCACAGGGCCCGCCACCCTGTAGTAGGGACATTATTGAACTCACTGCATACCTAAAGAACAACTGGACCCAACTGGAAATAGGAACCTGACCAGAAGCAGAAACTAGGCCCAGCACTGGGAGGGAAGCAAGCATGAACCTCTTCATCTCCTAGCTCCCATCCTACACCTCCTTTCCCTGCCACACCTCCTACCATATGAATGCAGTACCTGCCTGTTCCAGTCGCACCAACACTGGATACTGGATGAAGAGTTTTTTAATGGTCACAAGGAGTGAGGTCCACTCTTCTCTCCTCTCATTCTGCACCACCACTCTGAAAGGAATATTGTCATAAAATACTGAACAGCTATTACATATATCAGGCCCCTCACACGGTTTCGGAGGAAAGGAGAAGATGGGAATCCCAAGGTTAGGGTAACTTACCATGCAATAATAAGTATTAAAGTCAAATGCACGTAATAAACATTAACAAAGAAAACTAATCACATCAATAGTCACAAAGACTGAAAACAAAAATAAAATATTTAAAAATTGCCTTGAGATTATATTAATGCCTAGCATTGAGTAGGAATATGAAATTTTCACACACTGAATTACAATTAGGTGGTATATAAAAAGCCTAAAAGAAAACATCTATATGTATGTTTTACATACATATCCAATAAACACGTCTAGGTCAGGGAACTAGATTAGTAGATAGGGATGGGTTGGGGGGGAGCCTTGCTGGCTCACTCAGTGGAGCATGAGACTCTTGATCTAGGGTTGTCAGTTTGAGCCTCATGCTGGGTATAGAGATTACTTAAAAATAAAATCTTTAAAAACAAATAAAAATAAAAATGGGGCACCTGGCTGGCTCAGGGTTGTAAATTGGAGCCCCACTTTGAGTGTGGAGATTACTTAAAAATAAAAAAAATTTTTTAAGATTTTATTTATTGGGGTGCCTGGGCAGCTTGGTCATTAAGCGTCTGCCTTCGGCTCAGGTCATGATCCCAGAGTTCTGGGATTGAGCCCCACATCGGGCTCCCTGCTCAGCGGGAAGCCTGCTTCTCCCTCTCCTACTCCCCCTGCTTGTGCTCCCTCTCTCGCTTTGTCTCTGTCAAATAAGTTTATTTATCATAATAAATATATATTATATATTTATTTTATATATAAATTTATATAAATTTATATTTACTTATATAAATATATTTATTATATTTATATATTATATATAATATACTTATATATTTTATATATAAATTTATAAATATATATAATAAAATATATTTATTTATTTAACATAGAGAGGGAGCTTGAGCAGGGGCAGGGGAGAGGGATAAGCAGGCTCCCTGCTGAGCAGGGAAGATGAAGGGCTCAATCCCAGGACCCTGAGATCATGACCTGAGCTGAAGGCAGAGGCTTAACGGACTGAGCCACCCAGGTGCCCCTTAAAAATAAAATCTTAAAAAAAAAAAGAAGGGATGGGTGGGAATCTGTTTACTGTAGACCTTCTGAACCTTACAATTTTTGAACCATGGGACTGTATTACAAAAAATAAAATGTAAATGTAAATGAAAAAATATACATTTGCATTAATCTAGTAATGTTAATGCTAGGAACATATCCTAAAGAAATACGCAGTGGGGGGCGCTGCTTCTCCCTCTCCCCCGCCCCTGCACATGTTCTTTTGATATTTCTCTCTCTCTCTCTCTCAAGTAAATAAATAAAATCTTTTTAAGAAAGAAAGAAAGAAAGAAATACACACACACACAGGGGGGCGCCTGGGTAGCAGAGTCAGTTAAGTGTCTGACTCTTGGTTTCAGCTCAGGTAGTCTCATCACTGAGTCTGCTTAAGACTCTCTCTCCCTCTTCCCGTGCCCTTACCGCCCCCACTCCCCCTCCTCTAAAATAAATAAATAAATCTTAAAAAGAAAAGAAAAGAAACACACAGGATCCAGAATAGCCAACCCAATATTGAAGGAGAAGAACAAAGCTGGAGGACTAAGATCATCCAACTTCAAGAAGCTATAGTAATCAAGACAGTGTGGCATTGGTGGAAGTGTAGACAAATAGACTAATGGAACAGAATAGAGGACCCAGAAATAGAATCCCCAAAATATATCAACAGATCTTTGACAAAGAAGCAAAGATAACACAATGGAACAAAGATATTCTTTTCAACAAATGGTGCCGGAACAACTGGACATCCACAGGCAAAAAAAAAAAAAAAAAAAGAAGCTAGACACAGACTTTACACTCTTCATAAAAATTAACTAAAAAATATGGTTCGATCCTGGGTTTTGGCAGAAAAAATTTTAAAAACCAACTCAAAATAGATCATAGACCTAAATATAAAACGAAAAACTATAAAACTCCTAAAAAATAACATAGCACAAAACCTAGATGACCCTGGGTAAGATGATAACTTTTTAGATTCAACACCAAAGCCACATCCATGAAAGAAAAAAATTGATAAGCTAGACCTTATTGAAATTTAAAAACTTCTGCTCTGGAAAAGACAGTGTCAAGAGAATGAGAAGACAAGCCACAGACTAGAAGAAAATGTTGGCAAAAGACACATTTGATAAAGGACTGTCATCCAAAATACACAAAGAACCCTTAAAAGTCAACAATAAGAAAACAAACAACCCAATTTAAAAATGGGCAAAACACCTAAACAGACACCTCACCAAAGAGGATACACACATGGCAAATAAGCATATGAAAAGATGCTCCACATGACATCATAAGGGGAAATGCAAATTAAAACAACAATAAGGGACCACTATATATTTATTAGGATGGTCGAAATCCAGAACACTGACAACACCAAATGTTGGTGAGGATGTGAAGCAATAGAAACTTTCATTCACTGCTGGTGGGAATGCAAAATAACACAGCCACTTTGGAAGACAGTTTGGTGGTTTCTTACAATACTAAACATACTCCTATCATATGATCTAGCAATCATACTCTTTGGTATGTGCCCAAAGGAGTTGAAAACTTAGGTCCACACCAAAAACTACACATGGATGTTTATAGAAGCCTTATTTATAATTGCCAAAACTTGAAAGCAACCAAGATGCCCTTCAGCAGATGAATGGATAAACAAAATTGTATATCCAGACAATAGAATACTATTGAGTGCTAAAAAGAAACGAGCTATTGAGCCATGACGAGACATGAAGGAACTTTAAATGCATATTACTAAGCTAAAGAAGCCAACCTGAAAAGGTTACATACTGTATGATTCCAACTACATGACTTTCTGGAAAAAGGAAAACTATATGGACTCTAAAAAAATCAGTGGTTGCCAGGGGCTAGGGGTTTGGGGGAAGGGATGAGTAAGTGGAACACTGAGGATTTTTAGGGCAGTGAAAATACTCTGTAAGATACTATAATGATGGAGACATGTCACTAAATATTTGTCCAAGCCCACAGAGTGTAAAATACCAAGAGCAAGTCCTAAGATAAACTATGGATTTTCAGTGATTACAGTATATCTGTATAGGTTCATTAGTTGTAACGAAGGCATCACTCTGGTAAAGGATGTTGATAATGATGAGAAGGGCATTATGTAGGTGTTGGTAGAGAGAGTGTATGGGAAATCCCTGTACCTTCTCTCAATTTTGCTAGGAACCCAAAACTGCTCTAAAAAAATTAAAGTCTTAATTTAAAAAAAAAGCAAGAAAGACTTAGGAATGCATAACTATGTATCTATTACAGCAGACAGAGATCAATTAAAAAAATTAGAAAAAGACTGGGGCGCCTGGGTGGCACAGTCGATTAAGCGTCCAACTCCTGGTTTCGGCTCAGGTCGTGATCTCAGGGTCAAGAGATCAAGCCCCACATTGGGCCCTGCGCTCAGCATGGAGTCTGCTTGAGATTTTCTCTCCCTCTACCTCTCCTGCTTGTTCTCTCTCTCTCTCTAAGAAATAAATCTTTTTTAAAACATCAGAAAAAGATTAAATATCTGGGCGCCTGGGTGGCTCAGTTGGTTAAGCGACTGCCTTCGGCTCAGGTCATGATCCTGGAGTCCCGGGATCGAGTCCCACATTGGGCTCCCTGCTCAGCAGGGGGTCTGCTTCTCCCTCTGCCCTCTTCCCTCTCGTGGTCTCTGTCTCTCATTCTCTCTCTCTCAAATAAATAAATAAAATCTTTAAAAAAAAAAGATTAAATATCTAATAAAGAATTAAATTATGATAAAATTTTAGACTACAACAAAATATTATATAGTTATTAAAAATGGTATGATCCTCTTTGATAACCGTTTAATATGAGTAATGGTATATGAAGGTTCACAATGCTATTCTCACCCGAGTATATTTGATTTTATTAAAAACAAAGCAAGCTAAAAAAATCATTCAACTTAAAGGGGTTAAACAGGGGCATCTGGCTGGCTCAGTTGGTACAGCATGCAACTCTTGATCTCAGCATTGTAGGTTTAAGTCCCACATTGGGTATAGAGATTACTTAAAAAATAAAAAAAATAAATCTTAATAAAATGGGCCAAACAGAAAAAGATCCAGAGAAACATACCACAGTATTAAAAGTATTTCCCTTTGGATTACAAAGTCAGACCCGAGATAAGACAAAAAACAAAAAAGATGAAAAAATTAGCTAAGAAGATGAATATACAATTCACAAAAGAGAAGTACAAAGGCCGATAAGCATGAGAAAACATTCACTCTTGGTAATAAAAGAAATGACTATTAAGACTCAGTGTGCTAGGGGGGTGGGTGGGGTGAAGGTAAATGGTGCAGGTGGGAGGAAACTGCCTGCAGCTTAGGGCAGGAATTGTGAGATCCAACTTGTAAAATTCTTCATATTTTACAAATCAAAAAGTCGGGAGGTAACAAACTTATATGTCAAATAAATAAATGTTACTTTCAATATAAAAAAAAAAAAGACTCAGTGTGCTAACTTTTCTTCCACTCTAACTGGGAACTAGTCAAAAAAAAGGAAGAAAATAGTATTCAGTGTTGGCAAGGACAGAGAAATAACATGACTATTGGGAAAACAGGATTTTTTTACTTCAATGGTTTTGCAAGGCAATTTGGCTACACAAATGAAAAGCCTTAACAGATCTAGAATATCTTTGACCCAATAACTCCATTTCTGGGAACTTATCCTAAGTTTATGCTTAAGGTTATGCTAAGTTATAAGGTTATACCTAAGGTTATAAGGTTATGCTAAGGTTATAACTAAGGTAATGCTTAAAGACTGTAAGACCATGCACTGGTAGAACTTTTGACAATAGTGAAAAGTTGAAAATCACTTCAGTGTTCAATAATAGTTAGCAATCAAATGAAATGTCTGCATAGCAATAAAAATGATGCTATGGAAACAGAGTATTTGATAGGGAACGCCATTTGTGATGTAGTAAGTGGAAAATGCTGGTTTAAAACATCATGTAAAAAAAGCGTGGGAGTCTGACCATATCTCTGTGAAAACTACTTTTTGTCTCTATAAGCAGAGAATAGGGTTTGATGCACCCAAGTGATGATGACTGCATCTCGGGAGTGGAATTGAGGGTGTTTTTTATTGTATTACCCTGTACTTAACTGTATTTTGTGATTTTCCTAAAATAAACCTGTATTATTATTTTTTTTTTGAAGATTTTATTTATTTGACAGAGAGAGACACAGCAAGAGAGGGAACACAAGCGGGGGAGTGGGAGAGGGATAAGCAGGCTTCCCGCTGAGCAGGTTGCCCGATGCAGGGCTCAATCCCAGAACCCTGGGATGATGACCTGAGCCAATCAGACGCTTAAAGACTGAGCCACCCAGGTGCCCCCTGTATTATTTTTAAGTAAGAAAAACACAATCAAAGCTTCTTTTGATCTAAAAAATGTTGGGGTTGACTTTTTAATGATGTGAGGAAATTTTTAATATATTAATGATATAGTCCTATACATGGTAAATCTACATTTGTAACTCATTCATGCTTTCTACAATCTGTTTTAATATGTCCATAATTATACTCAAATGAATTCATACTCATTCATATTCATTATGTAGAAATAACTTCATATATTCTTAAGCCAAAAGAGGTTCTCAGGTTCCAGGAATCAGGGGAGGCTGCTGGCTCAATCGGAAGAGCATGCAACTCTTGATCTAAGGGTCATGAGTTCAAGCCCCACATTTCATGTAGAGATTACTTAAAAATAAAATCTTAAAAAAAAAAGTAAAATAAAAAGATTCCAGGAATCCACTGAAGTGGTATGAAGAATTTAACAGCATGAAAGGATAAATGGTTTTGTTGGGGTAAGAAATGGCCCATTACTTTCATGAAATTCCCACAGGGATACAGGACCCAAAAGAAGATCAACCAATAAATTAAAGTATGATCAGTATGGGGTTGAAGAATACAGTGGTCAAAAGCACAGACTCTGAACCAGACTTTCTGAGTCAAGTGCATACTCCATCACTTAATCTTCCATGGACTTTGGATAAGTTACTTAAACTCTGTGTGCAAGTTTCTATGTAAAATGGGATAACAGTAACCATCACAAGGAATGCTATGATATTTAAATGAAATCAAGATACTAAAAAGTGCTTAGAATAGTGAGTGTCCTATACACAGTAAGTCCAGAATACAAATGATAACTATTACCATCTTATTACCATCTCAGTTGGGAGTGGAGCCACTCTTATTTTCTATCTTATGCTCTTCTGTAGATTTTTCAAAATTTCTACAAAGATGCATTATTTCTTAAATGATATAAAAAGGTAATCTGATAAGTGATAAAGGAAATAGAGTTGACCCTTGAACAACATGGGGGTTAGAGGCACTGACACCCCTGCCCTGTGCAACCAAAAATCTGCGTTAAGTTTTGACTCCTCAAAAACTTAACTACTAACAAACAGCCTACTGTTAACTAGAGGCCTTACTGATAACATAAATAGTCCATTAATGTATTTTGTATGTTATAGGTACTTTATACTATATTCTTACAGTAAAATAAGCTGGACAAAAGAAAGTGTTACTAAGAAAATCATAAGGAGGGGGTCCTGGGTGGCTCAATCAGTTGAGCGTCTGACTCTTGATTTCGGCTCAGGTCATGATCTCAGGGTTGTGGGATAGAGCCCTGAGTCCGGCTCTGTGCTCAGCAGGGAGTCTGCTTGAGATTCTTTCCCTCTCTCCCTCCCTCTCCTTCTGCCATTCCCCCTGCTGCCATGCACGAGTGCTCTATCTCTCTAATAAATAAATAAATCTTAAAAAAAAAAAAAAAAGGAAAATACCTTTACAGTACTGTATTGTATCTATCGAAAAAATCCACATATAGGTGGACCCAGGCAGTTCAAACCCATGTTGTTCAAGGGTCAACAGTATAGTGAATGGTAATTATGGAACCCAGGTGGTAGGTATACGAGTGTTCGCTATACAATTCATTCAACTTGTCTCTGTGTTTGAAAATTTTCACAATAACATATTGTAAAAACAAACAGAAAATTATCTAAGCTAAAAACAATACATGATTCTATAAAGAAATCTGGATCAGGAAAAACACCTCAAGAAGGAATATTAGGACAATTGGCAAAATCTGACATTCTTCTACAATGTCCTTGTTCTTAGGAGACAGATAATGAAGTATAATCATGTGTCTATTAAATGTTAATAAGTAGTAAATTTGGTGAAAAGTATACAGATATTCATTATATTCCTCCTTCAACTTTCTCATAATTAAAAACTTTTTGTAAAATTTTAAAAGGTTGCCCAAAAAACTGCCTAAAAACTTTCCATAACTTCTGTCACTCTTTGGGGCTTATCCACAATCACAATTTAAAAAAATATATACAGTTATAAAAGATTTCTTCTTTAGGAACACTATGACAAAGTTGAGAAGGGGGGGAAAATACTCTACAAATTGGCATTTGGTGCTGGCTTGGGACTTGGGAAGGAACTAGCTACAAAGAAATATGTTTAAGGCTCCAGGTTGGGGGTAGGGGAGAAGACTGGTCATCCAAGACAAAAAACAAACCCACATAGTAAAGTGTTTCTGCGAAACAGAGACACTAATTTCCCAGTCTGAGGTAGTAAGGGAAATTAGCAAAGGGTTCCTCCTCTTAGTTACAGAAGGAAATAGCCTGAGGCAGCAAGACTGAACCAATAACAGAGTAGTATGTTTGAGAGAAGCAGTCTCTAAGGGCTTTAACAAGTATAGTAAGATGAGGAAATGTGCTTCGTATAAAAGGAGTTGCTTTTTATTTAAACATAAAATCCTGGGGGGGCGCCTGGGTGGCTCAGTTGGTTGAGCGTCTGCCTTCGGCTTGGCTCATGATCCCGGGGTCCTGGGATCGGCCCCGAGTCGGGCTCTCTGCTCAGCGAGGGGCCTGCTTCTCCCTCTCCCTCTGCCTGAGGCTCCCTCTGCTTGTGCTCTCTCTCTCTGTCAGATAAATAAATAAAATCTTTAAAAAAAAATATTGGTACCTCAGGCAAGAATAAAACAATCCATCTAAAACCTACAAAGCAAAAGGCTTTCTAAAGCCTTGAGATCTATTCTATCATCCACCTGAAGTGCCAATAGTCACATGATAAACTTCCCCAAGGATCCGAGGATTTAAAAGATCAAGGGTGTTCAGCTCCAGGCCATTGAGCAACCCCATCCAACTGCATCTGCTATGCTTCTATCATCTCACAAAGTGTCCCCTTATTCAGTGGCACTGTCAGGACAACTGGACTGATCTACATCCTGTGCTGATGCAATGAGAAGTACAGGGCATCAGCAATGAGATAAGTCTTACTAAAAAGGTCCAACCTAAATCCAATCAAGTCTTTAGAGAGGGCTTCTCAACCTCAGCAACTGGTATCTTGGGCTAAGTAATTTTGTGGTTCGGGCTGTCCTATGCACGCTGTAGGATGCATAGCAGCATCCCTGGCCTCTGTGCAGTAGATATCAGTTGTACAACCTCCCCATCCTACCTCCCCCACACCATTTTGACAATTAAAAAAAAAAAAAAATCCCTAGACAGTGCCAAATGTCCTTGGTAAGTAGCAGCAAAATTGCCCCAGTTGGAGCCTCTGGTTTACAGAAAATAAATAAACACCACCATAAGGATGCAATAAGACAAATCCAGAAGGGGTCTTCTATAGCCTTCCTACTCAAAATGGGATACAAAGACCAACCTATGCAAGCAAAGGAGCTAGCTAGACAAGCAGAATCTCAGGCCCACCCCAGGACTCCTGAACTTACTGGAATCAGCATGATCCCCAGGGGTGATTCATATGCACATGAAAGTTGGAGAAGCACAGTACAACCCAGATTCTTCAACACATCAAATGTTTAGGGGAAAAAAGGAAGGGTGAAACTGCTTTAGATTTAGACTTAACAAGCAAATCAAACATAAGTTATTTCAGAGACAATTAATAAAATCTGAATATATACTAGATATTGGATATTATAGAATTAACTCTGTTCAATGTGACCATGATATTGTGGTTATATGTGAAAATGCCCTTATTTTTTAGATATACAGAAGAACAAAAACGTCACAATATCTATAATTTACTCTAAAATAAAATCTAGCCAAAAAAACACAAATGGAGCAAAACAAAGAAACAAACAAAACAGATGAAGCAAATATGGCATAATAATAACTGTTAAATCTAGGTGTTGGGTATGTGAATTCATTATATTATTTATTCTTCTTTCCTGGGAGTTTGAAATTTTTCACAGTATTAAAGTTTGGAAAGTCTAACTGCAATGTGGTATCCTAGGTTGGATCCTGGAACATAAAATAGAAAAACTGAGGAAATCTGAAAACCATCTGAAATTTAGTTAATAGTAATATACCAGGGCTAATCTTGCAGTTTTGACAAATGTACCTTGGTTATGAAATGTTAACAGGGGAAACTGGGTAAAGGGTATTTGGGAACTTTCTCTCTGGGCTATCTTTGCAACTTCTCTGTAAACCCAGAATTATTCCAAAATGAAAAGGTTAACTTTTTTTAAGTTAGGAAAGAAAGAAAGAAACAAACAAACAAACAAAAAAGGCATAGACGGTGCCTGGGTGGCTCAGTTGGTTAAGCATCTGCCTTTGGCTAAGGTCATGATCCTGGGATCCTGGGATCAAGCCCCACATCAGGCTCCCTTTCCCTCTGCCCCCCGCCCCCGCTCATGCTCTCTCTCTCAAATAAATAAATAAAATCTTAAAAAAAAAAAAAAAAGGCATAGCAAAGCACTCAAACATACTTATAAAAGTCTTCATAGTACCGTCCCTTGTGATCCTGTCGAATTGAGGCTCGGTTTATTTCAGGAAATTCATCTGAAAAAGAGAAACAACATACACAGATCAGAATGAGAAGAGAAATTCAGTTTCTATGCTCCCTCTTCTGGGTTGAAAATTTGCATCACCAAAATAAATGAACAAATAAATAAATTAATGAATAAAATTATATATCAAGTTGGCTTTAAGATGAATCACAGCCCGCAGACTTCTTGCATCCACTAATGGACTGTACGATTTTCCATTTTACCCTGGGCTCGTAACAGAAAAAGTAGGAAAGATGAGCATTGCAAAGGGAAAGATGTAAGGAACAGGAGGCAAGCTTAACAAAAAAGAACTATAGGAGAAAGACTTACTCACCAAGAGATTTTGCTTCATAGAAAGTTCTAGAAAATAGGACCACTGTTACTTCATGACTACAGTTCTTCTCCTAGGAATAAGTAGAGAAAAAGAGGCTCACGTTTATTTCATTCACTTCACAATGAAGGAGACTGCATTAACACAATATTCTTAATTTTAGGAGAGGCAGCACACTGTTTTGAATGATGTTACATAACTACAGGTTGCATAATGCAATGAACACAGCACTGCTGGAGTGAGAAGATCTGGACTGAGTCCTGGCTCTGAAATTTACCACTACGTGACCAGAAATGCAGAAAGTACTTAAAAACAGCAATCACCAATAAGTATGGATCACTATCTCCCAGTTCTTGATTTGGCATGAGCTAGATCAGCCCAGTGTCAAATGATCATGGTATTTGTACCTGCTTCATGGTGTTTTTAAAATTTCTTCAGAACAGCAGCTTAGGAAACAAGAAAACCCATGGTGGTGGATGTGAGAATCAAACACATCCCCACATCCTACCACTGTCATAAAGATGAGGCTTGGGAGCTATCTGAGATATAGGAGTCGAAGCCAAGGCAATGAAGTACCTTTGGACTGGGATGGGGACTAGTGAGAATAAACATTTCCATGGAGTCTGGAGATCAAGGTTCTGGAAATAGGGTGTTTACAGACAGCATGAAATTTGGCTTGCACCAGTGAGCCAGCAAGCCCAGTTTCAGTTCCTCCCAGATCTTTGAAGACGAGAGCTCACAGTGACCCATCTCTAACCCACCATACTCACTGACTACACAATTCTGCATTCACTATGTAGGTTATATACACAACATGATGTACATTACATGCCACCTTATATTCCCCCATGGATATATCTCAAGTGGACAGAAATTCCTAAATACAAGCCACAGCACCCAGAGCAGAGTGCTTAGGAAAGAGCAGATCTTCATTAGCCACCAACAAATTTATTGGATGCCCAGAGCTCCAAACTCAACTCCAGATTTACCTGATTTTGGTGTAAGTGATATACAGAAAAAAAATGCCTTACAATGGGCTGGTGTGGCCATATGAGCCTCTCAACTCATGTGATGACGGGGATAAATATGAAAGGCAACATGGCCTGGGATTATAGTAATACAGACAGGACAGGACAGCACAGAGGTTATGATCTCAGGCTAGCTCTGGGTGAATGGAAGGCACCAGATTAGAATCCTCATTCTGCTTTTACATGCTGTTGATCATGGGCAAGTTACCCAGCCTCTTTGAGCTGTATTTTCCCTACCTGTATTATAGGGGCAAGAGTTTAGTGAGATAATGTGGACAAAACACTTATCAAGATACCTGGTATGTCAAAATAATCAATAAATATTAACTAGGACTACTACTATTACTCCCACCACCACTATATTTTGGGCTCTGAAATGAATTCATGAACTCCTATGCTCAATCCTGCTGTCCAAAGAGCTAACTCTAAGTTATTAAACAGGAGGAATAAAGAATAAACAACCTTCACCAAACATCATTAAATCAATACAGAGTGGTTACAGAAAGTTATTTTAATTCATTTTCAAGCTCCTGCTTTAAAACCAAGTTCTTGAGCGCCTGGGTGGCTCAGTTGGTTAAGCATCTGCCTTCAGCTCAGGTCATGATCCCAGGGTCCTGGGATCGAGCCCCACTTTGGACTCCCAGCTCAGCAGGGAGTCTGCTTCTCCCTCTACCTCTTCCCCTGCTCATGATTTTTTTTTCTCTCTCAAATGAATAGATAAAATCTTTTTTTTTTTTTAAGATTTTTTTTTTATTTGAGAGAGAGAGAAAGCACAAGAGGGGGGAGCGGGAGAGGGAGAAGCAGACTCCCTGCTGAGCAGGGAGCCTGATGCGGGACTCGATCCCGGGACTCCAGGATCATGACCTGAGCCGAAGGCAGTTGCTTAACCAACTGAGCCACCCAGGCGCCCGATAAAATCTTTTTTTTTTTTTAAAGATTTTATTTATTTATTTGAGAGAGAGAATGAGAGCGAGCGAGTACATGAGAGGGGGGAGGGTCAGAGGTAGAAGCAGACTCCCCGCCGAGCAGGGAGCCCGATGCGGGACTCGATCCCGGGACTCCAAGATCATGACCTGAGCCGATGGCAGTCGCTTAACCGACTGAGCCATCTAGGCGCCCCTGATAAAATCTTTTTTAAAAAATTAAATTAAATTAAATTAAACCAAGTTCTTGGACGCCTGGGTGCCTCAGTCGGTTAAGCATCTGCCTTCAGCTCAGGTCATGATCCCAGGGTCCTGGGATCAAGTCCCGCATCAGGCTCCTGCTCAGGAGGGAGTCTGCTTCTCCCTCTGCCTCTGCCCTCCCCACTGCTTGTGTGCTCTCTCTCTCTCTCAAGCTCTCTCTCGCAAATAAAAATCTTTAAAAAATAAAAAATAAAACAAAACCAAGTTCTTGATTTTAAAAAATAAATCCTAAGAATAAAGTCCTGTAAACCAATGACTGGGCCTATGCCAAATCCTGCAGCTACATCTAATCATACATCTACTTACAGAATCTTGGGTTAGGGGACATCTAAGAGACAACTGAGCCAGACTTGAAATGAAGGTTTTCACAGACTGAAATGGCCATTATGTGGTCCAAGGTAACCATTATTCAGCTCACCCCAAACTTCAGGTACCATACTCAGGAAGACACCAAGGCCTGATCACTGTTAAGCCACATGACTGCAGAAGCCTCCTGGCTGGTCTGCTTAATTCCAGCGTGTCCCTTCACCAAACTGCTCCTGGCCACTGGACTCTTCTTTCTCAAATTCTCACTGACTTTGATCATACTGGCCTCTTGAGAATCTTTAATAGCTCCCACACTTCCTGTCAAGTCCAAAACTGCCTGGCTTGATGCAACCCTATCCTTCTAATCCATCTCATTACTTAATTATTCCCCACACAAACCCTCTGTGAAGTGACCTAGACCACACCCCACTCTCACGCCTGTCTACATCCTTTTGCTCGAACTGTTCATCTGACACACCCTCTCCATCTTCCTTTCCAACCATCCAAAACTTCTTCAGCCTTCCAGGCCCAAATTCAAAAGTAAATAAAGTTTCAACCCCTAAAACATACGGTTTGCTATTGCTTCAAATACAGAGATGTAAGCTCCCTAGAAGATCTGTAAGTCTCTGGGGGCAAGCATTGTACTTCTACTTCTGTACCCTTCAGAGCTGAAGGACATTGCTCCCGTATGGCTGAGGAAGATGGGACTTAGATTCAATTGAGACCAGGATCCTACTGAGACCTTACTATGTACAGATGCTTTAAGACACCTTGTGAAGCAGGAACAATATATTATTAGCTCCATTTTGCAGAAAAGAGAATAGAGGCCCAGGAGACTGACTACTTCTCCAAGATAAAAAAGCAAATCAGAGTAGAACCATAATTTCAAACCCAGTCTGTTTTTATCCAAACTCCATGCTCTCTTCCACTACATAATGTGACCTCAAATAGCTCTCCTATTTAGGTCTCTGATCCACCTTGAGTTAATTTTTTTAATTTTTTTTTTTTTAAGATTTTATTCATAATGACAGAGAGAGAGAGAGCACAAGTAGGCAGAGCAGCAGGCAGAGGAAGAGGGAGAAGCAGGCTTCTCGCTGAGCAGAGAGCCCTATGCGGGACTGAATCCCAGGACCCTGGGATCATGACCTGAGCCCAAGACAGATGCTTAACTGACTGAGCCACCCAGGTGCCCCGAGTTAATTTTTTTTTAAGATGTATTTATTTATTTGAGAGACAGAGAGCACTCGAGCGAGGGCAGGGGCACAGGGAGAGGGAGAGAGGAAGATTCCCTACTGAGCAGGAAGCCCAAAGCAGGGCTTGATCTTACAACCCTGAGACTATGACCTGAGCCGAAATCACGAGTTGGACGCTTAACCAACTGAGACACCCAGGCACCCCACCTTGAGTTAATTTTTGTATATGGATGTGTAGTGAGAATCCAAATTCATTCTTTTGCATATGGGTATTTGGCTCAGAACCGTTTGTTGAAGAGACTTCCCTCGTTGAATGGATTTCACATCCTTGTCTAAAATCAACTGACCATAGATGTATGGATTGATTTCTGTACTCTCAATTCTATTCCATTGACTTATATCATCTATCTTTATGCCAGTACCATGCTATTTTGACTACTTCAGCTTTGTAGTAAGTTTTGAAATTTGGAAGTAAGAGTCTTCCAACTTTGTTGTTCTCTCTCAAGGTTGTTTTGGCTACGCAGGATCCCTTGCTATTGCACATAAATTTTAGAATCAGCTTTTCCATCTCTGCAAAGAAAAAGGCCGTTGGGATTTTGATAGGGACTGAACTACAGTTTCTTTTGAGTAGTATTGCCACTTTAACAGTATTTAGTCTCCCAGTCTATGATCATGGGTTGTTTTTCATTTATTTAGATCTTTGTTAATCTACTTCAGCAAGTTTTGTAGATTTTAGTATACAAATCGTGCACCTCCTTGGGTAAATTACTCCAAAGTATTTGAGTCTCTCTGATGCTCTTGTAAATGGAATTGTTTTTTGATGTAATTCTCTTTTTAAAATTTAATTCTGTTTTTAAATTTCCTGTTCAAACTATTCATCGCTGATGAAACACAAATGATGGTGTGTGTTGATTCTGTACCCTGAACTTTGCTGAATCCATTTATTAGTTCTAACAGTTTTTTGTGGATTTTTAAGGATTTTCTACATATAAGAGTTCATCTGTGAATAGACGTAGTTTTACTTCTTCTTTTCCAATATGGGTGCAGTCTATTTCTTTTTCTTGCCTAGTTGCTGTGGCTAGAATTTCTAGTTACAACACTGAATACGAGTGGTAAAGGCAGGCATCCTTATCATGTTCCTAAATCTTAATGGGGAGAGTTTTCAGTCTTTCACCATTGAGTCTGATGTCAGCTGTGGGTTTCTCACAAATGACTTTTACCATGTTGAGGTGGTTAAAGTAATGTAAATCTAGACTTTTATCAATTTAGGCTTTAGCTAAGATACTTTAACTAGAGGCAGCTTAAAAGAAGTGGGTGTATTTCTAAAATCTGCAATAGTAATGTCTATGCAATGAGATTTAGTGCATAAGAAACATACCTTCCACTTGGTAAAGAGATCAGCAAGGAAACCATTCACAGCTTTCTCAAAATATAGATCCCCTGAAAAGCAACAATGAGAAGAGGGTGAAGATTATCTTTATTTCTTGTTTACAATATCTTCTCTCAGTAAAATAGCAGGAATGGGACCAAACACACGGTGGGTTCTGCTATACTTAAAACAAGATCATAAAAGCCGGATGTATAAAAGTAGTTTCAACCTAGACTTTCTATGAAGCCAAATTTAATATTTGCCTCACTCAGTAAGAAGCTGTGGCTCTAAGGTAAAAGCCAAGATTGAAAATGTTTTGATGGTTGAAAAATGCAGTGTTACCTTCAGAATGAGAGGACCATCTAACCTCTAATTGTGAGTATTCTCACAATGATGCTTAAAATTGCTTAGAAGATGACCCTGGGCAGTCACTGAATTATCAGCTCCAGTTTCTACTGTTCTTGAGTGACTTTGATGACCCATAACAGAAATTAGTTTGTAGACATGGATGGAACTAGAGAGTATTATGCTACATGAAATAAGTCAATCAGAGAAATGTGGAATGTGGAATTTAAGAAACACAACAGAGGATCATAGGGGAAGGGAGGGAAAAATAAAACAAGACAAAACCAGAGAGGGAGACAAACCATAAGAGACTCTTAATCACCAGAAACAAACTGAGGGTTGCTGGAGGGGAGGGGGTTAGGAGGGATGGGGTAATAGGGTGATGGACATTAAGGTGGGAACGTAATGTAATGAGCACTGGGAGTTATATAAGACTGATGAATCACTGAACCCTACCTCTGAAACTAATAATACACTATATGTTAATTCAATTTAAATAAAAAATTTTTTAAAAGAAATTAGTTTGTAATTTTGCTAAACCAAATTTGAAATACATGTACCATAGGGCTGGTGTGTTGGTCACAGTAGCCACACCTCATAGCAGCTTTATTGCCCTCTACTCATTACATAGTAACTCTAATAAAATGAGACAAACATGGAGATTTCTGTGAGTGACAGGAAGAGAAATGAATGGTATCAAAGAAAGTGTTGGTTCCTAGCCATAGAGTGACTTTATGACTTTTCAGAACAATTAAAGATCTGAGAAGTCAGATTTCTCATTAATACTTTATAGCATTTCATGGAATTCACCATATATATATACATATATGTAAAATATTTACTTTCAATTTGTTTATTTTGGCATTTGATGATTTGTAAAGATTTCAGGACACATTTTTAGAGAATGTCAATAGCTTACTGTAAAATGATACCAACTTGGGAGAAACCAGAAATGTCTACCGAGTGGCAGCTACAACCAGCACTTAGGAACTGTACCATAAATATCGAAATCCCACATTTCACAGCTCATCTGAATAAATATGTAAACCATAGCCGACGTAGAACGGAACACCACCTGAAATAAACAAAAATGTAGGTGCATTAAAAACCAATGATGATAAAATCTTTAAAAAATAAAAATAAAAAAATAAAGATTTTATTTATTTATTTGACAGAGAGAGATACAGCGAGAGAGGGAACACAAGCAGGGGGAGTGGGAGAGGGAGAAGCAGGCTTCCCGCTGAGCAGGGAGCCCGATGTGGAGCTCGATCCCAGGACCCTGGGATCATGACCTGAGCCGAAGGCAGACGCTTAACGACTGAGCCACCCAAGCGCCTCTGAACTATATACTTTAAAATGGTTAAGACAGGAGCCCCTGGGTGGCTCAGTTAAGTGTCTGACTCTTGATCTCGGCTCAGGTCCTGATCTCAGGGTCATGAGATCCAGGCCCGCACTGGACTCTGCACTGGGTGTGGAGCCTGCTTGAAATTCTCTCTTCCTCTCCCTCTGTCCCCACTCGCTCTCATTCTCTCTAAAAATAAAATAAGATGGTTAAGACAAGGTGGGGGGACCTGGCTGGCTCAGTCAGTAGAGCATGTGACTTTTTTTTTTAAGTTTTGTTTTTTTTTTTAAAGATTTTATTTATTTATTTGAGAGAGAGGGAATGAGAGAGAGCACATGAGCAGGGTTAGGGTCAGAGGAAGAAGCAGACTCCCTGCTGAGCAGGGAGCCCGATGCGGGACTCGATCCAGGGACTCCAGGATCATGACCTGAGCCGAAGGCAGCTGCTTAACCAACTGAGCCACCCAGGTGTCCCAGCATGAGACTTTTTGATCTCAGAGTTGTAAGTTCGAGCCCCACACTAGGTATACAGATTACTTAAAAATCTTAAAAAATAAATAAAACAAAATAAAATGGTTAAGATAGTATATCTTATATGTTTTTTACCACCACCACCAAAAAAAAAAGAGCAATGATGGAAGATTTTTCTTTTCTTCTTTTTTTTAAGCTTTTATTTCTTTGAGAGAGAGAGAGAGACAGTGAGAGAAGGAAAACAAGCGGAGGAGTGGAAGAGGGAGAGGCAGGCTTCCCGCTGAGCAGCAAGCCCGATGTGGGGCTCAATCCCAGGACCCTGGGTTCATGACCTGAGCCGAAGGCAGATGCTTAACGACTGAGCCATCCAGGTGCCCCTGGAAGATTTTTCTTAATTGTGACATGGGACTTCTAAAAGCAAGCTTCATCCCTGGCATCATAAGCCATGAAGAGAAGATCTTGTCCCTACCCTCTAGGAGCTTAGAGTAGAGGATTAAAACATGCAAAAGACTGCAACATACACAAACATTCCGTGAAGGTTCTCATAAGAAATGTAGGAGAAGGAGCAGTAAATCAACCTAGAAAAGTCAAGAAAACCTCATTATGAATGTCGAACCTGGGCTAAGACATGCCAACTGATGAGCTGCCAGTCTAATAAATTATAATTCACATCGGACACGTCCTTCATACCCAGACTGCCTCAAGGAACCAGGAAGGCTTTCCAGAAGCAAGGGAGCCTGAGACAAGTATGGAGGGATGGATGAGTAGCTTGTAAGGAGGGAAGGCAGGACCTAAATGCTCCAGGCAGGAGAGAGCAGTATGTGCAAAGACACAGATGCAAGAGAGAACCTGGCATGTTTGAGGAACAAACAAATGGTTCCCAAGGGCAGGACAGGGTGGGGTATGGGGACATATGGGAGAAGTGACAAAATGAGCTCCAGACTCCACTGCCTCCCCGGATTTCTCCTCTCAGAAGTCCAACAGGTATCTCACAACTTTCTTCAATTGCTCCCAAATGTCTCGTCCCCAGTCTTCCCCACCTCATAAAGGACACCACCATCAGTCCATCAAGCTGATCAATTCTTCTCTCTCCTTCACGCTTCATATCCAATCCATCAGCAAGTTTTGTGGACTCTACCCCAAAATACATCTCGAGTCTGCCCACATCCCTCCAATGCTACAGCTCCTACCTTAGTCCATGCCACAGTCTTCTACCTTCCTGACTTGTTTCTCTGCTTCTGCTCTTGCCCCTACAAACAATGCTCTACACAGAGCCACTATGGGTGCCTATGGCACAACCTTTCTTCCTAAGTAATGGGAAGCTGATTCTATTCCAAGAGGTAAGGGACCCAATCAAAAGACTAAACCTCCCGGCTTCCTGAGTAGCTATGTGTGACTAAATTCTGGCCAATAAGATGTTAACAGAAATGTCACATCCTGAAGCTAACATGACTGGAAGGTGCATCCCTCTTGTCTTTCTTCCCTTCCTCTCTCCTCTACCTGGAATATGAATGTGGTTACAGCAGCTCCAGCTCATCATGGAAGCCCAGTCCTGAGGATGGCAGAACAGGAAGACAAAAAGAGCCTTAGCTCACCAATAACAGTGACGCTGCCATACCAGCCAGGAACGGTCTTCCCATGGACTTCTTTTACCAGAGAGAAAAAAGTTGACTTTGGAGCATCAATTTGCCATTGTTACTTTGGGGGTTTTTTGTTCAACAAAATCCAAATGAATGGCTCTGAACTCGGACCTAGTTTGTGGTGACATGGCTAAATGCACCATGAAGGTCAGAATCGCTGGTAAAGACAGCACCCATTATGGTGTCTCCCTCAGGAAAATGGTGAAGAAAATTGAAGAAAGCCAGCACACCAAGTACACATGCTCCTTCTGTGAGAAAACGAAGATGAAAAGATGAGCTGTGGGCATCTGGCACTATGGTTATTACATGCAAACAGTAGCCAGTGGTGCCTGGGCCCACAACACCACTTCTGCCATCACAGTGAAGTCAGCCATCAGTGGACGAAAGGAATTCAGAGACCAGTAGAAGCTCCACTATTTGAAACATGACTAGCCTGTAATAAATAGGTTAACTTATGTAACAACAACAAAATCCAACTGGATGAATAAGTGATCTTTTGAAAGCATAAATTGGGAATCACTCCCCCCACTTAAAATCCTTCAATGGATTCCAATTATCCTTAGAATAAATTCTACACTGGTTACAAGGACCTGTGTGAACTGGCTGCAACCAGTCCACCTTCCCACCGACATCATTCTCTCTATTCATCTCCTATGCTTCTGCCACACTGGCCTCTCAAAATTGTTTCCTTTGCCTGGAAAGCTCTTTGCCTCAACCTCCATACACCGGCTAAGTTTCACCTTTCTAACATCTTCTCAAAGACACCTCCCTGACCACCTTTGTAATGATCTGTTACTCTCTCTTGTAATGCTGTTTCCCGAAGAATGTTTAATATATCTCATTTGTTTACAAGAAGGCCACCTTCAGTTAGTCTTTCTCATCACCCAATTAATTTCTTTTGGAGTACTCATCATAATCTGTAATTACATTTACGGACTGGGTGCCTACTTACATATGTCTCCCCACTAGGGTGTGTAAACTCTTTACCAGGAAGGATTTCATCTGTGCTGTTCACCCATGCATCCCCACAGAATGGGAATTCCCCACTCTGAATTCCCCTCTATAATGAAGGGTGTTCATAGGGATGCCTGGGTGGCTCAGTCGTTAAGTATCTGCCTTCGGCTCAGGTCATGATCTCAGGGTCCTGGGATCGAGTCCTGCATCAGGCTCCTTGCTCAGCAGGGAGCCTGCTTCTCTCTCTGGCTGCCGCTCCCCCTGCTTGTGCACTCTCTCTCTCTGACAAATAAATAAAATCTTTAGAGTGAAGGATGTTCATGGATAATGTTCTACACCAGTTTGGTGTTTGGTTTTTTTTTAAGTAATCTCTACACCCAACATGGGGCTCGAACTCATGACCATAAGATAAAGAGCCACATGCTCTACCAACTGAACCAGCCAAGCACCCATCTTTACCAATTTTTTTCAAATTAAGTGTCTAAAAAAAAAAAAAAGCACAGTAGCTGACACTCAGGAGGTGCTTCCATATTATTTATTAAATATGTGAATGAATGATGTTGAAGAGGTAAGCATATGCCAAATTATCATGGTCTTTCTAAGTTAAGCTTAAGAGTGAATTTCTAGAAAAGTGGGGAAAAGCAAAACTAGATCACTATAAAATAACAATTTGTGCCCATTAGAGCTGCAAAAACTTTAAAAATCTAACACCAAATGTAGGAAAAAGTGAAAAACAACAGGAGATTTTATATATTGCTACTAGGAGTATTACCTGGTCCAAAGAATTTGAAAAATAATTTGCCATTATCTTACCTAAGACCTATACACTCCTAATTATAGATTAAAAATATAGTATTGGGGGCACCTGGGGGGCACAGTAGATTGAGTGTCTGACTCTTGGTTTCAGCTGAGGTCATGATCTAAGTCGTGAAATCTAGCCCCGTGTTGGGCTCTGTGTTCGGCGTGGAGTCTGCTTGGGGCTCTCTCCCTCTCCCTCTGCCCCTCCCCACTGCACTCTCTCAAATTAAAAAATAAATCTTTAAAAAATATATATATAGGGGCTCCTGGGTGGCTCAGTCAGTTAAGTGTCCGACTCTTGATTTCAGCTCAGGTCATGTATTCAGGATTGTGAGATCAAGCCCTGCATTTGGTTCTGCGCTCAGTGGGAGTCTGCTTGAGATTCTCTTCCCCTCCCTCTCCCTCTGCCCCTCCCCCTGCTCGCACACCTGTGCTCGCTCTCTCTCTCAAATAAATAAATCTTTAAAAAAAAAAAATTACTCTCTCTCTCTCTTTCTCTCTCTCTCTCTATATATAGCATTAGGTACAAAAAAGCTACCTAAAACCTTAATAGAGCTCAAAAATAAGCAAAACAAGTAATACACTGTTTAGGGTAAAATACATATGTACTAACACTACGTAAACAAGAAAAAAACACAAAAATAGAATTCAGATAGGGGTTCCTATAAAGGCACTGGTTCTCAACCAGAAGCAATTTTGCTCCTCCAGGGGGCCCTTGGTAATACCTGGAGACATTTCTGGTTGTCACGACTCCCAGGGTGCTACTGGTATATAGTGCACAAAAGCTAGGGATGCTGCTAAACATCCCATAATGTGTGAGACAGCCCCCCCACCATCACATCACTGCGATTTTGGACCAGGTAATTCTTTGTTCTGGAGATCTGTCGTATATACTATATCATGTTTACCAACCTTCCTCACAAAATCCTGGCTGTGACACATAAAAATGTCTCCAGACATTGATAAAAGACCCCAGTGGAGGCAAGATCACCCCCCATTCAAACCACTGCTCTCAAAGGAGGCACAGGATGAGAACAAGGAAGAGCAGACAAGTGGTTTCACCAGCATGGGTAATGTTTACAGCTGTTCAGTTTGGATTTTTCCAATTGGAATAGAGAGCCAAAGAAGGAAATTCCTTTGCAAAAGTCTCTGTTGATGTTTACCAACGGCAGTCTTCTACTGAGTTTAACTTCTGCTATGTATTAGCAAGCATCGAAGCCTGCAAGTGCTAGATACTGTATTTCCATGTTTAGACCTCTTTTAGAAAAGAAAACAAAGGGGCGCCTGGGTAGCTCAGTCAGTTAAGCATCTGCCTTTGGCTCAGGTCATGATCCCAGGGTCCTAGGATCAAGTCCTGCATTAGGCTCCCTGCTCAACAGGATGTCTGTTTCTCCCTCTCCCCTCCTTCCACTTGTGCTTGCTCTCGCTCTCTCATAAATAAATAAAAATTTTAAAAAAAAGAAGATAAAACAAAAGATTGACCCCAAACTGGAGAGATCCAACTATAAAACATTAGAATTCCAGGAGTCCTTGACAATACTACAATATTCTCTACCTGGGTAAACAGTACCCATCAGGAAATTATCAAGTTTTTACTTGTTTCTGATTTGTTTTTGGTTTCAGGACTCAGACATAATGGTATGAAGAAACAAAACCAAAAGGCATTTTATCAATCTCACCCTGGTATCTTCGCTGATATAACCACACATGACCTTCTCATTCTTGACCCACAGCTCACCAGCCTGTGCCCTGAAAAGATATACACACAAGGGTTATTGCAAGTCCTACATAAAACACAAAGAAACAGGGATGACTTCAGGGTGGCTCACTGTACTCTAATACTTATCCCCATATGAGCTGCCCAGTTACAGATTTCCAGAGAGAATGCCATGAACAGATTACACAACATAAAGAATTCTCAGAGTGGAGCAGAAGTGCCCTTTCTTCCTTTCAGCTATAGGCTGGGGTGGCTGGTATCAAGATGGGCAAGTTCATGAAACCCGGGAAGGTGGTGCTGGTCCTGGCCAGATGCTACTCCAGACACAAAGTGGTCATCATGAAGAACATTCAAGATGGCACCTCAGACTGTCCCTACTGCCATGCTCTGATGGCTGGAATTGACCGCTATCCCTGCAGTAACGGCTACCATAGGCAAGAAGAAAATCACCAAGAGGTCAAAGATTAAGTCTTTTGTGAAAGTTTGTAACTACAATCACCTCAAGCCCACAAGGTTCTCTGTGGATATCCCCTTGGACAAAACTGTCCTCAACAAGGATGTCTTCAGAGACCCTGCTCTTAAACGCAAGGCCCGACGAGAGGCCAAGGTCAAGTTCGAGGAGACGTCTGAGACCAGCAAGAACAAGTGGTTCTTCCAGAAGCTGCAGTTTTAGGTCTGTTTTGTCATTAAAAATACCAAAAAAAAAAAAAAAAAAAAACCTCAGAGTATATTGAATTTTATGACAGTTCTTAATCTGGAAGTCCAACAGCAACATGCAAGTCTCAGGAAGGGCTTTGGCACACCCATGAATCCTCTGAAATCATGCAAAGTTTTCTGGGCAGAGATTTACAGTTTTTGTCAAATCTCAAAAGGGTCCATGTCACAAAAATAGTTAGGAAGAACCGACGAACAATTTTGCTCATCCCATCTTTGATATAAGTTTTTTAAGATTTATTTTTATTTTTACTTTTTTTTTTTTTTTTTTTTTGACAGAGAGAGACACAGCAAGAGAGGGAACACAAGCAGGGGAGTGGGAGAGGGAGAAGCAGGCTTCCCGCAGAGCAGGGAGCCCGACGCGGGGCTCAATCCCAGGACCCTGAGATCATGATCTGAGCCGAAAGCAGACGCTAAATGACTGAGCCACCCAGGCACCCCTGATATGGTAAGTTTCAACAGAAACAAAGTCTATCTTAATATCCGGATTAGAACACAAGCAATCAGGAGGCATGGGACAGAGTCCCTATTCAGTGGAGGCCATTCTGCTGAAAAGTTTTCATGGCAACGTCGTATTGCACTTTGGGGGCTTAATTAAGTCTTTTCCTCTGCAACTTATTAAGGGCATAAAATGGATAGCACAGCTCAAAGAGCATGGCCTTCTGAGCTGACCAGCCTTGAGTAGAACTAGTCTTGGCAGGAATCTCAGGTCTGAGTGTCCTTAACTAGTTGAATGGCCATGGGGAAATAACTCTGAGGCCCAGCACCCTTATTTTAAAAAAGGAAATAATGACATCTACTTTATAGAGCTGTTCAGAGAATTAAACCAGATACTGTGGGGAAACTATTCAGGAAAGCACTGGGATACAAGGTGCCAGAGTTAAGAGTACTAGTAGCTACCTGTATTAGCAAGAACTGTAACAATGGTAAGTATTTCTTCTTTAAAGATTTTATTTATTTATTTGCCAGAGAGCGCAAGAGAGCACCAGGCAGAGGGAGAAGCAGGCTCCCTGCTGAGCAAGAAGCCCAATGCAGGACTTGATCCCAGGACCCCGGGATCATGACCTGAGCCGAAGGCAGACACTTCACCGACTGAGCCACCCAGGCGTCCCAACAATGGTAAATATGAACACAAAATCCTATCCCAGAGAGGGATGCCTGGGTGATACAGTTGGTGAAGTGTCTGCCTTCGGCTCAGGTCATGATCCTGAGGTCCTGGGATTGAATCCTGCGTCGGGCTCCCTGCTTGGGAAGTCTGCTTCTCCCTCTCCTCACCACTCATGCCCTCTCTCTCTCTCTCTCTCTCTCACTATTTCTGTCTCTCTCTCTCAAATAAATAAATAAAATCTTAAAAGAAAAAAATGCTATCCTGGAGAGAAAGGGATAGCTGTTATCTGAGAACCTTGTAATCATCCATCAATCAACCACTCAAGTCCTTCTCTTCTACCAACCCCAGTGCAAATTCCTGCCTGGCCCTAAGCAATCAGTCCTCATAAAAAAGAAGAAAAGATAAAATCAAAGCAAGGAAAATGCTGTATACCATGAGTCACAGCTCAGGCTACCTGAGAAACACTAGACAATCAGTCAGCCTTGCTGGCTCTCCCTCCCATCTGTAAAATGAAGAAAGCTGGACCAAGCCCATGTTCTTTTAAATATGCTTCCCAACTCTGCTTTCACCAAAAGGGGTGCCTCTTGGTATTCCTTTGCCCAAGTGTGTCTGTGAGTGGACAACTGCCACGAGCTCATCTGAGAAGGGACTTCGGTTTGTTTAACATAAGGAAGGTTTCCAATGTTCCCATGATCTCTGAGTTCTATTAGCAGAAAGCACTCTGCATACAGGCTAATAAATACCGGATTAACCAGGCCTCTAACATGAGCTAACTCACCAACTTCTGCTAATAGTGTTACAAAATTTGGGCTTAGATTCCAGCCCCTCCACTCCCTGTGGAGGTCAAGCCACAATCTTTCCTTCTTTTTCTTAAGATTTTACTTATTTGACAGAGAGCAAGAGAGAAAGAGCACAAGCATGGGGAGCAGCAGAGGGAGAAGCAGGCTCCCCGCTGAGCAGGGAGCCCCACATGGGGCTCGATCCCAGGACCCCGGGATCATGACCTGAGTTGAAGGCAGATGCTTAACTGACTGAGCCACCCCGGCGCCCCAAGCCGCAATTTTTCTGAGCCAGTTTTTAAAAAATCAGTAAATGTGTTAATAAGAACCCTGCCCCATCCATCTTCTACAGCTCTTGAAAAGATCCAGTAAGATACTGTAAATGAGAGAACTTGGTGAACTGTGAAAGTTATTATTCCAATGTAAATGGTTCTTTTATAAAACACATACACACAGAAAATGGAATCTTGACCTTTGCTCCTAAACCCAAAATCTGCCCTTACCCAAACAGGAACTGAGAATGGCCCCGAGGTAGCTTCTCTTCTCTTTTCTGCTGGTTCAAGGGAAGAAAAACTGCCACTGACTGATGCAACGCAAAATCCATTATCACCCAGGACAGAGCCCAGGAGCACACATGGCTTTCTACAAGAGGCAGAATGGCACACTGCCAAGCCCTGAGGATGAAGGTGACCTGGGAGGCACTAGCCCTTGATTTATGTAGAAGCTTGGGTAGGTGCTTTCCCTCCCTTTTCTATGGAGTGAGCTGTGGGGGCTCAGTGATCTCCACTATCCTTTACAACTAAATTTCATCATTCTGTGAATGTGAAGTTAAAATAAATGCAAAGTATATTCACTGTAGTGTTATCTGCATTAACACACCTTTGAACAACCTGAATGTCCAGCAATGGCAGACAGGTTAAGTAAATTATGATGTATCCAGACAACAGAATATCATGGAACCATTAAAATCATGTTTACAAGGAGTTTATAAGCTTTTAAGTGGGAAAAAAGAATACAAAATAGTACACACAGTATTATCATCTATGTAAAAATACATGCATGTGCGTGTATGTATGAAAATAAAACACTGAGGGGTGCCTGACTCAGACAGTAGGGCACGCAACTCTTGATCTCTGGGTTGTGAGTTCAAGCCCCACTTTGGGCATGGAGATTACTTAATTAAAAATTTTTTAAAAAGGGGGTGCCTGGGTGGCTCAGTCATTAAGCGTCTGCCTTTGGCTCAGGTCATGATCCCAGGATCTTGGGATCAAGCCCTGCATCAGGCTCCCTGCTCAGCAGGGAGCCTGCTTCTCCCTCTCCCACTCCCCCTGCTTGTGTTCCTTCTCTCACTGTGTCTCTGTCAAATAAATAAATAAAATCTTGAAAAAAAAATTTTTTTTAAAGAAAGAAAGAAAAGAGGGGCACCAGGGTGGCTCAGTCAGTTAGGCACCTGCCTTTGGCTCGGGTCATGATCTCAGGGTCCTGGGATCTAGCCCTGCATCAGGCTCCCTGCTCAGTGGGGAGTCTGCTTTTCCCTCTGCTTCTCCCTCTGCCTCTCAGCCTCTCACATGTGCATTCTCTCTCTCTCAAATAAACAAGTAAATCTTTTAAAAAAATAAAAGAAAAAAAATACTGAAAGGTCACACTAAAATTTAATAGTGGTTATCTGTACACAGTTGGCTTATAGTTCACTGTAAGTTTTTTTCTTCTGTTTTTTTTTTAAGATTTTATTTAATTTGAGAAAGAACTCGAGCAAGCATGAGTGGGGGGGAGGGGCAGAGGGAGAGGGAGAAGCAGACGTGGGCCAATGCAAGAACCCTGGGATCAGGGCCTGAGCTGAAGGCAGAAACATAACTGACTGAGAGATCTAGGGGCTCCAAGTTTTCTTCTTTATACTCTGTACTACCCAATTTTCTAGAATAAATGTTTTTTTCAAATATGAAAACAAAGTTTTTGGGCTTGGGTTTTTTTTTTTTGGACAGTACATAACATCATGTATACTATATGTTCTCAAGCCAAAAGGTGGGGAGAGGAAGACAGAATATTTTGGCAGAACTGTGTCAAATGTTAATAGTGATTGATTCTGAGTAGTAATGTAATATTTCTTTTTCCTGCTTCTTTATTCTATCAAACTGTCTACATTGAGCATGTATTATATATAAAAATACTTAGCATATGCCTAGTATCTAGCATGTGATAAACAAGTGGTACTTAGTATGAATTCTATAGTTAGGAAAGACATTCTAAGAGAATGGCCACCACAGAATCAGACTCAAGTCAGAGAAGATCCCAGATGATCCTCTGCGGTACAGATTTACCAGGAAAACATCCAAACTGGATATTTCAAGGGGCTTTAACTGTGACTCTCCACACTGGTCTGTCTGCTTCTGTACAGCTGAGAAGTGAAGGCCAGAAATTATTTAGTGTTGCTCCCTCTGGAGTGTGAGTCAGAAAAAAAATTTCTTTAAGTAAAAACAGAAACCTTAGCTAGTTAGCAGTCCCAAAATTATCTGGAAAAATGAGATCTCTTCATGATGAAATCAAACAGACTAGGTTTCTAAGTTCCATATTTTTAAAAAGGCAAAATGCTAATTTTTAGGAGATAGGATTTTAGTACAATATTTTTCTTGTAAAATTTTTTTTTTTTTAAGATTTTATTTATTTATTTGACAGAGAGAGATATAGCGAGAGCAGGAACACAAGCAGGGGGAGTGGAAGAGGGAGAAGCAGGCTTCCTACCAAGCAGGGAGCCCGATGCGGGACTCGATCCCAGGACCCTGGGATCATGACCTGAGCCGAAGGCAGACGCTTAACGACTGAGCCACCCAGGCGCCCTTTAATTTTTTTAAAATACTGATTGCAGGGTTTATTTTTAACATTTTGAAGAATACATTGGGAATTTAGTTAGAGAAAATAAAAATGTTTACCTTTGAAGGAAAAACGATGCTTCAAAGGCAAGGTCTCAAGGTAATGAAACGGTCTCATATGTCCTTAAGTATTAATTAAATTACTAGGTAAAGAGGCTAAATTACAGAAAAACTCAATAATTATGACTTTATATAAATAACGACTGTCTTTTGTTATGTGAGGCCCAGAGCATCTTTTTTTTTTTCTTTCTTTCTTTTTTTTTTTTTAATTTGCATGCCTCCTTGTAGGAAGGAAAGTGACTTTTGATTCAGTGTAGGAAGACTATAAATATATAGTCTTCTGGAGAAATAGTAAAAGACTGTGGTTTACATTTGACTATGAATGAGTAAAATATTAGGAGAGATCTTTGAAAGTCTAAACCTGACATTATGTCAGGGTTTTCATTTCTGTATCTGGCACCATGTGGATATGGGCACTTGCACAGAAAAACAAGAAATTTAAGAATGAAAGGTATCTGAGTGGGTTTCTAAACCAGAGCTCAGCTAACTATAGCCTGCAGGCCAAATCCAGCCCATCTCCTATTTTTATGTGGCTCACAGCTAAGAATGGATTATATATATATATATATTTTTTTTTTTTTTTTTTTACTTTTTTTTTAAGGTTTTATTTATTTGTCAGAGAGAGCACAGGCAGGGGGAGCAGAGACAGAGGGAGAGGGAGAAGCAGGCTCCCCGCTGAGCAGGGAGCCTGACGTGGGACTCGATCCCAGAACCCTGGGATCATGACCTGAGCTGAAGGCAGATGCTTAACTGACTGAGCCACCCAAGCATCCCTGGATTTTATATTTTTAAATGTTGGAAAAAAAACGAAAAACAAAAAATTTGCAACAGAGACCTGAGACCCATGTGGCCCAAAGTGTAAAACATTTACTTTCTGGTCCTTTACAGAAAAAGATTCTAAACCAACCATTTCATTTTGCAGAGGAGTAGATACAGAGTCTCTCTGACCTGCCCAACATCACCCCCACTAATCACTGGCAGTGCAGGAGTAGATTATAGGTTTCCTGACTCCTGGCCCACCACCTCGGAGAGACTAAGTTGTACTGGAAAGCATGAATCTAGGTTGCATTTCTTATTTTGCTCGAGGCTTAGTCACTTCTTGGGCTGTGCTTTAAAATCTTTTACTAAAATTTCTCAAAGGGGCGCCTGGGTGGCTCAGTTGGTTAAGCGACTGCCTTCGGCTCAGGTCATGATCCTGGAGTCCCGGGATCGAGTCCCACATCGGGCTCCCTGCTCGGCAGGGAGTCTGCTTATCCCTCTGACCCTCCCCCCTCTCATGTGCTCTCTCTCTCATTCTCTCTCTCTCAAATAAATAAATAAAATCTTAAAAAAAATAAATAAATAAAATAAAATAAAATTTCTCAAAGAATCTTGACCCTCCAATTTTTAAACCATCCCCTTTTTTGGGGAAAAAAATTAATCCTTTATCCTTTCTTTCCTTTAGGATCAATAGTTCAGATTAACCAATTTGCCCTAGCTGATGATGAAATGTTCTTTACAGAAAGGATTCTGGGAGCGCCTAGGTGGCTCAGTCAGTTAAGCATCTGCCTTTGGCTCGGGTCATAATCCCAGATCCTGGGATCGAGTCCCACATCGGGCTCCCTGCTCAGCGGGGAGTCTGCTTCTTCCCCTCCTTCTCCCTCTGGGTGCTTGCACGCTCTCTCTCTCTCTCTCAAATAAATAAATAAATAAATCTTAAAAAAAAAGAAGAAGAAAGGATTCTGGCTAATAAAGGTAGGAAAATTGACTGAATTAGAAAATCACCATCTTGCAACAATCATCAATGGGTGAAACCATTAGGTGAAAAGTTGATGGGGAACTTCATAATGGAGGACGAGACTACCTCACTGGAACCCACTGGTCAATCCTAGTGCCATTAAAAATGAGTCTACCAGGGGCACCTGGGTGGCTCAGTTGGTTGAGTGTCCGACTCTTGATTCTGGCTCAGGTCATGGTCTCGGGGTCCTGGGATCGAGCCCCACTTTGGGCTCCATGCTCAGCATGGACTCTGCTCAATATTCTCTTGCTCCCTCTCCTGCCCCCACTCGCTCACTCATGAGCTCTCTCTCTAAAATAAATAAAATCTTAAAAAAAAAAAAAAAAAAAGGTGAGTTAACCAGATGTAAACATGCTTGTGTTATACATAATAAATTTCAGGTAAGAAACCATTTCTTCTAAGGAGAAGGATTTGTTTTTCATTATACACCTTTTTGCACTGTTTGAAGGCCTTACTCTGTGGACCCTGTGCTTTTTGAATTAAAAGGGCTTTCAAAAAGTCCCTTTCTCTCTCTTCTTTACAAACTGAAATTTAGGAATTATTTTAATAAATCAAAGGCAGTACAATATGGTTAAAAAGGCAGCAAATCAGGAACTACTGGGCTAGTCATTTTGTATCTCCAAGCATGTTTCTTAATCTGTAAAACGAGAAGGTTTGATTAAATACATTCATCTAAGGCTTTTTCTAGTTCTAAAATTATGAAGCTATGCTTCCTTTGCTACAGAATACCATGTAGCTTCAGCAACTTCCACTCATCTTAAAACTACTATAGTCCATTTGGGATTTTTTGGTTTGTTTTAGCAACAACAGTCTAACCTTTTATGTATTTATTTATTACAATCTAACCTTTTAAGCTATCGTATATTTTATTATATGTACATCCACATGCCTCAAATGCTGTATGTAGCCCAGTTACTGCACTAGATCCTACTCCCAGGTATTAGCTGGTAAGTCAAGAGTGATGTAATATCTACCTGATGCCAGCAAATTCCACCTTCTGAGTGATATAGGCACATGTGCTGACCTAAGGAAGATAGAGAAACAGACAGAGAGAGAGAGAGGATATGAGATTCAACAACACATCAAGGACATAAAAGGTCACAAAGAAAGTTTCCTGCCTTTCTAATTTCTTCTAACAACCCAAGGTTCAATTAACAAGGGAGTAATAGATTTATCCCATAGGCAAACCTGCTGGGGCAGGTATAACAGTAGGTTCTTAAGAGTGTGACAAGTATAGACAATAATAAAGACCAGATGGAAAATAAGTGCCCAGCTTCACTAACATGTTTATCTTCACATACATTTGCATACATTTCTATATTTACATACTCATTTAATTACACATTTATTTATCATTTTAGCTCTCGTTTTATAGAATGGAACCCTCCCCCAACCAATACAAAATGAGCAAACATATTTTTTTCTGAAAATATACACTGTATGGAAATTCTACCTACAATTTGTTGCTTCATAATGCTCAAAATGCCCAATAAGAAAAATTTTCAGCACCAGCTCACAATGAACTGATCATTTTAAGTAGAAAATGTTAATTCAAAATAAATAAATCAGGAAAATGGGAGAAGGGTACGGCAAAAAGCAGTCTAACTGGGAAGCGACAAGATCTGGGTTCTAGCGCGGTGTCCACTGCTGACTATAGCTTTTTAGTCTTGAGTAATCGCTTATCCTCTCAATCTCAATTTTCACATAAATGAAGAGTAATAAATACCTGTCCATGGGGAGGTGACAGGAACATGTGAAAGCTAAAGTTCCATTCAAATGTAAAATAATATTATAATTTCCCGTTCTAACCAAAAATGTGGAGTAAAAATCTATAAACAAGCAAAACAAAGCTCAAAAAAACTACAAAGAGAATGGAAGAAGATACACAAAGGGTTTACAATAATTATCTGTGATGCTGGAATTAGAAATGATTTTATACCCTTCTCCCTACTAAATCTCTACAAGGAAAATGGATTAATATAACAGGAAAAGTAAGAGACTTTTTTTTTTTTTAATCACATCTTACCAAACTTTTCTTTAATCGCCACATATCCCCACGGCCAATATATTGATCCTTAAAGGTTAATTCCACTAGGTCAAGGGTCACATCCTAAAAGGGATAATCAAATATATCTCTCTGCGTTACTCTGCCACACTTCATCTTAAGATAATGCACACTCACCATGCAGAAACCTTTTAGCAAACAAGAAAACTACTAGAAGAACATTTGATAACTGAACACCGACACATAGCATTTCATCCTGCCAGAAAAGGCTTTTGAGTACAGATGGTAAGTCTACAACAGATGCTACAGCAGCTGGATCATGACTAAGTGCAAAAAGTACCAAAGTAATAATTCTGTGTTTAGTCTTGATTCTGGCACATACATAGGACATTGAGCTCTGTGCTTTATTTCTCTAGATAATGTCAATGATACCTTTTAGACAATGATTTTTACCTATTACAGCACCATTTCTCAACTCAGAAAAAAAAGGAGAACACCTAGAGAAATTATAGTATTTTAATAGAAAATTTTACATTGAGCTTGACATGTACCTATATATAAAGAATCTTTTGAGGAAAGCTTTTAAAAAAGGGTGAGGGCTTTAAATGCAACCTATGTAATACCTATAATCTAAGTGACCTATATATGACCACATATTTAAAAGTCCAACACTATACTTACATAACTCATTATTTCCTTAAAGACCTAACCTTTTAGGAACAGTATTAATCATTCCCCAAAAGATATTCAAGTCCAGAGCAAAGACATACCTTAGGGTCTACAACATTCACATAAACATCTTGATAAGGTCTTAGTCGGAACACTTGAGTCACAGTCTGGTCCACACTAATAGTTTCTGAAACAGAAGAAATCTGGATCAGAGAACATACTCTGAAAAAGAAGGTAAATATATACATATATTTTCTTTTTTTTTAAGATTTTTTTATTTATTTGAGAGAGAGACAGAGAGCGTGAGAGGCGGGAGGGTCAGAGGGAGAAGCAGACTCCCTGCTGAGCAGGGAGCCTGATGTGGGACTCGATCCCGGGACTCCAGGATCATGACCTGAGCTGAAGGCAGTTACTTAACCAACTGAGCCACCCAGGTGCCCCCAAGGTAAATATATTCTAATCTATAAACAGTCATTTGACAAGCAACACAAATGATCCTTGGCCATGGGCAAGAAACAGTCTCTGCCTTCCAACATCTTAAAGCTTAGAATGTTCTGCTTTTTAGGTGAAACAAGCATGTGAAATAAGACCTGAGCCTTCAGCAATTAAAAAATGAGAGAGAGGAAAAATAAAGAAATTAAGGAGCAATATAAAAAAGTTCAAAGAACTGTGAAAATTCAGAAAAGGAAGGAGATCATTTCTCGTTTGGAATGAAAGTAGCTGAGATAGTTAAGGGAGAAACAAACTTTTCAATGAGCCCTTACATCTGGTAAGTAAGAAACATACCAGATGGCAGGAGATGGGGTGGTGAGGAGGAGGAGGAAACTCTTAGGATTTGGGTTTTATAAAGTGCTTCCACATCATACTGAATTATAAAAGTAGTGGATATCACAGTCCTTTAGAGCAAACCAGAATCTTCTTTTAAGTACTATTTAAGGAATTACCTAATTTGCTATCAATTAACATTTTGGTTCCTTGAACAGCATGGTACACTCATTAGAGGAAAAAAGAAAGGATCTGATCCAGAATGAGTAAGTAGAATGGCTGCTCTGGCTCCCCCACTTACTGACATCGAGCAAGCCAATTCACCTCGGTGACACTAAGTCGCATCCCTCAATCAAGAGTTGTGTGGGAAGATAAAAAGAAAGAGACATTACAAAAAGCTCCTTGTACAGTGCCTTACATTTGTGATAGGTAATCATCAGTATGTTTCTTTACCCTCTCTCACCCAGAGTAGGTACTTAACAAACATCTTGTGAAAAAATACAATATTTAGGAAAGCACACTTTGCCAAATTTTTTTTTTCTTGAATTAAGAATAAAGCTTCACCTAGTCAGGTTAACTTTCCTCCTGACAATAAAGATGGTTTCTTCAGTGCCCTTAGGATGCTGACAAATGCGATTCCTTGGCAGTTTTGAAATCTGACAATTTTTTTAGGCGAACACATTTTGACAAGGAAAGAAGTACTATGCCCTCATTCCCTGAGATTATGAAGAGACTTTCCTTACCGTTTCTGGAACAGTTTCTCTAAGCGTAAAAACAAAAGCCTTAGAGAAGAGAGGTGAAATTCTTACCTTTCTGTAGATCTTCCTTAAGTGACTTGACCTGCAAAAGCAGAGGGCTGGGGGAGAAAGCAACAAAGAGATGGGGTGCTGTAAGCTGTAATTAACCAGCTTTCTTCACCCCCTACAAAAGGCAAACAGATCCCTCTGGATATATTGTAACCTACAGCACAACAAGGGGGGGGGGGAGGTTCTCTTAGAAACAAAGAAACTCTGCACTTGCCCTCCAGAAATGGCTAAATGCTACACAATTTCTCACAGAGTTGTCATCTTGACTTTAAAAACAAAAAGAATAGACTACTTTTTAAAAGATTATTGGTTTACCAAATCCTAGAGGACAGAAACAGTTTTATGTAAAGGCTAAGAGCTGTCCTGCCCTGGAAGCCCCTTAAACAAAATACTTGACAACAACAGGCTGCCCAGTTAGTTCCCTTGATCCTAATGAGATGTTTACCTGTATTCATCATTGGGGTGAGCAATCTCCACAATGTCTCCAAGCTTGATGTGAGGAAACACTTTAGGGTTCATGACTAGCTCATCATCTGAAAGACAATTTAGCAATCTCAAGCAGAAAACAGACTCACTGGGCGACAGGTTGTGGTATACATTCTCATGTTGGGTCCTCATGACCTCATCAGGTTAGTATTACTACCCCATCTCGAAGATGAGGTTCCATTTTAAATCACAATTCAGATGAACTAAAGGATTCACACAGAGACACAAAGCTAGTGAGTAGCTGAGTTGGACAGTGTTCGGGACCTTTGTCTTCAGAGCCCATGTTCTTTCTACTACCACCCCACTGATCCCAGGGAAAAAGCAGCCCTTGCTCTCTGGAACTTAAACCTCTGGGATTAACACTTTACTCCCTCAAATTATCACATACCTGGCGTATCCCAGGAACAAAACAGCCTGAGTCCCACAAATGCAGCACCATCCCTGATATTTATAGTGTTCAAAGAATTTCCAAAAATACTGTCATAATGTGATCCTCACAATAAATCTTTGGATCTAACAGAAGTGAAGAAATGACCTAGGTGATAAAGTGACTTGCCTAAGGGTAAACAGCTAATAAGAGCCAGGACTGATTACTAGCCCAGGATTCCTTCTGCTTAAAGCCCACCACCTCTCATATGTCATAAAAAAACAAAACAAAACAAAACAAAAAACCCACAAGCCAAGTAAAATGCCCTAGATTTTGGAAGGCAGCACTTGATTAGGGAAAAACTTTGGATACCAGTTCACATGGTATGTGAGACTCTTAAAATATAGGGAGGACATAGTTTCATATGTTTATCTACTCCCACCCCCACCTTCACTGGGGGTGGGGAGAACGCTTTCATATATAACAAACTCAGAACCATAAAGAGGGAGTGATTTTTTTTTTGTCTTAATTTTGAGGGAAAGATACAGCCTTTAATTATGCTAAAACCATGACACATAAGTATATCTAAATTTCAAATATAATCAGACCCAACAAAAGCTCAGCCTAGGAAAGCAAAGCACTGGGTTAATCCCAAATTTTATTTGGTATATTGCTTCCATTGACAGTTTTATGCCAAATCCTCTATGATGCCTTCCCCTAACTTCCATAGTCTGAATTAAACTCCCTGAGCACAAATTCCACTGTTTCATTTTACCATTTCCTTTTTACATATCTGTCTCATCAAGCTAAAAGCTCCTTAGGGACAAGGGACCTTGTCATATTCATAACCTTTATGTTTAGCACAGATGCGCACCTAATTTTGTTTGATGTGTTTTTATTTAAAGTCCTACAGGAGACAGTATAGCACCTATCTTTGTTTTATACACATGAAAAAGTAGACTTGTATACATTGTATATACACTGTATATACTATATCCTTGCATCCTTCCCTCTGTCAAAAGTTATTTCTGGGGCACCTGGGTGGCTCAGTCAGTTAAGCAGAGTCTGCCTTCCGCTCAGGTCATGATCCCAGGGTCCTGGGATCGAGCCCCGCATCAGGCTCCCTGCTCCGCAGGAAGCCTACTTCTCCCTCTCCCACTCCCCCTGCTTGTGTTCCTTCTCTCGCTGTGTCTCTCCCCGTCAAATAAATAAATAAAATCTTAAAAAAAAAGTTATTTCTGTTGTCTACTCAATTCTACCCCACAAATGTTCAGGTGGCATCAACTGCATACAAAGTCTACTATTAACAAGAGACTGTGCATTTTAGCAGAAATTGTGTTTTAAATATAGCAATGCCTGGTATATCCTTGTCCTGGTAATTATAATGGTTATATTTACTGAGTAGCACTGAACCTGGTACTCTACTAAATACTTTACATACATCATCTTACTCAATCCTCACAAACTTTATGATATCGAAACTAGTGTTTTCCCTTTTGGGGAGTCCTTGCCCTTGGGAGGCTTACACATATACAAGAGCAAATCCAAAGTAAAATACAATTTTAAAAAGACTCATTATGTTGTTAATTCCAATTTCTGAAGCAAATAAGACTGTTAGGACAAAAAGGAAAATTATTCCTTTACAAAAAGAAAAATCAAATCATATTACTAATTGCCATCCTATTCTTCAGATTTATAGACCCAAGGTACTAAGAAAAACAGAGAAACTTTCTAATGTGCTTGAAGTTGTAGATAAGGTAAACTAGGGGCTTGCCTGAGGTCACAGGGAAAGTTAGAGGCAGAGTTGAAAAATCTGGTTTAGTACAGAACAATATGCTTTGTCCCGCTCCTTCTCACTATGCCTCCAAGCCAGGCAAAGTTTCATGCTTTGATCATACCTGTCTAATGTGTATCTACTACTGCTCTCATGTAATGTAAGTTTCTTTTATCTGCCAAACCAGTGCAGACTACAATTTTATAAGACGTATGCAATAAACATGTAATATAAAATACAAATAAATGAAAGGTAGTAGACTGGCAACACTCACAGTGTTCCTTAAAAGTCAGAATACAAATGCTTTTAGGAGGGGCCTCTGCTCTCTGGTGCTACTGCCCTCCCTGCAACTATATTATACTTGCTGCTTCACTCAGTTAAGTTGCCTCTAGCCTCTATTGTCACATGAGTCAGTGTGTCATTTTCAAGGCACTGCACACACCAAGAACCTCAGCCAATTTACACAACCCCCAAAGATCAATCAATACTGACCACTGCCCCCAAAGCCCTTCTTGTGGATGACGAGTTTGTAGACCTTTGTTGTTCTCATCTTGTACTGTTGTTTCCTTCAGCTGTTCCAAGCTTGGGGGAGAGAAGTCATCTTGCCTCTCTGCCACTGAAACACAAAAAGGCTAGAATGTCAGACTTTTCCTTGCAATTGCTCTTTGATTTTAGGCCATTAAATATACTGGTATTGTTCAGAGGAGAGGTAGCACCAACCCTTGGATGAAATCACTCCTCCAATTACAAGGAGGGTTAGAGGACAAAACAGAATCTGGGAACTAAAGGGAATTTGGGCCAGGGTCTGTTCCAACCTCCAAGAAGATATTCTATCACACCCTAAAGGGAAAACCTGTATTAAATTGGGCACTCACTGCCTTGTCTCTAACTAAAGCAATAACACCCAAATACTAAAGAGATCTTGAAAGAGGTTAGCGCACTCATTTTGTAGATAAAGAAAGGGTGGGCCAGAGCAAGGGACTTGCCCAAGGTCACTCAGACACTGAGACACTCCCACCGTTCACGTTTCGCGGTCAGTTTCCTGGGCAAGGAGAGGATAAACAGGAGGGAGGCAGCGCTTCGTTCCCTGAACGTCCATCTGTACAAACTCTCAGCGGCTCCTCCTCCCCACCCTCATTTCACAGCTGCGGCCACTAAAGCTCAGAGAGGCACGGAGACTTGTCTAAGATCACACAGCAGGATGGGGAGTGGGGTCAGGACTCGAACCTGGGCCACCACCCCCTCCCTCATACTCCACAAGCCCGGGCCCGGCGAGCAGCCCCACTCACCCGCAGCTCGGGAGCCCCTTCCCTCTTCAGGCCGGGGCTCCGAGGGCCGGACCCTCCCGAGGTCCCCCGCGCCTCCTCTGGACGCCCCGCCCTCGCCCCCACAGCCCTCGCGGCTTCCGTGCCCAAGCTCAAAGCTCCTGCCGGCCCGCCCCAGCCACAGAGTGCTCACCTGAGAACCCGCGCAGCTCCGGTGGCTCCGCCCCGCGGCCCCGCCCCCTTCCCGCCCACACGCCCCGGGCCGCTCTGGCCCGGCCTCCGCCTCATCTCGGTGTCCGCTCCACTTCCCCATCCGGGGCTCCCGCCAGGGGCGGGGCGTCGCCTGTGGCCTCTAGCTCCAGCTGTCCGCTACGTTTCCCGCTCGCTGGCCCGACGGCAGAAAGGAAATCCTTTGCTTCCCACACATTCTCAGATAGATCCATGCCCAAAAGCTTTGTTTCCGATTTAGTGATCCCCCAACAGGGCAAACTCAGGCGAGTCTCCCCGAATCTGTAAACGAAGTTGTGGACCCTCGCCTGGTCTCACGGGGCTACTGAGAAGCACAAAATAGTTTCCGCATTTGTAAAATGCAAAGGGCTGAGCACTTGCGACTTAGTGCGATGGACCCTGCTGGGAAGTTTTCACTTTGAGGTGTGCTTTTCAAATCCCTCGAAACCCCAAATGAATTCCGTTCCTCCCTGGTTATAATAATAGCTACCGTAACTTTCACAGACATCCTTATGAAATGGTCACATCCCTATTAGGTGGCAGGTACTGTTGTATTTCACAAAAGGTAAACAGGCAGGGGACACGAAAGTCCTCAGAAGGAAGCAAGGATGGATCCTGTCCCAGTCGAGTCTAACTGGGCTCTGAAGGCTGAGCTTTTAACCAGCATCCTCCATACACCCAGGAGCTCAGCCTAAGCCCCTGTCAGGACATCTTTCAGTCCTCAAGAAGAAAATCAAAGCTATGTGGGCTGTGCCAGAAACTCGCCAAGGGCTCCTGACAAGTTGCCAGCTCCATCTAATTGACTTACGGTTTTTGGAAATTTTCTGAATGTTTAAAGAAAAAAACGCATACCACAAAGGAGACGGGAGTGGGCGAAGGCAGGGGAGGGGAGGGCTGAAGACAAGAGCTTCCTTAAGCATCCATACTTTTACTTTAGGATTCAGAAGTTTAAAACCTATAAAATAATTGTAATTTTTTATAAAAGTAAGAACATGTAATCAAGTAGACCGCAACAGTTACAAAAACTTTCAGTGATAAAATGTTAACTATAAAAGATTTTAATGTTGCTAATTCAGGGGACACATTCAGATCCCCCTGACTGTTTTGTTAGCAGCAGTGGCTGGTAGGAAGTCCTTCCATTCCAGGGGGACTAACGGGATTCTTTCTCCCTGGCCCTCAAGGAAATTTGATTACATCTCCTGAGAGATGTCTGTAATTGGTGTCCTATCTTAGAACTGCAAATATTTCACTTTTTAATTTGGCAAAAACTTGTAAGAAACCTTGACAGGGAGCGCCTGGGTGGCTCAGTTGCTTAGCGTCTGCCTTCAATTCAGGTCCTGATACGGGATCCAGACCCTCATCAGGCTCTCCTCTCAGTGAGGAGCCTGCTTCTCCCTCTCCCTCTGCCTGCCGCTCTGCCTACTTGTGCTCTCTCTCTGTCAAATAAACAAATAAATCTTAAAAAACAAAAAACAAAAACCTTGATAGGTTTTGAGCTTTTAAAAAATTGTCAAAGGCTGGTCAAGGTTAGTGACGGCTGGAGCAGTTAGTTCCTGAACTGGGGATCTAGTCTAGGGGATCCTTGATTCTAAGATTGCTGTGCTACAACCACCTGCACAATAGCCTGTTTTTGGCAGCGTGGCTTTGCACCAAATTCTCTTTTCTCAATTTTCTCCCTTGTCAGATGGAAATAAGAAGTACATGTATTTCCTTGTTCAGAAAGTGTTTGAGGACCAAATGAAATGAGGGACATGTTACATTAGGTCTTTAGTGGGGCACAAAATATTAGGGCACAAAATATTAAGGAGATGTCAAAAAAGCTCAGGGAACAAGATAATATTTAAAAATAATTTTTTAAAATAAAAATTAATACAAAAATCCACTATTAACAAAATATCACATTAAAAAAAAAAACACGAGATCAGGGCTCTTGGGTGGCTCAGTCAGTTGGGCATCCAACTCTTGACTTCAGCTCAGGTAATGATCTCAGGGTTGTGGGATTGAGCCCTGTGTCAGGCTCCGTACTCAGAGGGGAGTCTGCTTGAGGATTCTCTCTCTCTCTCCCTTTGCCCCTACCCCCTTAAATAAATAAATAAATAAATAAATATTTTAAAATAAAATGAAGACAAGATCAACAATGGTGCTGGGCAGTCATGCTAGAGCCTGAGGCAAAAAGACAAACCAGTAATACTGGGTTTCTCAGATCCCCTTCTATAGGCAGGTAGTTGCCTGAGAAAGAACTGGACAATGTGGATACTGTAAATGTAGAAATGTTTTAAAGTGAATTTCTAGTTAAATCATCCCAGTACCATCTGTAGTAGCCTATGTATGAATTGTACACATATACAGATGATCTATGCATTCACAGGCTGTAGAATAATAGGGCTGGCATTTGGGTTTATATACCTCCCGCCCTGACCAAAAGTGGGAAAACCACTATCTTGGCCAAAATGGTTCACATGTTGACTGGCTCAAAGATATCCTGATCAGAGAAGAGAGAATTAAAATCTCCCATAAACCTCCAAACCTCTAGTTCTATAGTCAGCCAGATTGATAAGGTCCAAAAAGCAACAGATTTCTGTGTTTAATACAAGGCTGTGTGATTTGGATCAAGTTGACTCTATTCTCTGAACTTCCTTAATTCACACCCCCCCCCCTTTTTAAATATTTATCTGAAAGAGAGTGCATGCAAGCAGGAGGAAGGGGCAGAGGGAAAGGGAGAGAGAATCTCAAGCAGATTCCCCACCAAGCACAGAGCCCCAAATGGGGCGCAACACAGTCTCAATCCCAGGACCCTGAGATCATGACCTGAGCCAAAATCGAAAGTTGCACACTTAACCGCCTGAGCCACCCAGGTGCTCTTTTGATTCCCTTTTGAATAAACCTTGTTTCCTTCCTTCAAATGTCTGTTGAATGTTTACTTGTGCCCAACACCATGCTAGGTGCTGACCACAGAATGATGAACAAGCATGGGAAGGGACATATGATGAACTAATCAATAAATAGATGCAACGTGACAATTTCAGCCAGTGTTTAAGCCTTGAAGATATTAAAACAAGATGCCTTTCAGGACTGGAGGCAGAGGTGCCTTTTAGATTTAGTGGTCAGTGTGATTAAAAGGAGCAGGGCACTGACATGACCTAACACACTGATTCAAATTATAAAAATATCTCCTGGGCTGCCAGAGAGAGTCCCCTAGAATTGCAGCCATTCGGGCCAGGAAAATAGTGGACTGGACCAGGGTAGCAGCAGTGGAGACAATGGGCCCTATGGTTCAATAAGTGCTGGGGCAAAACGTGTGTTCCCCTTTAAGAATCCGAACCGCGGGGGCGGGGCAGAGGGCTGCTAGGGCCCGCCCAGGGCCGGAGGCTGGACGCGGGAAGGGCCGCCCCTAGGATTGCGCGCGCGCCATGCGGGGGCGGGACTTGGGTGAGCCCGCATGGCTGGCTCGGGCCCCGGATGAGGAAGTGCGGGTGGGGGTGGGGGGGGCTCGAGGAGGAAGAAAACCATAGAGACGAAGAGGAGGTGGCGGCTGGAGCGCCCCCGGGCTCTCTCGGCTCGGTAGGCTCAGGTAGCTTTGGCGGCGACGGGGCTGCGGCTTCAAAGGCCGAGCTGGCGGGGCGAGCGCTGGCCGCGGAGCAGGCCTCGGGGTAAGAGGCCGGGGGCGGGAAGGCTTCGGGCGCAGCCGCCCCGCCCCACTCCACCCTGAGGGGACCCTCCGCCTGGCGTTGAAGGGTGAGGGGGAGCCCGGGGCTCCCTCCCTCTTGGGGCGCTGAAGGGAACGGAGGCTGCTCTGCGGGCGGCGGAACGACCGGGGGAGAGGGAGGAGACCAGGCCCCGCGTCGCGAGGGGGAAACGGCTTCTCCAAGTCATGGCTCCGACGGGGGAGAGATACTCTTCAACCTCGATACGGCGGGGGACCCCCAACTTCTTGAGGAGGGCGACGCCCCTTGTTGTGGGCGTACGCTCTTCCCCAGCTCCTGTGCGTTTGTCAGCGGCGCGATACCCGCTCCCGGGGTGTGAGAGGGCGATTCTAAACTTATTTCAATAGGAGGGGTAGTAGATAGCCCCTCAACAAGACCTTTCCCCCGATTTGCTCAGCGCTCCCCAGATGAAGAGCGAGACTCAACTTGCCCAAAAGTGTTGGGGGGGGGGGTCTTCCTTTCCTGTAAAAGAGAGACTTACCTTCTTTCTTTTATTTTTCACCTTTACCCCTAGATATAAAGAGGAAGACCCTGAATTTTCTGTGTGGTATTAGAAGTCAGTCTCTTCCCCCCCACCCCCAATCATGTCCACCGACGGAGCCTCGCTTCTCTTCCCTCAAGTCTCTTGGTGTGCAATGAGCTCCTTTCCCTTGCACAGTTAAGAGCATGGCGTCTGGAATGTGGTAGTTGCAAGTCTGTCTCCCACTTCCCATCTTCGTGACCTTGGTTAGTTGTTTAACCTTTCTGAGTCTCAATTAGCCCATCTCTAATTTGGGTCCTCTTTGTAGAGCATTGTCTTGAGGGCTAAGGGAGAATTTGTGTAAGTGCTTAGGACATTAGTAAGCTTTTGGTAAATTGTTGCTGTCATTGTTACTTAATTTGCTGCTGCTGTTTTTGTTGTTTTTAAAGAAAGAAAACTAGTTATCTTCCATAGAGACCCACATTTTTCCATGCATGCCTCCTCCCATCCCCACCCCCACATCACAGGTGTTCAACCCATCCTTTCTCACTGGAAAGGAGACTTTTACCCACCCTGGGGTGGAGAAAGGCATATTTACTCCCTTTAGATTCTTCCATGCTCCCCAAATTAACAAAAGAGGGCCTCAGAATGATCAAGAGAAAAGACTTTGTTTTTGGAAACAGGTCTATAGTCCAAGAGGGAGGGAGGGCTGATACTAAAAGCCAGCCTTCCCTTTGTCCACAGAAGCTATCACTTCTTCCTGACTGGTTAGAGATATCCTCTCCCACTCCCCCTACCTGCTGTAGTGATTAAAAAGCTTCCTGCTATCTGCACACCTCCCCCTCCTCAAAGAGGGAGCTTCCAACTTCTTTTTTTCTCTCCCAAGAAAAATAAGGCTCTGTACCTTTGAGAGGAGGACTCTTTCCTGCCGTGTATTTAGAGTGGCACAGATGGTTTCCTTCTCTTCTTCCTTTGAAAAAGAAATGAAAATCTTTTATGCAGAAAGCCTTTGTCAGAAATCAGGAGCATTTTCGCTGTTTCACTCCCCATGTGGAGACAGAGGGATCCTTTTTCTGCATGCTAATAAAGGAAGGAAAAAGGAAACAGTGCTTGATGCTTTTGAGATTTCCTGCACACTCCATGTTGAAGAGCTGGGCCCTGTTTAGTATATAGACTTCCCTACCCGACTTTCTGTTTGTCTAGAGATCTTGTTAAAAGATTCTTCTTTCTCTGTCCCTCAAGAAGAGGCCCCTTCTCCGAATGCCCTCATGGAGGCATTGGCTACAGTGTCCGAATCTTGGAAAAGAAAGCCCCTTTCTCAAGGTGAAAGGAGTGTTGTGAACTTCTGAGGGCCTGATCGATTTTGTGAGTATTGTCCCTTGACACAAGTGTGGCAGCACCCGGTGTTACTAACTGTTCTTCATTTTGAGCAGCCCTTTTGCTTTGGAATTAAAGACCTTCAGACTGGGGATTATTGGGCACATGGTTTTCTGTTCTGCTGTTTTCTTTGTTTGATTCTTTTTTCTACATTTTACTCATTGCTGTAAACTTTGTACCCCCAGAACTTTTGTTTTAGGGAGTGCTTGAACTACTAAGCTGAAAGGGCCACTTTGTCAAATTTGTAGTATTATAAAATGTATTCTAATGAGATTGAGAACTGCAGCACTATATTTTCTTTTTTTCATGTTTTTGTTATTTGGTAGGATAGGAATTAACACTGCCACTAAGAAAAAGCTTTCCATCTTTTTTGTGTATAAAGTGTTCTTAAATTACCTCCTATGCCCTGAGTGTCTGCAGTGGGGCTTAGTTGGAACTCTACCACCATTATTGGTATCTATAGATGTACTTTGAGAAACAAAGAGAAATAAAAAAGTTACCATTTTTTAAATTTTTTTTTAAAACGTTTATTTAACAGAGAGAGACACAGCGAGAGAGAGAACACAGCAGGGGGAGTGGGAGAGGGAGAAGGAGGCTTCCTGCTGAGCAGGGAGCCTGATGCAGGGCTTGATCCCAGGACCCTGGGATCATGACCTGAGCTGAAGGCAGACACTTAACAAAGTCCCACCCAGGCGCCCCGAAAAGTTATCATTTAGGGTCATGGGATGTTTATGGGCGGCAGGACCCTTTGAGATTATTTTGTTTAACTTGTTCTTTTTACATGTGAAAAACAAGCCCAGGAAAGTTAAGTGACACATTCAAGGCCATAACAGCCAGCAGGATAGGGACCCTGGTCTCTCAATTCGGAGACTAGCAACTAGATTGCTTCCCAGCACCGCTGTTGGATTTGACATAGAAAGGTTTTGAGATGATTGTTCTCAATTCAAAAGAATTTCTTCTTTTATTGGGATAACTTTACTGCATACTCCGTACAAATATGGGTCTTTTTTCAGGGATAAGTCCATTTCCTAAACAATCTAATTCTCATTTGTGTCATGGTAAAGATGACAAGCCAGTAGCAGTTGTAAGAGTTGTTTGTGAATCTATGATTTATTTTTTGCTTATACCTCAAACTAGATATTTATCCACTGTGCTCACCCAGTAGGTTGGTTATAAGTCATTAGTAAGGATTAAGCTATAAATCCCTGTCTTCATTTTATGAGCATATGTAACTCACTGTTTTCTCTTCAAGTTTACTTAACGCTTTAATGTAAAAATTTTTATGGTTGAGGCAGAGAGCTGACATTTGGAAAGATACTGATAAAAATAAAGGGCTAATACACTTACCAGTTATTCTTTATTCCTATTTGGATCTTGGGAAAATATTTTTTAAAATGTTTTAACAGAAGAAATACATATTTACTGTAAAAAAAAAAAGTAACAACGTATAAGTTGTTTGTGATCTTCTCACTCAGGGTAATACTGTTAATATTTGGATTACATTCTTTCAAACAGTTTTCCTATGTTCATATTTTACCAAAATTAAAGAGTTTTGATGTTTAGTTTGATGAACTATGCCAGGCAGCCTTCTTTGTAGAGTTATGTTTCTCTACACCATCATTTTAATTGGTCCAGTGTATTTAGAAATTTAAAGAACTTGAATGTCTTGTTAAAATTTTGTTCTGTTCCTGCAGTCTGTAACATTACCAATATTTTTTTTTTTTAAGATTTTATTTATTTATTTGACAGAGAGAGACACAGCGAGAGAGGGGACACAGGCAGGGGGAGTGGGAGAGGGAGAAGCAGGCTTCCCGCCGAGCAGGGAGCCCAATGTGGGACTTGATCCCAGGACCTTGGGATCATGACCTGAGCCGAAGGCAGACGCTTAACGAGTGAGCCACCCAGGCGCCCCCATTACCAATATTTTGATAGATGGCTAAAATAAGAGTTTGGTGGTGCAAGCTAGTGAGCTGAGAATAATTTTAATCTGCTGCTCTAGACTTACATCTAAATATTACTTCAACTCTGATGGTTCCAGCCGAGGTACTCCCTGTTCTGGGTGACTCAACTGCAGATACTGCTCAGAAACTCGAGGACCCAGGATGGGGCAAGGAGAAAAGGAGAGAAGTCTGTTTTGTTTCAACAGCCAATGTGCTTAGTTGTTTTACAGGTTGAAAGTTCTTAGAATTATATTTTTACGAAATAGAAGATTCAAGAGGTGTTTGGCTTTTGAAAATTAGAAGTTATTTGGGGGGAACCAAAGCTTTAAAAATCTGTTTTGACCGATGCCAGTTTACAGCACAGAGGCATGCATAAGAAATGTAACGGCACTGTTTTCCTTGAAGAATATCTGGAACCAGTCTATGTGATTATTAATATTGCCTCTTCATGATGCAGATCTGTTTAGTAAATGTGTGTTTGTGCATGATCCTGTGTTTAGAACAAATCTTGAATTAAGGCCATGGGGATGGAAAGGAGTGGGATTTGTTAGAGACACCGCGGGAGTTGAGTACGTGGGCTACAAGTGCTAATGGAACAACAGGTGGAAGGTCAGATGTAGTTGTTTCTGGGGGTTCAAGTCTGAGCTCTAGAATAATGGGGGTGTTGTTACTGAGAGAGGCAACAGGATAAAAAATAAACATGTAAGTTTACTGAGAACATCTTACTCATCTTCGTTACTCAAATAGCTGTTTATATGTAGTAAGACTCAATTATTCATTGGGTTGAATGGGTTCTATCTTAGACATGTGAAGTTTGGGAGGGGTACCACCCTTATAAATGAAACATAGGTCAGGAATTTGAGAAAAGATGGGGGCTGGGACAGGTGTTTTTGTTTTAAATCAGCTTTCAGATATAATTTGCATATCATACAATTCACCAACTTAAATTGTACAATTTAGTGGTTTTTAGCATAGTCACAGAGTTGTGTAACCATCACCACAATCAATATTAGGACATTTTTATTGCCCCCAAAAGAAACTCTGTTAGCAGTCACTTCCAGTTTTTCCAGCTCTCACTAAGGAACCGCTAATTCACTTCCCAACTCCATAGATTTGCCTATTCTGGCTATTTTATATATATGAGAACTTATATGGTTCCTTGTAACTGGTGTGTTTTACTTACCATAATATCTTCAAGGTTCATCCATGTTTTATCACAAATCAGTATTTCCTTCCTTTTTACAGCCAAGTGATATTCCATTGTACGGATGTACCGCATTGTTTATCCATTCATCGGTTGATGGCCTTATAAGCTGTTTCCATTTTTTGGCTATTGTGAATAGTGCTGCTCTGAACATTTGTGTACTAGTTTTTGTGCATATATACCTAGGAGTGGAATTGTTGGCTCGTGTGGTCACCTATACTTAAAGGGACAGTTTTGAGTCATCCACATATAAAGACTGCAAAAACGATGAGATCATCTGAAAAGTGAAGCCTGGGAGGCGTGTCAAGGATTAAACTTTTGAGAACACTCATACCTTAGTGGCAGGTAAGGGAGAGGAGCTCTTGAGCATGTGGTGGCAAGAGATCCAGGGAGCTGATCTCCATCAACAAACCTGCTCTTCTACAGTATCCTTTCCTGCACTTACTCTTCTGGTCTGTATGTGGTGTGATAACCAAAAACTGGATTGTATCTGTTGTTGGGAAAGGGAAACTGAACCAAATGAAAATGAGGACCTCCTCCCCTTTTTTGGCATCCAATAGTAATTCTACTTTAGCTGTTAACCCCCACATGCACACACAGACACTAAGTGGCCTAAAATCTAAAGTGCCTCTAAAAATATCCAGGAACTAGAGGAGAAAGGGGAAGATTGTAGCTCCAGAAAGGATACGTTTTTGTCAGCACCATTTATGAAAGTGTCTCATTTGATTCTCACCATACTTCTGGACACAACAGTTTCTCTCTCCTTGCTGCTTTTTTGGATCCAGATTTTTTCATCAGCCTTCCTGTGTTCTCTAAACTTAATGGACCAACAGTCTGATTTCCTATAATTTCTAGTATTTAAATTAGTACTGTCATGTTATATACTTTTACCTTTGGGGAAGAGTCCTTCAAAACATTAAGGACACCCAGTTTGAAAGCATAGGAATGTGCGTAAGTAAACTATCCACCACAGGTTGGAAAACCAGAAGAAAGGCAGAATGGTCCAAAGTGAAAGGACCTGTCATCTGTCCCGCCTCAGCCCCCAGCTTCAGTCTTGATAGCACATGTCAATGGATGGGATCTTCTGTGCAAGGAGGAAAGGTTGTAAACCCATGAATAATCAAGGAGCAGGTGCTTCTTGACCTGGAGGTAGAGCAAGTGCCTTTTGTATAAGTGACGTATGGGCTCCCCCCCAGAAAATCAGGGCAGGAATAGAGACAGGGTCCAAGGAAACTGGAAGGCAGCTATGCTCACCACTATACCACCAACGCAGGGTCCAAGGAAACTGAATTGTAAAGATTTACATGGTGTATTGGAGAGTCCCTCCTGCTCAGAAATCTGAATGTGATCAGTGGAGAAAAGGTGAGACAACTCAATAGTCAAAACAGTTGGGTAGCCAACAATGGATTTTGCTTGTATGTAGTATGTTTATTTTGGGAAAAGATGGATGTTAGAAAGTGGTAGGAGTAGAAATCTGCTGGCTTTCTGAACTGTCCTTTCCTGTGTGTATTTTGGCCAAAGGGATTTGCCATCAATACCTCAGGTAAATCCTTGTTACAAACTCAGTTGCCAGAAAATTCTCACCTTTTCTCTCCTTTTATTAGGATTAGGGAAAGCATCAAGAATGAAAGCAAGTAGTATCTTATTTGGTTAACCAGTTTCCACCTTGGTTAGGTCAAAGTGGATTTTGTTGTGGAAACTGCACACATTTGGTAGGCTAAAATGGAAAGGTTACCAATCAGGAAACCCTAGTTCCAAGTGTACCATTCCCTAGCTGTGTGTGTGTGTGTGTGTGTGTATGTTTTAACTTTAATAATGTAGTTTTATGAACTAAACAAATATACATATTTTAGCAAATAACTCATGTTTCCACTATCCAGTGCAAGAGGTGGAACATTCCCAACACTGGAAGCCCCTTGGGTATCCCCCCCCACCCCGCCCCCTCAGATAACCCTGTAATGTTTTAGGCAGGTCATTTTTACCTCTTCAGTGTGATGTTAGGATCTATAACGGGATGGTGATAGCTGCTCTACTTTGCTCACAGGGTTGCGAGAATCAAATTAGTTGTGTCTGTGAAGGCACTTGGAAACTGAATAAAAGAGAGGATTCTGCTGAAGGTCTGGTTTAGTAGTGTCTTGTGCCAGTCTGGGTAGACACAGCTCAAGTGTTTGGTAAGCAGTAAAGGAATGGAATTCTGTTGTCTCTAAACTTGCATAGAGAATTATTCTTTTTTTTTTTTTTTTTTTAAGATTTTATTTATTTGAGAGAGAGAGAGAATGAGAGACAGAGAGCATGAGAGGGAGGAGGGTCAGAGGGAGAAGCAGACTCCCTGCCGAGCAGGGAGCCCGATGCGGGACTCGATTCCGGGACTCCAGGATCATGACCTGAGCCGAAGGCAGTCGTTTAACCAACTGAGCCACCCAGGCGCCCCCATAGAGAATTATTCTTGAGGAAAAGTCAGTATATCAAATTCCTCAGAATCCCTCAGTATATGTTTATTCCACAAGTATTTACTGAGTACCTTCTATGTGCCGAGCGCCTCTCCCAGGCAGTGGGGATAACAGCAATGAACAAAACAGGCAAGGTTCATGCCCTGAAAACAAGTAGAAAATCATCTTTATCTTCTAATTTACATCATTTCTATCCTTGGATGCTCAGACATGTCTTATTCTCATCTACATTTGCTGGCCCTCCAGGTTTAAATTGAGAATTGTTCATAAGGCAGTATTTGAATTGAGATTAGACAGATGTCTATTAAAGGTTTAAGGTATTTATTTTTCCACTAATTCACAGTCTTTAAGGAGGATGTTTTGGTGCCAGATTGTTGTCAGCAATTGAGGTGGAATTTTTTGTCCTTATTTTAGCCAGTTTTAGCTGAAACAGCTTTCTTCTACCCTGCAAGGTTTTAAACTTTTATCCCTTCCTTTGATTTGTGTCAGGGTGAACCATTTGATGTAAAAGACTTGACTCCATAATCTTCCATCTGCCCTAATGCTGTCATCCGGAGTAGAGACTCAGCCAGTTCCACTTGATTCCTCCATGTCTGCCGTGGTACAGGAATTATACTCTGAACTCCCTGTGAGTGTCTCCAAAGAGCTTCATGCTGACCCTGAGCCAAGTGTGATTCCAGATGTAAAACCTGGAGCCTCAAGCTCTCTTATAAGTCAGAGTAGGGCAGTGCCCTTGGAGCTGCAGAGGACTCGTGCGGAAAGTTTTTGTGAAGAAACTTCTGGCGCCTTGGATCATGGGGGTGAGCCTGGGCGGTGTGGGCTGGTGGACTCCACAGCAGGAGGTTCTGTGGCTTCTGGGATCTTGGATAGGGAAGAGAAAACCAAGAGCATGGAGCTAAAGGTCTTCAGAGATCAAGGGGACCAGGCGGAAATTGTAAGAGACCCCTGTGAGGGAGCAAAGGAAGACCCACATCAACATTCCACAGCTACTGAAGAAAAGATCAGCCCAAGTCAGGTAAGGCATGAGATCTCAATTCAGATGAGTGTGAATGACAGCTTTCCAGAGTAACACTTCACATGATAAAGTACAGATGCTGACAGGTAGCTTATGATTTGTTCTTGAAACATTTCGAAAATGTTGAGTTTGATGTTAACTTTCTTTTGATGATTTTTTAAAACATTTGTGTCACATCAGACACTTGAAGAGAGGAAGTGCTTATCTAATGAAAAAGTGTCACTTCTCAGAAGCAGCTACTGTATGTGGAATGTTGAGTCTTATGGTAGTCATGTGATATTTCTGCATCTGATTTTGAGAAATGATGGGCACTCATTCCTTAAGTTTTGGTAGCATCACAAGTAGGATGGAGGGATATGTCACAGAAATATCTCTTGAGGGACTCTGCTGACCCAGGTAGGGCTTCATAGGATGGATACCCTAGAGGGGTCTCCATATTTCAGGAGCTGGTCCTTAGCTTTGCAGGTCCAGAAACTTGACTTTTATTTTTTGGTATATCAGAGGTTATCGTCTCCAAAGGACTGACCCATGCTAATCTACTTCATGAGAGACTAAATCAGAAAGCCAGTTCTTTAATTCACAGTGAAAAGTGGAATCATTACTTTGTAGGAATGGTCACACTGGCTGATCAGTATGTCTTCTCCCTGTAGGCAAGCCTACATGGAAAGTGAAATCTCTCTCTGTAAGTGTGAAATTAGAGTAATAGGGTTCAGGTAGGTAAAACTAATGATCAGTGAGCTGTGATAGCCTGAGGAACCTAGACTCCTAAAGGAATATACCTGCCAAGTACACTAGAAAACTTACTTTCTCCTCTGGATGGTGCCTTAGACCAGGGTTCAGCAAACTTTTTTCTGTACAGGGCCATTTTAGACTTTGTAGGCCATAGGGTCTCTGTCAGAACTACTCAGCTCTGCCCTTGTAGCATGAAAGCAGGCATAGACAATACATAAATGAATGAGTGTGGCTGTATATCAGTAAACCTTTTTTATAAACACAGGTGCTGGCCCATGGGTTATAGTTTGCCAACCCCCGCTCTAGACCCACAAATAAATTCATATTCCCTGGGCTTTCTGGGCTAAGCTCCATTTCCCACTATATAAATATGTCATTTGTTTACACAGGTTACAGGGCAAAATTGATTGTTGTTAATAGGTTTCATACATTGACCGTAGTTAGGAATAGGTGAATCTTTAGATAGCAGTAATTAAGTAACATATCAGATTTTATGCTATGATAACCTACCCTTAAAAATATAAATGAGGGGGGCGCCTGGGTGGCTCAGTTGGTTGGGCGACTGCCTTCGGCTTAGGTCATGATCCTGGAGTCCCGGGATCGAGTCCCGCATCGGGCTCCCTGCTCGGCAGGGAGTCTGCTTCTCCCTCCCCCGCTCCCCCCTCTTGTGCTCTTTCTCTCTCTCACTCTCTCTCTCAAATAAATAAATAAAATCTTTAAATAAATAAATAAATAAATAAATAAATAAATAAATAAAATAAATGAGGTAACAGATTCAGGATCTAAAAATTTCTTACTTCTTGATATGGTGGGCTCGGTCTAACAAGATGAAAATTATCTGTAATTTACCTAAATCTTCATGTAATATTTGGTATAAAATAAAAGTACATATACATAAATTATGAAGTACATAATGAATACAGTACATATATATATATATATGCCTCCCAACCTAAGATCTAGAAAATTACTGTCCCTTTCTTCCTCCCAGCTCCACCAGAGATAAAGACTATTTTGAGGTTTTTGTTTTTTTTTTAATTAAAGATTTTATTTATTTGACAGAGAGAGACACAGCGAGAGAGGGAACACAAGCAGGGGGAGTGGGAGAGGGAGAAGCAGGCTTCCCGCGGAGCAGGGAGCCATATGCGGGGCTCGATCCCAGGACCCTGGGATCATGACCTGAGCCGAAGGCAGCCACTTAACTGACTGAGCCACCCAGGCGCCCCCTATTTTGAGTTTTGTAAAGCAAAATGAAGTTTAATAGATACAAATGTAAGATTTTTTTTACTTGGTTCCAAAAAGTGAACTTCATAAGTGAAAAAAAAAGTAGAAGTACTTTTGGAGAAACAAAAGAGCTATAGGCTTTAGCTAGTCAATTAGAATTAACTTTGTGGGATAGCCACCAAGAAAAGCCAATTTGCTCTTAAATGTACATGAACAGAAATGTGTTACCTGGACTGAGAAGTAGCAGTTATAGTCTGTTGTGTGTTGGTTAGTCTATAGTTAGAATATCACACTAACAGGCCCCTCTCCCCACCCCAGCACTCAGATAAGCTCAAGAGGCCCCTGTGGTGGGGAGGACAGAGGGAAAGCAAGGAATGTGTCAGGGTTGGGGTCACTGGCCAAAGTGGATCCTGTCCTCTCCTCCCCATGCTGAGCCTGGTGTCACATGTATCAGGTGTAGGAAGAGTATAGAAAACCAGAAATGCACTCATGATAAAGAATTCACACTAATGACAAAATCTAAAAATACACCATTAGAGGCCAATTGCTTGGGTGTGTCCTATGAAAGAAGAATCAAGAGAAGCCTTCAAGAATTAGGAAAGCTGTCAAGCAGAAGTGGTTCTATTGGGCACAGGCTCCGTAAAAGACTTAGTGATAGCTCAGTCATTCTCAGGTCACAGGACCCTTTGAAAATCTGAATGAATGCTGCAGATCTCTCAGAAAAGCAGACTACTATTTCAGAAGGTTTGCAGAGCCCGGACATCCTTGGACATCAATATAAGAATTCTTGCTAGATTGGGAAAACACCACAAACAGACAAAACACAATTGATGAATTAAACACGATTGATGAATTAGGAGAACATTTTGCAATATATATCACAGATAAAGGACTTATCTCTCTAATATATAAAGCACTCTCTCTTTTTTAAAAAAGGTTTTATTTATATGAGAGAGAGAGGAAGAAACAGGCTCCCTGCTGAGCAGGGAGCCCAGTGCGGGGCTCAATCCCAGGACCCTGGGATCATGACCTGAGCCAAAGGCAGACACTTAACCAACTGAACCACCCAGGCACCCCATAAAGAACTCTTTTTTTTTTTTTTTAAGATTTATTTATTTGACAGAGAGAGACACAGCGAGAGAGGGAACACAAGCAGGGGGAGTGGGAGAGGGAGAAGCAGGCTTCCTGCTGAGCAGGGAGCCCGATGCGGGGCTTGATCCCAGGACCCTGGGATCGTGACCTGAGCTGAAGGCAGACGCTTAATGTCTGAGCCACCCAGGCGCCCCTTAAGATTTTATTTTTAAGTAATCGCTATGCCCAGTGTGCGGTTCGAATTTACAACCCTGAGATCAAGAGTCATATGCTCTATTGACCAAGCCAGCCAAGCACCCCACTAATATATAAAGAACTCTTAGAGTGAGGAATGGAAAACCCAATAGAAAAATGAAGGAAAGACTTGAATAGATGATTCATTTGTGTACGTGTGTGTGTTCGTGTGCTTGTTCTTAAACACATGAAGAGATGGTCAACCTCACTTATAATTAGAGAAATGTAATTTTAAACAGTTGAAATACCACTTTTTACCTATTAGACTGGAGAAAATGAAAAATTATAACAACATATCTGCTTGGCAAGGCTGTGAGGAAAAAGGTGTTCTCACAGGTTGCTGGTGGGAATGCATACTGATAACACCTTTCAGAAGAGGAATTTGGCTGCACCTAACCAGAAAGCATATGCTCTGACCTGTTGACCTAACATTCTCAATTCTAGGAATCTACCCTGAATATATACCTCCAAATTATAGAAATACACATACTCAAAGTTACTGTTTGCAGCATTGCAAAATGTTGGAAGCAACCTAAATGTCCACATATAGGAGAAAGGTTGAATAAACCATAGTGTATGGTACATCTATACATGGAACACTATGCACCTGTAATAAAGAATTGAGGATTTCCATGTACCGATATGGCGTGATTTCCAGGTGTGTCATGGCTCCCCAAGACTACCTACAGGTTTGGGGATTCCCTGGAACTCACAGGACTCAGCACATGGTCATATTTGTAGCTAAGATTAATTTTAACAAAGGATATAAAGCAGTCAGCAAAGGGGAAGAATGGTGCAGAGTCCAGAAGATCTCAGGTGCCACCTTCCAAGAGTCCTCTCCCACTGTAGTCACATACATACACATACTTCTCCAGGAACAAACTGTGACAACACATGTGAAATGTGGCCTACCACGGAAGCTTTTTAGAACCCAGGGTTTTTACTGGGTGCTGGTCACACAGGGATCTTCTGCCTGGCACATACCAAAATTCCAGATTTCCAGAAGGAAAGCAGGTGTTCCAACATATACCCCATTGTCATATGGATGCACCGAGCCACTCTTATCATTAGGGAATGTTGGAAACTCTCCCAAATATAAGTTCCCAGATGAGCGAAGGCAACCCTTGCAAGCAGGCCTTTCTATGGATAACAGGCCTGCTGTGTTAACTCTTTTCTGCAAACTGGGATATGCTGGTAAATGAAAAGAGCAAAGGGCAAGTAAACATCTATTGTATCCTCTCTTTCATTCAAGAAAGAAGGGGAGACAAGTATACAAGTATCTGCTTGTTTGTATAAAGCACACACGTGTACACATAGGAAGGACAAACCAGAAATGAATGGGTGTGATTACCTGTAAGAAGCCACTGGGAGCAGGGTAGAGAGTGCGGGAATGGGACAGAAGGAACAGAAGGAAGTGTCACTTCTCTGAGTACATCTTTTTATATAGTTCTGAGGCTGTACCTGAAGAATAACTAACTAGACAACCAGGATGTGAGGGGAATCCAGAATTAAATAAAAACTCTAACAGACGATTCTTAACTGTATTACAAATAAATAATGAAACCACACTAAGGGAGGGAAGATAAAGAAGAAAAGTAACCCAAGAACCTTTGGGAAAGAGTATTTTGACTATATACTTTTAAGTCTAAATCCAATAACCCCCCCAAATTATTATTATTATTTTTGTTTTTCGTTTTTTGAGAGAGAGAGAGCATGCAAGCAGGGGGTTGGTGCAGAGCGAGAGGGAGAAAGAGAGAATCTTAAGCAGGCTTCATGCCCAGGGCAGAGCCTGATGTGGGGCTTGATCTCCTGACCTGAGATCATGACCTGAGCTGAAATCAAGAGTTGGACACTTAACTAACTGAGCCACCCAGGTGCCCCAAATTTTAGTAGATTTGTTTTTCACAGGGGTGTGACTTAGCAATTCCTAAACCACTGTATGTGTGTTCTAGGATTGAGCAAATAGGTAAATATTGTGGATAATGAGAGTGAGCCAGGCTTCTCACTAATAGAACGAAATTACAGATAGGGGTGGGTTGAGGGCTAGAATGAACCCTGTGGTGTGGAACTAGAATTGGAGTTATCAGTATGAACTTCCAGTTTTTAATATATGTAGATAGATAGAGAAATGCATACTATACATGTGTGGGTATGTGAGGTGGGGTCTAGATGGAGTGGAGGGGTTCTAGATACAGTTTTCAATATATGTAGGTAGATACAGAAATGTACTATATTTGTGTGGGTATGTGACGTGGGTGACACCTCATAGCAGTGAGTTCTTGGTTTCTAAATAACATTTTCCAATTAAAGGAACCAAGACTTTTTGGGAAAATGTTTTGGAGGCTGGCACAAGAGAAAATACAAGATGAGTTTGGAACAGTCTATGGCTAATGCTTAGAAAATTAGGAGACCTAACAAAAGGACACAGGAGCCAACTTGAAAGGACTCCTAGTGGCTAAGACTGGGACAATTTGAGCTTAAATAATGATAATAATGAATTATAACTAATAGAATAAAGCAGGTATCATGAGCCCATGCTGATATAAAATACTTGAATAAATAACTTGCAAAAAAAAGTTCTTAAAGAATTCTAGTTAATAAATACAAAAGGAATCATGACAAGAAATCTCCATCTGGCAACCATTACAGTAATAGTCATCTCAAGCAAGAATCCTCAATGGATGTTAAAACTAGTGGCTAAAAGTTTAAATGAGAAACAAGTATTTACACTGTCTCCAAATATCTCCCCCATAAGATACTTAGTAGTTACATATTAACAGAATCATTACGACGTTTACAAAGGAGAAGATAATCACAGTGGAGAAACCTGACAGACCCCCACCTGAACCAAGTGTTGGAAGTTCACCTCCACAGGAATGAGACCCCCCCAAAGCCATGTACCTCTTGAGAGGATCCACCGAGAACCAACATCACTTCTGTGAGATTCCTGCCGCCAAAATGCATAACCATAATCTGATGAAACATCAAACCCAAATCGAGGGACTTTGTTTTCAAAAGTGTCAAAGTCACAAAAGATGAGTATCTGAGGAACTACCTCAGTTTAAGGGAGAACTTAAGGAGACATGATGACTAAATCATCATGGGAGCCTGGATTGGATCCAGGTCCTGAAAAAGGACTTTGGGAAGCCATTAATAAGAGTTGAGTAAATTCTATAGTTAATATTATATTAATAGCAGTTTGCTGGTCTTAATAACTATATGGTGGTTATGTGTAAGATAGTAACATTAAGGAAAGCTTGATGAAGACCACAGAAATTTTTTGAACGGTATTTGCAAACTATTTTTTAATACACCTGAGAAAAATTACCTCTAAATCAATTGTTTAAAAACATTAGAAATTTTTAAATATAATAATAGTAAAAACAACCAAAAAAACCCTTCTTATTTGAGGGAGACAGAGTTTAAGTCAATAGGAAAGGTACTTTTTCACATCTAGGCCAGTTTAGAAATGGGTTAGGTGTGGGGAAGTCATGTTTATAAAGAGGCTGAATGACTGAATGTCCGGAATATAGCAGAGGGGGTTCTAGTTTGGACAAGCAACCTGAGAGCTGTTCTTTTCCCATCCCAAGGTTCTGTGATTTATTTTTAATAGCCTTTAGCAGCATTCCACAAAGTTCTTTTCCTTCGGCTGTTCCTCATCTCAAACCAGCAAAGAGGCCCAGTTGGGCACTGCCTCGGGTTTGCGGCACAGTGAGTACTCAAAGATTACCACTTACCCACTCCTCTGTTCCCTCTGGACCAAAATCCGTCACGACAGGAAAAGTAGTGACTTCAGCAGAACCTGGCTCCAGCAGTAAGAACTTACTGTAATTGTGAAAGACAGACACCTAGGCTTCCAGGGCATGCATTGTATGAATCGAATGAATTTAACAGAGTCCAGTTTGCTTGGTGAATTTCCCGGTTCAAGGGGAAGGACTGTACTCATTTTTAGAATTAGAAGTTTGCACTTTCCTGTATCATGATTTCTGATGAAGCCTAAACTGGTTTAAATTCACTTGTTTAATCACATTTAAAGTCATTATAGGTTTTTGTTGTTAAAAGAAAAAAACAATGTGTTATTTTATGAAGCAACTTATTTTTTTTTATTTTTTTTTTTTTTTAAAGATTTTATGTATTTATTTGACAGAGAGAGACAGCGAGAGAGGGAACACAAGCAGGGGAAGTGGGAGAGGGAGAAGCAGGCTCCCTGCCGAGCAGGGAGCCCAATGCGGGACTCGATCCCAGGACCCTGAGATCATGACCTGAGCCGAAGGCAGACGCTTAACGACTGAGCCACCCAGGCGCCCGACTTATTTTTTTTCCCCAAAGATTATTTATTTATTTATTTGACAGAGAGAGACACAGCGAGAGAGGGAACACAAGCAGGGGGAGTGGGAGAGGGAGAAGCAGGCTTTCCACACAGCAGGGAGCCCGATGCTGGGCTCAATCCCAGGACCTTGGGATCATGACCTGAGCTGAAGGCAGACGCTTAACAACTGAGCCACCCAGGCGCCCCTGAAGCAACTTATTTTTAAATGTTGGTGTTAAATTCTTTTTTTGCTTTTTTGTATTGCGGTAAACGCACATAACATAAAATTTACCATTTTAATCATTTGTAAGTGTACAGTTCAGTGGCATTAAGCACATTCACATTGTTGTATAACCATCAACACCATCCATCTCCAGAACTGTTTTCATCTTCCCAATCTGAAACTCTGTACCCATTAAACACTAACTCCCCATTATACCCTCCCCCCAGTCCCTGGCTACCATCATTCTCCTTTCTATCTATGAATCTGTCTACTCTAGGGACCTCATCTAAGTGGAATCATATGGTCTTTGTCCTTTTGTGACTGCACTTAACATTTTTTTAAAGATCCACTTAAAAAAATAAAATATTCTAACCATGAAATACTTCAATCATTGAAATACTTCAATCGTGAAAAGGAGAACCAGCAAAAAATAATTCTTTCCTGCCTTATGATTGTGTCAAAAAGGCATAAAAGCTTATAATTAATAGTTTGGTGCTTTGATCAGGAAACTACTCTGTTATTGAGGAGGAGAGAAGAAAGGCAAAAAGGAAGGAGGGGAAAGTATCAGAACAGGCTCAGTGGCGGGGACAGCTGCAAGAGTCAAACTGAATGGTGAAAGAAAGAATTCAGCTCTGAACTCACTTGTAGGACAAAGGTCGACAGCTCTGGTGTACGCAGAGGTTACCAGCCAGGATGTGGACAACATTGGTATTATTTAAGAATAAGATAGAAAGAGATGGGTATGTGATATTCCACATAGATGATTTAACATTGAAAACTATACAGTGAGTGGTTGTTTCTTTTTTCCCCCTTCAACATATGCTTGTTCTTTTGTTTTTCTTGGTACTTAGATAAAAGCTGCAGGGTGTTTAAGTTTTTATATATTTTACTTTTTTTTTTTTTTTTTTTTTACCTCTCATAGTGGTTGATGTGCCTGCGTTGAATGTGTTATAAAAGCTTTGGTTCCAGGATATGATACTTTATTTGTGCTCAACACAGACACAGAAAAAGTTCTGATTGTCCGTTATTTGTTAGCTGCACACATGAAGAGTCAGTATACATTTTTGACAGATATTTGAAGCTGTCTGGACAGGGGACATCAAGTGAGGACGCACAGTGGCTGTTGATCACTCGAACCATGTTATGCTTTTGGAGAAATTTGTTTTTTAATGGCGTGTTCATCAGACCCAATCTTGTGCAATTTGTATGGCTTCACTTAAATGAAAGCCCATTGAACTAAATGCCCATTAAGCTTATTTACTTCTTACCTTAAGACTCTGTGATCCTACACGAAATTTGTGGTAGAATACAGGAGCTTGCTATTTGCCTAAAAGGATATCTTGGTGGAAAAAATTCACATTCGGTGATTTAAAGGTGGAAAAAGTCTGAACTTCATGCTGTTAGTAGTAAAACCGGTGGCCGTAACCTGTTCTCCAGGTCTGCCAGGGCACTGTTGTCCACACAGTGATGGTTTGCCCTGTAACATCTCATGTTGTTAAAAGTGACAGAAAATTGTCCAAAGCACCAGTGGTGTATTGCTGAGACTAAGAACTTTCTCCTAATTATTATAGCAGTTCTCAGATAATCATTTTGGGGAGAGGGGGGTTATTATCAAATGCCTTTCCCAGCTAAGGTGATCAGTGCTTTACTTAAAGTCACCAGTTGTTTCCCTGAATTGAAATACGTGAAGGAAAATTCCTTTTTAAGCTCTGTAAGGATGATTTAAAGTTACTGTTCTACAGCTGTTCCTTTCTAAATATGCAAGGGGTAGGAAACTGAAAGATCCATTTAGAGATACAAAAGTTTCTTTTATTTTCAGAGTATTCTTCACTATGAACATAATCATGGCTATTTCTACAAATGCCACATAGTAGGAAGAATCTCATTTGCTGCATATTGTTGCCCCATCATTGCACACTTCAGTGTATAGACAGTCCCATCTGAAGGTGGGGCAGTCACTGCCCTTCTTACTCATCTGTTTCTGCCTCCAGCTCAGGAAGCTCAAGTTTTGGAGGAGTTCAGTGGAGTCTGCTTACAAGCAGGACTCACAGCTCAGAGATAAATCAGGCCCTTGAGGAGCTTGTAACTTACCCTGCGTAAAAAGCTGAAGAGCCTGATGTATATTCATTTCCTTCCTTTAGATATTTGTGTTGTTCTCCTACTCTAAACTAGTCTCACAGAAATGAATCAGAGAATTGCATCTTTTCCAGGACATACAACTTTTAATGGGAAATAGATTACAGATGAACAGTAAGAATGGTTTTTCAAGACCTTTCTAAAATCTGCCACCACTTTGAAGTATCAAAAGTTAATTTTGATTCTAAGCACTTGGCAGGATAGTATATTGGATGTGCAAGGCAGAGAATCTGTTTGCTGTTGATTTGAAAATGAATTTGTACTGTTTTGTGGCATTTCTTACTTTATACAGCTAATAGAGTATTATAAACTATAGCAGTTACCTCATTTGATGGTGAAAGAAGATCTTGGAAGTTGATTCATTCAAAACAGATTTTGCAGAATCTAGGTGGAAGAGAAAATGTTTAGGACTCTACCTCTAAAAATCCTGAAAGTTAGAACATTTAGCCTATAAAATATTACAAGAAAAGGAAATTGATAAATTTCTGCAAGTGTTTATTATATGATTAGTTGACCTTGAGGGGGTTTGAGGAATGACAGGATCATTACGCTGCATGTCCACTGCTTGTAGGTGGGCTGTTCTGTTCTCTTATCCACACTTGAGGCCCACACTTGGTAGAGTTCCCACCTGATATGTAGATTACCCACCACTGTGGTGGTGGTAGTTGCCAGGTCAGGGGGGTCCTCGCATCTGACCTCAGCCTGACAGTCTGTTTTCTTTTCAACCCAGTCAATTTCTGATCATATTTAAGACTTTGAACTTTATAGGGCTTTCAGCCGTCTGAGGGTTCTTAACTCAGAACCTTTTAAGAGAAGTCAGCAAGGCAGAGGGAGAGGGGAATCACTTACTCCTAGCTTCTGCTTCTCTTCTTCCCTATTACAAATCGTGACTAACCAAGAAGAAGGGGACATGGCTGAAGCAGTTGGCTTGGCACTCCACCAGGGTATTTTGAGTCCTCCAGCTAAGAACCTTAGAGCAGCAGGTGGAGCAAAACTAAAATTCCAGCAGCCCCTCTAGGGGCAGGAGTCAGTATGGTTGGTTGTACAAGCTCATCACAATTCATTCTGAAGGAACTATATAGAACTTGTATGTTGCTGACCTGAGCTCAGCTCTTACTTTGCAGGCCCAAAAAAGCTTAGTCACTCCAGATGACATCCTAGGATCTATTGGTGATAGTTCTATTTGGCTTTTCTCACAGAAAGGGATAACAAGTGTCTAAGGTCTAATGGATGATGAGAGCTTCTGTTTATGGAACACCCAGTGCTGATAGGGTATCTTGCTAGGTGTTACTGTGGTCCCCATTATTCCTATAGCCAACTTAAGCTTGTTCTTAGTGCTATATAGCTAGTAGATAGGAGTCCTGAGGTTGGAGCAGAGCCCTGTCTGACTCCTCATCCCATAATCTTTTACTCCAGCACTCTGCCTTTCCCATAGAGTATTAACCTGAAAAAATAATTCTAACTAGCATCTAATGTCACACCCCATTCAGCCTGAGAACTGGAACATCAAGAGAAGTATCATTTTGGAGAAAGAATCAAATGTAACTACAAATAAAGATGTTTCCATAACGTCTTATTTTGAAATAATTTGAGACTTACAGAAAAGTTGCACAAATAGTACAAAGAATTCCCATATACCTTTCATGCAAATTCCTCACATGCTAACATTTTACCACATTTGCTTTTTTTTCCTGAATAATTTGAGAGTATAGTTGCAGACATGTTGCCTAAATATTTCAGTGTATATTTCCTAGCAAACAAAGACATTCTGATACATGACCACAGTAAGTTGATCAAAATCAAGCAATTAACACTGATCCAAGTATTTTTATTTAATCCACAGACCATATTCAAATTTGGCCAATTGTTATACTGATGTCTTTTGCAGCAAAAGAAAAGAAAATAGTTTTTTTGGTCTAGGAAAAATCTAGGATCACTTGTGGCATTCAATTGGCATGTCTCTTTAATCTCCTTTAATATGTAACAGTTCCTCAGCTCATGACCTCGACACTTTTGAAGAATACAGGCCATGTATTTTGTAGAATTTCCCTCAGTTTGGACTTGTCTGGTGTTTTCTCATGATTAGATTCTGGTTATGCATTTTGGCAGCAGGAATCCCACAGAAGTGATGCTGGTTCTTCTTGGTCTATCCTCTCAGGAGGCACATGGCTTTGGGGTGCTTCATTTCTGGGAGGTGAAGTCCATACTTGGTTCAGGTGGGGTCTGCCAGCTTTCTCCACTGCGAAGTTACTATTCTCCCTTATGGAATTATTAAGTATCTCCTGGAGAGATACTTTTGAGACTATGTAAATATTTCTGTTTCTCATTCAAACTTTTAGCCACTAGTTTTAACATCCATTGATGATTGTTGGTTGAGATCATTATTACTGTGATGGTCACCCAGTGGTGATTTTCTAATTCTATCATTCCTTTTATGGTAAGTAAGAGCTTTCTCTTCTCCTCCTTTACAAATAAGTTTGGTCTGGCATCATGCTAGAACTCATACTTCTTTGTCAAACATGGTGGTGTTACCATAAATTATCTGGGAGATACTTGTTGTTAAGTTCATGCTTTGCAAAAGTATTCCACACTAAGGGAATGAAAAAATAGTCCTGCTTCACATGTGACAGTCCATGCTCTCAGTTCAAATGATAATGTTTTTTTGTTTTGTTTTGTTTTTAAAGATTTTTATTTATTTATTTAACAGAGATAGAGAGAGAGCACAAGTAGGCAGAGCAGCGGACAGAGGGAGAGGGAGAAGCAGGCTCTCCGCTGAGCAGGGAGCCCGATGCGGGGCTTGATCCCAGGACCCTGGCTGGGATCATGACCTGAACTGAAGGCAGCCGCTTAACCAACTGAGCCACTTAGGCGCCCCTCAAATGATAATGTTTTATTTCTGCCTGTATCCATCTTTTCTTGCCACTGCTTTTATCTTCCCTCCCCATTCTGGGTTCTGTTTCCACCACAGAACTTTGCCTAGGGTCCAAATGGCTTTTGCTAGCTTTGAGTTTGTTTGAAGTGCTATAAAAATTATCTAAAGATACAGTAATGATACTACTATCTGTAGATTTAGATGTGTACCATGTCAGTATCTTGCACTTACCAATTAAATCAGTGTGAAAAAAACCTTAAATCTTAGGGCAGGGGGAAAGAGGTGACTGAGAAGGAGAGCTTAGCATAGAGATCTTAGTTCTATCAGTGTCTCCTAGCTAGTAAACCTTCCCTCCTAGGGCTTGAAGCCATTTGCTGCCATGACGTGTACATTCTGCCACTGACCCCTCCCATTTTTCTGAATTTCTTCTGTAGGATAAAACTGGTTGTCATTGATGGTGTTCTCCTTTGCATGCTCTCCCTCCAGTGAAGGGAGATGAAAAGAAAAAATAGCCCTTCTAAGAAGTTTGGGAAGAAAATGCATACATGATCTCTAGAGTGGTTGAGGATTGAGATACTTCCAGTTTGGTGATATTTTCCTTTCAGATGAAATTAAGGTTACGTTGCAGCAATGTGTTTCTTGATTCAGAAGGTATTTAATAGGGTCAGCATTTTAAGCCTCTGTTATTGTCCAGACCTCCGGAAACTTGGCTTTTCAAGCTCAAATTCTAGGGAAGTGGTAATTTTTATTGATTTTATTTCTTTAAATTTGAGGCTTCCTTCAGTTGCCAATCTTTGTGACTGCTATCAAATTTCCAGGAATCCTACTAAAGAGGTTTCTCAGACGGTAATTTGCATTCATGAGTTCGGGCATCTCTGAATCCTCCCTGACCACTGGATTTTCTTCCCGCAGGAAGACCTCCTGATGCAGTCAAGCAAAGAACGTTTATGCACGGGCTTCCCTGAAGACTGTCTGAGGAGCAAAGGTATTTATTTTTCTCTAGTCTTTTCCTTTTTCTACTTATTACACACTGTTTTAGTTCACAGTTTCTTTTTTGCATCAGGAATGCAGGTCCCTGCCTTGCAAGATGGACTTAACTGTAGAAATTCTTGATCTTGCCCATTGACATACTTGAAGACACCTAATATTATTGAGCAGTGCCTTAGGTTTTCTTGTTTTTCGTTTTAATTTTTTTAATTTATTTATTTGACAGAGAGAGACAGGAACATAAGCAAGGGGAGTGGGAGAGGGAGAAGCAGGCTTCCCATGGAGCAGGGAGCCCAATGCAGGGCTCGATCCCAGGACCCTGGGATCATGACCTGAGCCGAAGGCAGACGCTCAACAACTGAACCATCCAGGCGCCCCTTTTGTTTTAATTTATTTTATTTTATTTTATTTTTTTAAAATTTTATTTGAGAGGGAGAGAGGGCACGCAAGCAAACATGGGGAGGGGGAGGAACAGACAGAGAAGCAGACTATCCGCTGAGCAGGGAGCCTGATGCAGGGCTGGATCCCAGGACCCTGGGATCATGACCTGAACTGAAGGCAGACACTTAACCGACTGAGCCACCCAGTTTTATGTAATGAATGAATATAAAGCCTCCCCTTTTATATAATGAATCCCTATCGATGTGAATTATTTGATTTTATAAAACTAAACTGCTTATTTGGAAAGGTTAACATGAATGGGGAGGAATTGACCCAGTCCAGTTGAACACTGTGGAGTGCATCCTGTTCCTGTTCCCCTGGACAGGGATGGGAGAAAGCGTTCACTCCAGGTCACCTGTCAAAGCAGTTTCATTTCCATTACTTCGTTTTGCTTCTCAAAACAATGAGTGGATATAGGCATCTGAGATATCACCTTTAGATAGATTGATTGATTGATTGATTGAGGAGGAAGCTGAGACCCAAAGAAAGAGTGCTGAGCCAAGATTTTCTCCCCAGGCTGAAAATAATCTTAGGTAACTGTAGAAAGGACTGTGTCTATATATTATGCAATTAATATAATCAAAACACAAAAAAAGGAAAATACAGCAAGTATGTTTAATTATATGAACATTTCGTGATAAAACATCAGATTTGACTCTCTGCTTCTTGGCAGCCCAGACAGAAAAGGAAGCACAAATTGTCCTTATGTGAAAGGGTACTTGTCCCACTTTATCACCCTGCTTCCTGCTGCTGGAGATTTCTTCTGTGGCTCAAAGGCTTTGCTGTCCAGTATAGATTAAAACTCTGAGGATGAGAAATGTCCTTTTGTACATGTCTCACCCAGTTCCTAGGGCCTTACTTGGGACCATTTTAGCCCCCCACCCCTGCCCCAAATATCTTTTCAGCAGGGCTCCAGTATTGCTATATTGAGTCTTTGGTATATATATATATGTATTTTTTTTTTAAGATTTTATTTGTTTGACAGAGAGAGACACAGCAAGAGAGGGAACACAAGCAGGGGGAGTGGGAGAGGGAGAAGCAGGCTTCCTGCAGAGCAGGGAGCCCGATGCGGGGCTTGATCCCAGGACCCTGGGATCATGACCTGGGCCAAAGGCAGACGCTTAACGACTGAGCCACCCAGGCGCCCGAGTCTTTGGTATATTTTTGGTATATTTTCACCCACATCTTAGCACAAGTTTAGTGTCTATTTGTTGAACTACACTTTCATTTAATAACTAAACTGACCTTTAAACAGGAGAATTAGGGGGTGCCTGACTGGCTCAGTTGGTAGAGCATGCAACTCTTGATCTCGGAGTCATGAATTTGAGCCCCATGTTGGGCATAGAGATTACTTAATAAAGAAAAAAAAATTTTTTTTTTAAAAAGGGTGCCTGGCTGACTCGGTCAGTAGAGTATGTAACTCTTGATCTTGGGGTTGCAGGTTCGAGCCCCACGTTGGGTGTAGAGATTACTTAAAAAAAAATAAAATCTTTAAAAAAAAATAAAAACAAAAACAGGAGAATCAGTTATTTTCTATGAGGAAATCTGCCTTCTCAGACTTACCTGGTTACTGTCCACCTAAAAATCTGGTCTACATTGGACATGGATAAGATGAGTTCTTCAGATAAGCTACTTTGTGGCATTTTTCTTCCTGATCTAATACCATTCTTTAATGACTTAAATTGGGAAAATGAATTATTTTTCTTTCTCCAAAGCTGTGTGCAGGGTTCTCAGTTTTAGATGGAGGAACTTGAAAACAGCAGCTCTACTAGAGTTTTAAGCAGCAGTGACCTAGTGCCTGACTGTGATACGTTCTTCCATTCAGTCCCCAGAGAGCCTTCAAAGGTGTCCCTTTGTTACACATGAGGGAACAGCCTCTGCCCAAGCAATCATAGCAAGCAGAAAGGAAGGTTCTATGAAGGCAGGTCTGTGAAAGACATGAACACACAAGCTGCTGCCGATTTCAGTTAAACAGATACACATGCTGTCCTGTAATGTGGCCAGCATCTCAGCTCGCTTTGTCGGGGTTAAGGTAAAGCATCTGGCAACCTGTCATTTCCTACAGAATTGAGAAGTAAATGATGTTTCTTGGAAACTTGGTTGTACACTCCCTCTGGGAGCCCCAGCTGCAGAATTTTCACTCTGCTCCAGATCCTGGTCCCACACATTTTAGATGTAGATTTCCCTCATAAAAACTAGTATACTCTTCCTACTTTTGTTTTAAATCTCTGCTCTGTTGAATGCTGTGCAAATCGCTTATAGAGTTTTATTTATATTCCATTTTGCTTATTCTGAATGGGGGCACCTCAAAGGTCAGCACTGTGTGATAATTTATAAATTTGCTGAGGAATGAATTTGGGTCCCCTGCACTGAGGTGTTCAGCAAGTGAACCTAAGGCTGCCACACTCTCCCCTTGGTGTATTGTTCTTCCTTCTCTAAATAAATGTCCTGTTCACAGTACTTCCAAGTTAGTGTGATATTCAGAATTTTTAGGTTCTTTACAGTCATGTCTGCTGTAGCTCAGTTAGGTGAAATTAGAAGAAGCTTAATGCTTTAAAAGGACATTTGTGTTAACCAAAAGTCATCTTTAGTTGGTAGGATGCTATTTTGCAGATCATTCCTTATTTCTTGATTGCTGTAGGGCAGGCCCATGAGAAGTGGGCATGGGGGAGCTGTGATGGGTGTTGGATGAGGGGCCATTTCACAAAGGGAGGGTGTCCTCCTGTCAGACACTCTGCTGCCTCTCCTCTTCTACTAGTGTGGCTTTTCTAATGTGGCTTTTTCACCATAATTCTGTTTAATATTTTACAGAATTGACATTATCAAGTTTTTTTGTTTGTTTCTGTTGTGGTTTTTTGTTTTTTGTTTTTTCCTGCGTTCCCTGTAACTGGCTTGGTTTGGGAAGGTTGTGACTTAATTCTCACAGTAGCAATCTCCACGAAGGCTTATTTGGGAATTCTCTGAAGTAGGAGAGTCACAAGAAATTGGAAGAGAATTGGAGGGAATACATTTTGATGCAGAGGTGAAAGCAGTCAAGGAGAGAAAAGATACCTTATATAATTTTTGGAACTAGATAGTTTGAATTATTTAGAAGAATTAGAGTTGAAACAATCTTTTAAAGCCCTCTATGTCTGTCATACAAATAAGTATTACAAGTAGATGGAAGAAACCCCATCGATAAACTCCTTATGCTTTACATGAGTCTAGATTCTTGGAGTTTATTGATTCTTTTTAATACATATAATTGGGAAAGAATATTTCCTGTTTATATTCCTTATTTATGTCATTGTCCTCCTATAATTTGCATTTTAGGGGGAGAAAAGTTGAAAAATCAGCCAGTACCACACCCATTTAATAGACAGCATGAAAGAAGTGTGGACATTTTGGGTACTGAATTTTTTTTTTACTTTCTTTAAATTAAGGTATAGGGACCCCTGGGTGGATCAGTCGGTTAAGTGTCTGCCTTCAGTTCAGGTCATGATCCCAGGGTTCTGGGATCAAGCCCCGCATCAGGCTCTGGAGCCTGCTTCTCCCTTTCCCTCTGCTGTTCCCCCTGCTTGTGCTCTCGCTCTCTCTCTGTTAAGTAAATAAATAAAATCTTTTTTAAAAATTAAGGTGTAACTTAACCTACACTAAAATTCACCCTTTTTTGTGTGTACAACCCTGTGAGTTTTGACAAACACATTTGTTCAGTTATCACCACAATCAAGATATAGAACATTTCCATCACCCCAGTGATTTCTCAAGGCTTCTTTTATAGTGCATCCCTCTTGCCAGCCTCAGCCATTAGCAGCCACTGATCTTTTTTCTGTCCCTATAGTTTTACGTTTTCCAAAATGTCCCATAAATGTAATCATAGAGAAGCCTTTTTTTTTTTTTTTAAAGATTTTATTTATTTATTTGACAGAAAGAGACACAGCAAGAGAGGGAACACAAGTAGGGGGAGTGGGAGAGGGAGAAGCAGGCTTCCCGCTGAGCAGGGAGCCGGATGCGGGGCTCAGTCCCAGGACACTGGGATCATGACCTGGGTGGAAGGCAGACGCTTAACAACTGAGCCACCCAGACACCCCAGAGGAGAAGCCTTTGAGTCTGGCTTCTTTCACTTAGCATCGTGCATTTAAGATTAATCCATATAGCTGTGTGTATCAGTACTTCATTGCTGCTTCTTGCTGAAGAGTATCCTGTTGTCTGGTTGTATCACAGCTTGTCTATTTCCCATTGAGGGAAAGTTGAGTTTCCAGTTTGGGCAATTATGAATAAAGCTGCAGTGAATGCTTGTGTACGAGGTTTTGTGTGAACATGAGTTGTCATTTCACCTAGGTGAATAGTTAGGCATGACACTGCTGGATCATTTGGAAAGTGTGTTTATTTTATAAGAAACTACCAAACAGTTTTCCAGAGTGGTTGTACCCTTTGGGACCAGTAGTACATGAGTTGTATCCAGATTTGGAAAGCCAGATGTTCAGTAGTCAGAGAAGCTGAGGAGGTGACAATAGCTTGTAGGGTTGTCTGCTGTCTTCCTACCTCTTGGTAGTCTTTGTGAGCCTCCACACAGGAGAGCTTCCACACAGGAGAGCTTCCTTTTATAGAAGACATTACAATATTGCTAACCCATTGCACATCTTTCTGAGGACGGGATGTAGAATATGCCAAAACGGATGTCATATTTAGTGTCCGCAGTCTAACCACTTAATTTTTTGATCCAGGAAAAGGTTTTGACAGAAATGCTATTGAATCCTTGTCAACCTCCAGCATGTCTGTCCCCAGTTATAGTTATATGGAAATAACACCAAAAAAAGTCTTTTTTTTTTTTTTTAAGTTTTTTTTTTTTTTTTTTTATTCATGAGAGACAGAGCGAGAGAGAAAGGCAGAGGGAGAAACAGGCTCCCAAGGAGCAGGGAGCCCGATGCGAGACTCAATCCCAGGACCTGAGATCATGACCTGAGCCGAAGGCAGACGCTTAACCATCTGAGCCACCCAGGCGCCCCCCAAAAAAGTCTTTAAGTTTTCTTGTATTACTTGTATTATGATTGGAATGTAAGCACTTTTTAAAAAACAATTTTATTGAGATATAATTTACACGCTATAAAGTTCGTGCATTTGAAGTATACTTTTCAGTGGTTTTCTTCTATACTTACAGAACGCAGGCATAACCCTAATTTAATTTTCATCACTCCCTAAAGAAACCTGTTTGTATCCATTAGCATTCATTGTTCATTCTGTTCTTCCTTCTCCCCAACCTCTTCCAGCTACTAATCTGCTCTTGTCTGTATAGATTTGCCATTCTGGACATTTTATATAAATGGGGGCTGGTATTTTATGACTGTTTTCACTTGGCATAAAGATTTTTAAGGTTCATCCATGATCTAGCATATATAAGTGCTTCATGTTTATGGCTGAATAATATTCCATTGTATCCATTTATCTGATAGACATTTGGGTTGTTTCCACTTAAAGACTGGGTGGCTCAGTTAAGCATCTGCCTTCGGTTCAGGTCATGGTCTCCAGGTCCTGGGACCGAGCCCGGCATCAGGCTCCCTGCTCAGCAGGGAGTCTGTTTCTCCCTCTGTTCCTCCCCCTGCCCATGCTTGCTCTCTCTCTCTCTCAAATAAATAAATAAAATCTTAAAAAAGCTGGACGCTTAACTGACTGAGCCACCCAGATGCCCCAAGATTTTAGTTTTGATGAAGTCCAACTTACCAGTCTTTTTATCACTGTGTTTCAGTATCTTAGCTAAGAAATCATTACCAAAATCATGCAGATTTACTCTTGTGTTTTCTTCTAAGAGTTTTATAGTTTCACCTCTTATATTTAGGTCTCTGATCTACTTTGAGTTAATTTTTTTGTATGACGTGAGACAGGGTCCAAATGTATTCATTTGCATGTGGATATCCAGTTGTCCCAGTGCCATTTGTTGAAAAGCTGTTCTTCTTGGTCCCTTTGTCAAAAATCAGTTGACTGACCATAAATGTTAGAGTTTCTTTCTGGATTCTCAGTTCTAATATCCTTGCTCTTTATTAAAAATCCATCCTGTGCCAGTGCTACACTGTGTCCATTACTGCAACTTTGCTTTTGAAATCAGGAAGTTTGGGGCTACCATCTTTATTCTTTTTCAAGATCATTTTGGCTGTTACGTGTCCCTTGCATTTTCATTTGAGTTTTAGGATTAGTTTGTCAGTTCCTGTAAACATAAGCACTTTTTAAACTGTTGTTATAAAACAACAAATCTGGGGCCTTCAGCTGAGGTCACGAAATGCCTGTTTCTAAAAATGGGCTCATACCTCACAGAATATATTTTACCCTCCAGTATACCTAAATACTTTTTTTTAATATGCCACATTTTCTTTATCCATTCATTCACTGGTGGATACTTAGGGTTGTTTCCATGTCTCACCCACCATAAGTAATGCTGGAATGAACATGGGGGTGCGGATATCTTTTCAGAATAGTGATTTCATTTCCTTTAGATGTATACCCAGAAGTGGAGTTACTGGATGGAGTATACCTAATACTTTGAACAACTTCCCTAACCTTCTCATTCTTCATTCAGACAGCATCTATTATGTACCTGCTATGTGCCAAGGTCAGTGTTGGGTACTCAGTCCACAGTGATCATTAAGATCCTATTTCTGCCCTCAAATAGCTCCAGTCTCATGGAGGTGATATATTAAACAAATACTTGAGAAACAATATCGCAGAGATTTTCATAGAAATACTGTGCAAGGGAGTGGGAACCCAAAGGAGTGGCTAGCCCTAACCAAGTGTGGCCTCTGGCACGTCTAAGAGCTCTACATGTATTAACTCATCTTTACAAGTCCTGCAAAGTGGGTACCATCTTTCTCCCCGTATTACAGAAGAGGACTGGGTCAGTATTCCATAGCCTTTAGAAAACTTTCTAATAAATATAATTGCCCAAACTCTCCTTTAAAATTCTTTGAGATTTCCAAGTCAGTGTGGTTAATTATAACCAAGTAAAAGAGTAGGTAGAGTATCCTTTGGCTTTCAAGCTGTACACAACCCCTGTTTTCCTCCCAGCCTTCAGTGTTACACTACCTGTGAAATGACTGTTCCCCTGCCTCCTCCCTAAGATTCTCAACTAAGTTGAGAACAGTTGTTCTTCTAGCGGGTAAGGGCACTGAGGTAGAATCTTGCCTTAAGTGCCTTGCACAGTGAGTAGTTTGGGGATGGGTGAAGAGTTTTGCAGTTTTCCTGAGCAGATAAAATGAAAGATTCAACTAGGATGGTGCTGGACCAGCGTGGAAAGGCCCAGAATTTACATGAATGGCTTAGTGCCATAGTATCCAGTGAAGAGATACACTAAACCACTTGGGGTAAATGCGGTTAGAAATTCATGAATAGGGTAGAATTGTCTGCTATGATGTGGAAAGTAAGCTAGTTTCAAAAAGATAAATACTGTGTGGGGCATTAGGATTTCAAGGCCATAATATGTCAGTAATTGGAATCTGTGCAAGCTTGTGGAATCCAGTATGCATTTATCAATCTAGTATTTGTTGACTCCCGGTATTTTTAAACACTGTGTCCTATCCTAGCATAGTTATTAAGTTTATCATTTTAACTGTTCTCAGGTCCAGTAAGATAAAGAAAGCAGAACAAAGGAAAAGCACTTTTTCTTTAAATGGCAGGCACTGTACCAGGTGGTGTTTTACATGTATTATTTAATTTAATCCTCAAAGTAGCACTGAGGTAAGTGTACTTCGTACCCTCTTTTTCAAAGGAGAAAACTGAAACTCAGAGAGGTAAGTAAGATCACAGAGCCCACCTGCCTTCAGAGTTGCTGTTCCTTCTCTCAGAATTGCTGCTCTCAGTACCAGTTGATAAATGGATAGGGAAGCTCTAGGAAGACAGTATTGATAGTGTTTGTTGATTTGACCTAACCATTTATTAATTCCACAGATTTATTGAGTGCTGTTTTGTACTGGGTATTATGCTGGGCAATAGGGAAAGGGAGAGACCGAGACAAACATAATCCTTACTCTCATGTAGTTTATATTCTAGAGAATAATTATAGAGAATTATAATGATCTTTAGGTTGATTTGCATTTAGCTTTATCTGTTTAGTGCTCGTATTTTGTTATATATTGTGTGCATGCAAATACACATATACACATATGCACATGTATGAGCATAACTGTGTTTTCTAAAAAGAAAGTAAGGATAAAAAATTTGTTTGTAGACTAACAAGTTTGGGGAATTTCTTTATACTGCATCTTTTACCTAGAATTTCAGAGACACTGAACAGTAAAACTTCTTTATGAATTGCATTTACATTCTGCTCAAAAAGGTTTTTTGTTTTTTAATATTTCATAATAGAAAAATTTTAATTTATTGAAAAGTGGAGAGTATACTAAACCCACATGTATCTGTCACTCAGCTTCATAAATGCCAGCTCATGACTAGTCTTGTAGGGAAGCAATTACTGTAAGTAATTCAGTTCAGAACTAATATTCAACTTAAACATTTATCTTTTACATAGGTTTTACGTAAAACTTATGTAATTACTTATGTAATTTATTTATGACTAACTTAATATTATTCAAGTAATAAGAAGATGGTCATTGAATAATATAAGCTGTTGTATTGTGGGTCTGCTTTATTAATGTTTTAGAAAGGAAGCTTCTTAAGACTCTGGATTACATGTATATCTCCATATTCAATTGTCCAGCTAAGTAAGTATATTTAAATAAGTAACACTTAGAGAAAGGCAGATGTTCAAAATTAGCCAAGTACACTTTTGGCCCTCTGTCATATTTTGCATAAAAGAACAAAACCAATGGTACAGTGCACTAACTTTGTAATTTGCTTTTTGAGTTGGGTCTTTTTTGTTGCTATTGGTTGCATGATTAATTTTTTTATGATTGCATACTTATTTGGATTTATTTCTCTTGTGCTGAAGGAAATGTACAAATTAAAACTGGAACTCTGCTAAAATCTACTGAAGAAGTACAAGGTATGAAGGTCAATGGGACTAAGACGGATTATAATGAAGGACACAAGAATGGCAATGTGAGTAAAGGTCTCTCAGCTGGGTGCAGCGAATACCCAGAAATAGACAAAATCATGACCAGTGGTGAGGTTTCAGAAACCAGCACATTAGTTTCCCTAGAGCCTTTAACCTTTGTGGACCCTGGATTAACAGAAGCAACTTCTAAAGAAAAAGAATGTGAAGAATTAAAAACTTGTCCTTCTTGGTTGTCATTGTTACCAGGGAGCAGTGCCATTTCCAAAGTGAACAATGGGAAGGAAGAGGTGTGTAAGTTAAACCTTGTCTGTGAAGCAGATGACAATCACCAACAGATTCTCAGCCACCATAATGAAAAACACAGTTCTGCCCATGGCAGTCCCAAAGCCACGAGAAATGTAGTTGTTGTAGAACCCTTAGAAGAAAACTCTGGCATTTCATATTTCTCAAGTTTGTCTGGTCCAGAATCCAGGACACCATCCTTAGAAACAAGTGGTTTTGAAGGTGATGGCTTGCCAAAGGGATCTGCTGAAAAGACAGACAATTCCTGTTTTGATGGAGATGGTCAAAGCAAGAACGTGGCTACTAGAAAAGAAAATGAACAGTTTTTGAACCCCAGGAGTGAAAGAGGGGAACTCTTTCTTGTTAATGCCAGGCAACCAGAAGAGGATGCTAGTGGTCATTGTCCTGGTGAAAAAGAGACTGTTGCCGCCCCCAAAGAGAATATCCATGGTAACTCTTGTGTTCAAGGCAGTATCCATACAGACAGCCCTAGTTCTTCAGTGCCTGGTTCTTTCACTGAAGCCACAGAAGTAATGTTAAAAAAAAATTATCTGAAAATCACTTTAGACATTCAGGGTAGCTTGACAAACCATGAGGACCATAGAGAAACTTCTACTGATATGAGCCATTCAGGCAGACACTCTGAAGAGAGCAGTTTTTCCTCCTTAATGCAGATTGAAGAGCCAGAACAGACAACCACTATAAAGGCCAATATGGTAACTGAAAAGATTTACAGTAAAGACTCTAACTCATTCCGCTCCCAGAGAAATCTGGAAGACGACACCCAGTTAAGTGAAGCATCCTATAATGAATTTCTGATTGAAAGAAAATCCCTTGTGAGTTTAAAGCGTGAGGACCAGATAAGTCTTATGAATGAGATATCAAAACCCAAGAAAGATATTGCTCAGTTACCACCATCCCTAGAATTTGATTACAAACCTGAGTCAGAACAAGCTATACAGACCGCACAGGATGATAGTTCACATTTAGATGAACAGAACATAGCCTGTGAGATGAATAAACTTCCTTGTACCAATGAACTGGTTTTAAACAAAATAGAAAGTGAATGTGTTTTAAATCAAGTGCCCCTTAATTCTCAAGACCACGCGAAGTTGCCAGCTAACAAAGAGATGCCTTTAGCAACAAGCGAGGATTCCCAACAGAGCCATCACCCTCCATTAGAGGATGGAGCAGATGTCATTGCTCATACCCAAACTGTTCCCATGAAGACAAAAATGAAAGACATCGCTCCATCAGGTGACAAATCCTGTGGTGCCTCTTCAAACAACCCCACCTTAAACATCAAACCAGGAAGCCTAGAAAGGAAAAACGAACTGGCTGATTCTGGAATAGTCGATCTACCTTCCAGACTTCTCTCAAGCAAGAAAGAAGCAGCAGGCTTGCCTCAAGAGGTCTCTGTTATGGAATGTCAAAGTGTTCAATCTCAGGATCTCTCTAGCTGTCATTGTGTAAATAAAAATGCGCAAGAAAAGAGCGTGTGTTCTGCTTATGCTGCTTTTGAGTCCAGCAGAATCATCCCAAAAGTTGAAAACTCTTTGATGACCAAGTGTGAAGATGCATTTCAGCACAGCAATCACCACTCCCAAGGAAGAGAAGACTCCACAGAAAGTAGCACGCATAAAGTGAGTTACACATCAGAGGGAAGTGAACTTGCTGAGGAAGAAACTAAAGGCAGCCTCCCAGGAGATAAGATGCGAAATGAAATGCCAGGAAGCGTATTAAATAGTGAAGCTTCAGACAAGACCATTCCCACCACCAGTCACACCCAGCCCAGTGAGGAATGGTTGGAAGGAAAGGAACAGGATGTACCTAAAGAGACTGTGTTTTGCAAGTATAACATCTCTGACTGTGTCACATCAGAACTAAACTTATCTGCAAACATTCCAAGCCCTGAAAAATTGTTGGACCAGTCTCTAACTGTTATGCTCTCCAGTTTCAAAAGCATAAGCCAAGCAGTTGAAACTCTTGATCAGAAAACAGATAAAGTCCTTGACTGCCAGAGTAACCAAAATAGACCAGATGAAGGCAGAAATGAAGATAAACCAGCTAAGGAGACACTAGATGGTGACAAGAGAGAGACTGTCACAGAACCTAACAGAGAGGTAAGCCACAACCAAAAGGATCTGCTAGTTAGTTCAGCCAGTAACAACCCATTGTCCAGTGGTAGTTCAAAGAAAGGCGATTTGAAAGGAGACTCTGAACATATTTCTGTTTGTGAGGAGTCCACAGATGGCATGGTAGACATCATCTACACGAACTGCAGTAATGAGTCTACAGAAGGCATGTTAGACTTAAGAGCATCTAGTACCCTTGACGGTGGTGCAGGGCAAGATGGACTGACATTACAGGAAACCTCAGTGAGTACTCTTTCTCAGAGAAGAGAACTGAGTGCTGCATTTATCAAAATGATTGGCCAGGACTCAGATTTCCCAGATGCTACTTCCTCTACAGGGGAGCCTCTGGAAATTAAAAAATCATGTGAAGAGAAAGTATGCAGATCATTAAAAGATTGTGAAATGGAAATGTGTACAGACTCTTGTGCCCATGAGCTAGAGTCTATTGCAGATCATGAACCAAATATAAGAACATTGGGTAGAGTAAATGTGTCCTTAGATTATAGTCATCATGAACAGCTAGTTAAAGAAGCATCCCTTAGAGAAACAAAAGGAATGATCGAAGGATCAAGACTGGAAATAATTTCTGAGTTTGACAAGGACAATACCTTTGGAAGTTCCTCAAAAGAGTTGCTGTCTTCTGGATGCCCAAATGAGAACCCTGTTCCTGTAGGGAGCCTGAAATCCATTGAGATAATGCCTTCATATCTGTCTTCTCACAAAAATTCAGAAAGTAATGTTAATAGTGAAGAAACTGACCTGAAAAATCTTTTTAAACCGAAAGATGGTGAAATGCTTTGTGAAAACGTGGAGCACCACACAGTCCTGCTTGAGAAGAAGGAAGGAGAACCAGGGGATGGGAGTAATTCTGGTAAAGGAGTCAGAATAGACATTGGTATGCAAAATTTGCCTTTGACAATGGAAACAGAAACTAAGTTGAGAGGAGAAAAAACTGAAGAACATCAGAGGGGACCCATGGGTCACGTAACTGTCAGGGAAGAGTCTGAGGAGATGATTACCAGAGAGGCTGGTCATGGTGATAAAGGAAGAGAGATTTTTCAGTCCCATTCTAAATCCCAGAGGATGCTTGCTGATCTTGAAGAGCAACAAAGGCAGAGGGCTTTGGACTACATGTTGCAGAATGAAGAGGAATATATCCATCAAAAAGAAGCATACACGATATTGGAACAATGTACATCATCTGACATTTTACCAGATGAGCTGAAAGATAAGAACCAAGCCAAGTATTGCAAAGGTGAGTCCACCATGATGAAGAAAATCACCCTGGCACAGCTGGCCACGGGCGGCGGTGCTGCACAGTTCCGAAAGTTGGAGGATCCATTAAAAAGGGCCATGGAGTCGTACACAGGCCCTTGCCTTCGTGTTGCCCCTCAGAAAGCACAAGACCCCAACTCTGCTGGGTGTGGTGAAATACACGGTGCCTTTGGGAACACTTCACACCAGAAAAGAGTGCTTCCCTTAAAGAAGCAGCCCCATCGAACATGTAAGAAAGTTTCCTGTCAGGAGCAACTCAAGATGGGGAAAAAAATAAGTAAAATCAGAAGTTCTGCCTTTTTAAAGAGTTCCTCTGAAACCATCCCCACAAAAGCACACCGATTTCTCAGTTCGTGTGCTGTGCCTGCACCCGCACAATCGGAACCCGGAACAGAACCAGCCAGGAGCTTAATGAGCCACATACCAAAGCAGAAGGTGACTCCGTGCCATCCCTTGAGGAGCCTGAATGTTAGGAAGCCTACCAAAGAATCAGCCTTACTCAGCAAGCTGTCCATTCTCGCCTCCAAACTGGTCCCAGCCACAAAGACCCAGAAACTAAGATACCGGCGTTGTTCCTCGGAACTTCTTCCAGTGGCTAAAAGCTACAAGCGGCTCAGATACAAAAGGCTTCTGGATGGCTTTTCATACAATACAATGCAGCTAAATCCATATTTGGCAGCTAGTGGATGGGATAAGAGACCCAACAGTAAGCCCTTGGCACTTTATTCGCTAGAAGCCATCAAAATGAGCTTCATAGATTTGAGCAACAAGGTGCCATCACTGCTGTTTGGTTCCGAAATTTTCCCGGTATCTTTTCACATGAAATCGGGCTCTGAGTGCATGACCGAGTCCCCAAGGACTTTTCCTGAGCACTGTGCTCCAGCCAGGCTCACCTTAGGAGAGGCCCCCAGGTGCCTGTCTCAGCCTCCCAAGTGGACCTTTTCTTTCTTCTTGTCCCACAGTTGTCCTGGGATGGCCACATTCAGGGAAGACACTGGCCTCCATGGTCAGGCATGTGCCCAGGCTCCTTCACAGTCTCCAGGTCCTCTCCAAGACTATGGAGGCACTGCCATAGTCCAGACCAGAGCAGGCTGCTCTGTTCTTGGCCTTCACACACTTCTAGCACTTTGTTCTCCTGGATGTTACCGAATCTGGACAAAAAAACGGAGCTTCTCTAGTCACATGCCTACCATGCAGAGGCTCTTCATGACCCAGTTTACACAGGGCTTAAAAGGGTTAAGATCTCCAGCCTCCATAGCAGACAAGGTCTTCTGTTCTCTTCCCTACTCGGTGGGCCGAGTGCTATCCATTTGGAGCCAGCATGGGCCTTCTGCCTGCCCCTTCGGAATCTCTCCTCTTCATTCCACTCACGGCAAGCGGCAGCCGACTCTGAGCACCACGAGCAGGTAAAATCCGTGTTTGCTTTTCAACCTCTGGGGAAAGTTGAGGGCTATTTAGAGTTTCTGTGTCTGCATTTTCCGTTTACCTTGACAAATCTCTGCTGAGAAAATGTAGCTGTAAGTCTTGAGTGTAGACCCCTCTAATTTTCCTGCAGAATCTACCCCTGTATTTTTACCATTCTATGTTTTGTCCATGTCATTCGCAAACCATCAAATCTTTTGAATCTCTTCTTTTCTACCCATGCCCTCGCCTTCCAAAGAACGCCATTACACGTCAAAGACTTATAAATAGTGACAAATAATGGCTTCTAACTATATCTTATTGACAAAGTATTATACAGTCAGCAACTACTTCGGTGTTTGATGTATAAAGGATACAGAATAAGTACTTTTTTTTTAAGATGTTATTTATTTATTTGACAGAGAGAGAGAGCACAGCAGGGGGAGCGGCAGGGAGAGGGAGAAGCAAGCTCTCCACTGAGTGGGGAGCCCAATGCAGGGCTCAGTCTCAGGACTCCAGGATCATGAACTGAGCCGAAGGCAGACACTTAACCGACTGAGCCACCTAGGCACCCCCAGAATAAATACTTCTTAAGTAAATAAACTAATTATGTAGGTATCACCAAATCTAGTTCATGAACCTTTGGATTTCTCTCTGGAGCAGAGAGGCTTCAAAGATTGACACTTACATACTATAGTTGTACAATTTATAGAATTTTAAGTGAGCTAGAGAAGAGTGGTTTGACCACTTAGAATAGTTGAAAATAATTTCACCAATATCATTTTACCTTTTTTTTTTAAGTTTTCATTTATTTATGTTAGAGTGGGGGGGGGCAAGAGGGTGATAGAGAAAAATCTCAGCAGACTCCCTGCTGAGTGCAGTGCCCTACACAGGGCTCAATCCCACAACCCTGAGGTCATGACCTGAGCTGAAATTGAGAGTTGGATGCTTAACTGAGCCACCCAGGTGCCCCTCATTTTACCTCCTTATTGGAAATAAGAGGAGAAAGAATTAGAGAATTATATCCTAAGGATCTGTCTCAGACATAATAAATCCTCCTATTTGTAATCCCTCAAATAAACAGAAACTGAAATTTTTTTAAATTGGCCCTCATCATTGCTATAGTTTAAAAATTCAACACCAGCAAAGCCATAAAATTAGGGAGAGGCCTTGTTCTTCATGTGTCTGTGCAGTCTCTTATGCAGAATCATTCTGTGTCACTAAAACACTGTCTGGTGCATATTACAAAGTTCCCTGACCGTCTTAGCAGAAAACTAAATCAAAGGGTTTCAGAAAGACACCGCAGAACCTGAATGTGGCTGATGGAAATTGAGAGATGAATGATCTTCGAAGTACTTGTCCTGTAGTTAATAGAAAAATGTTCTTACAGTGTAGTCACAAAAAATACATTGGAATGAATCAAATTGTTTTATTTTTTTCAAAGATTTTATTTATTTGTTTAAGAGAAAGATAGCGAGAGAGAGCACAGCAGGAAGTGTGCAGAGGGAGAGGAAGAAGCAGATGCTCCACTGAGCAGGGAGCCCGACGTGGGGCTCGATCCCAGGACCCTCCCTGAGATCATGACCAGAGCCGAAGGCAGACGCTTAACTGACTGAGCCACCTAGGCGCCCCCGACACACATTGCTTTAAATCATAGTATACTGCTTTTACTTTGTCTGGTTTGTCAGTATACCTCTAGAACCGCATAACCACGCTCTGCTCAGTGTCTGACATGCAGCTTTAAATTGTCTTACCTTCTCTATGCTGTGTTCATGCCTGAGGTTCAAATATAGGCCAGTTCTTTGTTGCACCCTGTGAAGACGTGCGGCCTTTGGCCCTTTTTCTTTATCCAGAACGCTTTTCCCTCCTGACTTTTCTGTTTCCTGGCATGGAATATTTTTTCTCTGCCTTCCTTCCTATGTCTAGCATTTTATTTTATTCTTTTTATTTTAATTTAATTCAAGTGGAATGTTGGGGTGGGGGGTGTTTCTAGGGACTTTTCCTTCTTCTTGGCTCTAGAAGTGCGTTATCATATGCCTTGACTTTAAGTTTGGAAGTTTGCTGTTTTTCTAAACACACTTAGAAATATTAAGCATGATAAATTGAGTAACCCAATAAAGCAGGACTTAACAAATATTAAATTATGTTTCTGTTGGATTTTTTTTTTTTTTTTTTTAACAGAGAGAGAAAGAGAGGAAGTGCACAAGCAAGGGGAGCAGCAGAGGGAGAGAGAGTAGCAGGCTCTCCGCTGAGCATGGAGCCTGATGTGGGGCTCGATCCCAGGACCCCGGGATCATGACCCGAGCCAAAGTCAGACGCTCAACCAACTGAGCCACCCAGGCGCCCCATAGGATTTTTTTTTTAAGTTTTATTTATTTAATCTACACCCAATGTGGGGCTTGAACTCATGACCCTAAGATCAAGAGCTGCCTGCTCGTCTGACTGAGGCAGCCAGGCACCCCCAAAGGATTTTCTTATTTGAACCTTCAGCACTCTCTAATGAAAGTTGAATGGGCTTCTTTTTTGCTGTTTTTATAGATGATGAGCTTGAGGCACATGGTTTTTTCTAACCCAGATCAGGTTAGTGTTTCAGCTGAGCTAGACCTAGATGCAGGGTCTTCTGATTTCTGATTTGGTCAGCTCCTTCTCCAGTGTACACCCTGCCTCTTTCCTTTTATCAGTACCAGTCAGGGAATCCTGAAGTAGTTAGTGCTAAACCTTCTAAAAATCTGAATTGTCTTTGTTTTCTAGACATTGAGCAAATCTACTACTTCTAAGAGGAGGTGGATTGTTTTTATGGTCATCATACAAACCGCTCATTGATTAAACCTGTACTGTGTTCCAAATTTGGTAGAAACTGATACAGGTTTTACTTTGAGAGGCATTAAAAAGCTCTCCACCTTCATTTATTGATGTATCTATAAGTGATGAATACCATTGCTTCATCTATACAAATAAAAGCTTAATTACAAAGGAGTTAACTCTATTAATGGTTTTCTTCTACATAACCATGTTTTATGTGCAACTTGGCTTTAAAGAAAATAAGGTTTCTTCATAATCTTCTTTAAGGATATAGAAATTAGGCTTTATTTTAATGGCATTAATAAAGAGATGAATAATACAAGATTTGTGGGGCACCTGGGTGGCTCAGTCATTTAGCGTCTGCCTTCAGCTCAGGTCATGATCCCGGGATCCTGGGATCGAGCCCCGCATCGGGCTCCCTGCTCGGCGGGAAGCCTGCTTCTCCCTCTCCCACTCCCCCTGCTTGTGTTCCCTCTCTCGCACTGTGTCTCTCTGTCAAATAAATAAATAAAATCTTAAAAAAAAATAATACAAGATTTTTTTATCTGTGAATTATATTTTGAAATCTTTAAGATATATATTCAACAAAAGAAGCTGTAAGACTCAAAGCCATTCTTGTTCCCCTCCTTTCTCTTACTGTCCTCTCTTTATTCCTCTCTCTACCTTCTTTCCATATAAGTTAGAAAAGAATCTTCCGTCAGCCTGCCTCCACTCCAGTGGTGGGCACATAAATGTAATGCTCAGGACTGGAGGGCTTTTTCTTCTTTCTGAGTGACTGACATTTCTTGTCTTCCTAGGGCCCCATTGAATATCATGTGCCATCAGTGGCATCAAAATTTCCCTGTTGTTCCACTGCCCTAACCTGTTGCTTTTGTACTTTTGCTTCACTTCAGCCACACCATGTTACCGTATGTGCCTCTTCCAGGCATGGAAGCTACTTATAATACCAGTGGCAGTCAGATGAGGTAAGCCTCCAGCAGCGCCTGCTACATAAGGGCTTGCGGCTTGCAGTGTGTGTGAGTGTGTGAGTGTGTGAGAGAGAGAGACAGACAGAGAGGAAGAGTGAATGTGCAAGTGAACACAGAACCTGAGAGGGCGCGCTAGCGGATGGTGTGGGTTGAGCATAGCATGATTCTGACGTCTGTTTTCCTTCCAAACCTGATCCGAGATTTAGATGCGTTTTATCATAAGTAGTGACTAAGGATGTGTAATCAGTACCATTTATTGAAAAAGAGTCAAAATCACTAGCCAGCTCTTTGTACCACAAGTTCCCTCTCAAGCTATCTCTTGGTCATAGAGCCAGCTTCATTGCCTTGATGGGATCGATCTCATTGAGCACAGTTCATTTGTTCAGTTCACTAAATGCCTTTTTCCTCCAAAAAGTCTCTTCCTTTTTACATTTTTCCTTATAAAACTTCTCTACACCAATGAAATGGATGGACCACATCCTTTTAATTTTTTAAATATATAGACACAGGCTGTGTCCAGAAATAACTAGAGAACAGGTTGGCTGGAAACGTCATTGCTGGAAAAAGGGAAGATCTTCAACCTTAGTATGTTGTTAGGAAGTTGAATGTGCCAAGGGAGAAAGTGAAACCCGTCTCATATTTTCCTTCTCTGTTTTTCTTTTCATGGTGCTAGACTAGAGCCTCCATTCCCTGCCTTGGTACCAAAGTCTTGCTTGGTAACAGACTCAGCTGTCAGCAAGCTCTTGCTTTCAGCCTCCGAGTTCCAAGTTCCTGAATTTGATGAGCTGGATACTGTGGCAGCGGCATGCCCCCATCCACAGAGCAGCCCTCCAGAACAGAAAGAGGTAAAGTGCTGATAGAGTCGAGGGCAATACTGGAAGTGTCCATCGAGGACCAAAGATCACATGATGGGTACACACAGGCCCCTGTGTGTCTTTGCTTATCACTGTTACCTTCAGCTGATTGCTGGAAATTACCAGGGCAGGAGTTTTTCTGCTTGGCCACTGAAGGCTACTCTGGATCTCTTAGTCTGCATTGTTTTCCAGAAACTTTTTTCTTGACAGTAGCATTTAACAGTATTTAGAGAGTTGGACCAAAGAGCTGCTTGCATTCAAAGATGAGTGAACAATGGTATTCTTCATTTTGCAGTCTCTCTCTGTCTCCCAACAGTTAACAGGCTTTCATATTGCTTATCTCAATATCTGAGCTGAATGTGTAGATTCTCTTCTAACAATATAAAGGGAGTGGTTGCTGAGAACACTGTCAGCAGGAGTAAGTAGAGCTTTGTCATAAACTATGAGTTAGAGTCAACTGTAAACTGAGGAAGCAAAATCTTAGAGTGTCAAGAAAAAGGACTTTATGTATTTAAAATGTCTTCTAACTTGACCATCTTTCTTCTTAATCTTTAAAAATAGGCTGAGCCAGAGAAGAGGCCAAAGAAAGTCTCACAGATTCGTATCCGGAAAACCATTCCTAAGCCAGACCCTAATCTTACCCCCATGGGCCTTCCTCGACCCAAAAGGTGAGCTCCTTCTCTAATACACATAGGTTCACATTTTTTGGAAAATTGTTTGATAGAATATAATGACCTTTTAAGTGGTCATATACTCTGAGCTATTTATTATACTTCTAGGAATTTATCCAAAAGAATTAATTGATAATATGACCAGAGATTTATGTGCCAGGGATATTGTTCTGCATTCTTAATCATTTTTATCAAGCTCACTATGCCAGATATTATGCTGTCCCTTTGTGTACATAGTCTGTTCGTCCCCTAGTGGTGCTGGGAGGTCAGCACCATTGTCACCCCCAGGTTTAGGTGAGGATGCCAAAGCTCAGTGGTTAAGACACCTGTGTTAGGCCATGGTGTCAGTCGCATGGCTCAGGTGGTTTCTCTCTCACCCAGTTTTTACCCAAACCCACAGCCCAAGCTCACAACATTCTGGTGCAAAATTGACAAGGGGCCTAATGTCATGAGGGAAAGAAGTTTAATTTTTTTTCTCTCTTTTTTTAAGAAAATACCAGATGCATGCTATGGTCTATCTCATGGCCTTTAAAAACTTGGTTTCTAAAGGTTTATTTTTTATGACAGACATAATTGCTAACCCTAAAAAGGGAAGTGGAAAGAAAAAAAGGATTACCAAATTATGTATTTGATGTACTATACATTACCCAGACACACTATGAAAATACAAACATTTTATAAAAGATCTCCAGAGTTCGGGGCGCCTGGGTGGCTCAGTCGTTAGGCATCTGCCTTCGGCTCAGGTCATGATCCCAGGGTCCTGGGATCGAGCCCCTCATCGGGCTCCCTGCTCTGCAGGAGGTCTGCTTCTCCCTCTCCCACTCCCCATGCTTGTGTTCCCTCTCTCACTGTGTCTCTCTCTGTCAAATAAATAAATAAAATCTGGGGCGCCTGGGTGGCTCAGTTGGTTAAGCGACTGCCTTCGGCTCAGGTCATGATCCTGGAGCCCCGGGATCGAGTCCCGCATCGGGCTCCCTGCTCGGCGGGGAGTCTGCTTCTCCCTCTGATCCTCCCCCTCTCATGCTCTCTTGTCTCCCATTCTCTCTCTCAGATAAATAAATAAAAAATCTTTAAATAAATAAATAGGGCGCCTGGGTGGCTCAGTTGGTTAAGCGACTGCCTTCGGCTCAGGTCATGATCCTGGAGTCCCTGGATCGAGTCCCGCATCGGGCTCCCTGCTCGGCAGGGAGCCTGCTTCTCCCTCTGATCCTCCCCCCTCTCATGTGCTCTCTCTCTCTCATTCTCTCTGTCTCAAATAAATAAATAAAATCTTAAAAATAAATAAATAAATAAATAAATAAATAAATAAATAAATAAAATCTTTAAAAAAAAAATAGATACAATTAAAAAAAAAAAAAAGATCTCCAGAGTTACATTTACTTGTGGTGGATTTCACTCCTTCATTTCTCATTGGCAAATAGAAGCCTAACAGTAGTCCCTTAAGTAACCCCAGGGTAAGTTATTGGACCCTCCTGAGCTTCAGGAATGTGTCTGTAAAGTGTAGTAAGAATTCCCAACACTTAAGACTGCTGTACAGTCCACTTGAGGAAAAAAATGTGTACTGTACCTATTATATTGCTTCACACAACACAAATGCAATAATTATTACTGTGATCATAATTGACGTTCTACTTTTCCCACATGGTTTTTGTCTTAATATATTTTATATTACAGTTCTTTTATTGATCATCCTACCATATGTCTTTATAAGAGAAATTTCCTAGGTTGAATAGTACTTATTCTTAGAATGAAATAGGATTCAGGGGCACCTGGGTGGCTCCGTCGGTTAAGCGTCTGCCTTCAGCTCAGGTCATGATCCTGGAGTCCCTGGATCGAGTCCCACATCGGGCTCCCTGCTCAGCGGGGAGTCTGCTTCTCCCTCTGCCTGCCGCTCCCCCTGCTTGTGTTTACTCTGTGTCAAATAAATAAATATTAAAAAAAAAAAAAAAAAGAAAGAAATAGGATTCAGAATCAAATGTATTCTGTCTTGCATTTATATGTAGATATAAGTTCTAAAAAAACCTTTTTATTATAAATACGTAGTTGGGAGTGGAGAGAGTTTTAATATTGTAATGACATTCAGTCCTTTGAACTTCTTTCAAGTAATATGCCAAAAAATCACAGTGATCTATCATCAAATTATATTTAATGATTTACTGCCTAATTTTTTTTGAAAGCAAAGGATTGAAAAATGCTGACTCACATAGGTTCTGTTACCAGGCATCGAAGCAGTGAGTATCTCATTGTATGAGCAACACACCAAAAAGATCTGACCAGTAAGTGTCAGATGCCCAATAATTTGTATGCTGGTCTTTCACTTAAAGATACTTTATTTAAATCAATATAGTGAAAGAGGTTGAAAAAATAAGATTTTTAACAAACTTTAGCCTAAGATACCTAATAATAAAATGCTTTTATTCACATCCTCTTTTGTCAAAAAACCTTGAAGTTGTTGATTTAGTGCATTAAATTTATGGAAAAGCTTTGACATACAACTTTTTTTTTTAATATACTTGACACAATGTTACATTAGTTTCACATGTACAATATTGTGATTCAACAAGACTATACATTATGCTGTGCTCACGACAGGTGTAACTACCATTTGTCACCATACAATGCTTTTATAATACCGTTGACTATATTCCCTATGCTGTACCTACTCATTCCATAACGGAAAGCCCTAATCTCTCACTCCCCTTCACCCATTTTGTACATTCCCCCACCCCTTGACATATAACTTAATTGGCAAAGGCAGCTTTTATCATTCAAGCCCATCAGCCAAATCATTCTTACTTCCTAACTTTTGTTTTCCAACTCAAGTAAATGTGTTAATTCGCACTTATGAAAATCATACAAACCGTTGAGAAATAAATTATGGAACACATCTTATAAGGTAAATTTGTAAAAGCCATAAGTCAAAATTAAAATCATGTAACAAATATAAATAAAAATTTATTTTAATAGCACATTATTAAAACAACATGGTAATGCTGTTTCTCATTACTGGATTTGTAATAAACCAATGTAATGTGTAGTTAGAATAATAAATTATGAAGTGAGAAGTATGGTAGAAAGCATAATATTGCTTCAGTAAATGTGTATGCATATATGAATCAAACAACGTTATTGGACTTTTAGGAACAATTAAGAGTCATGTAAAAAATCAGAAATAAACCTATTAATTTATGTAAATCTTAGGATTGCTTCAATATTTAATGTAGGAGAAAAATATATTATGAAACCAACTTGCATGGCAGTATCCTGTAATATTTGCTGCTGTTAACAGGGGTAGAAGTTATAACATTTTATAAGCTAAAATAAAATGAAGATTAAATAATTGAATTAAATATTTCCTTATGTGATTTTTTTAAAAGTTTATTCCTTTACTGAAGGAAATTACTTAAAATTTTTGTCTGTGGGTTTTACATACTTCATCTTCAAATGTTTGATAGTCCTAGTAAACATTTCGGTTATATTCTTTTAAAAAAAGAAAAATTGACTGTTGAGTGGAACTTTTCTTTCGAAGTGATAACAGACTGTCAATGAGAATTGAGAATAGTTTTGGAAGAAACATTGGGTACAGTTAAATACATGAACAAGCTATGTTGGTATTTGAAGCTCTTTTTCCTAAGTAGGGCCTCCTTCTGAAGGAGGCATTGTTTGATGATAATCAGGAGATAAATGAGGCAGGGTCACTCTGACAAACCCATTCTGCAGCATATCTGAAATCTGAATATTCTGACACCAGCCAAAGTACCCTATTTCTAAAGCCACTTCTCTCTTAATCAACTATATGTAATGGGGAAAGACCAGTCCCATACAAGTTTACTGCGCTTTCATTAATTACTGAAGGGGACTTAGCAAGATCAGGGATTTGATTCATATACTGAAATAGCATTCAGGATGGATAGGTGCTATTCTGAAAGAATTTGTGGGAATGGAGAACTCTGCATGATCATTCAAGGACACTTCTCAAACATATGACCAGAAGTTCTAGGAAATTAAAGATTAGGAGGTTGATTCCACTAAAACTGGGTATTCATGTACTCTGTGGCATGTCTTCTGGTATACTAGTGTGAATACCACTGGTATTTAGTAGCAACCTTATTTAGCTAGCTCTTGGGGGTTCACGTGTCTGTCGGTCTAGTCAGACAAACTATACAGTATTTTAAATAGGGGAACTTTAATATAAAATGTTAAACTATAATAGGAGAGTAAGCACAAGATGTACAGAGAATTCTGAGGGACCCTAAGACTGAGAGCACGTACTCAAGGAAGGACAAACTTGGAAGAGGGGCCACCTCCCTAGGTTGGCATTTAGACTTTGTTGGAAAGGGTATGGTTGCAACCCATTAGCTTGCTCTGGGTTGCTAAGGCCAGAACTAGGCACTCAGGAAATAGCAACTTTGCAGGGTGCGGACAAGCTGAGGCAGGCAGGCATGCAAGGAGAGTGCGGGTGCTACTGTGGATGTAAGGCATGGAGCATGTTGTATTTCTTTCAGGAGGGCCACAGGAAACAGCCCTCAAGAAGTTGGGGTGTAGACTTATAGCCTGGAGGTCACATATGTGTCAGGAAGCATATGGCATGATCACCAGGCTAGGGTTGCCAGAGCACTGAAGGGACTGCATGCTCTGTCCACACAACTAGGGCTGAGCCCTCTCCAAATGCCCCCTCCTTGACATCCCAACAAACATGCACAATGACAGGGAAAAAAGTTTACCAGAACCAGGAAGAGAAACTCTTTTCCTCCTACAGTGTTCCCCAGTGCCCACTTTTGCCAAAGCTTTTAGCATCGTACTTAACTATAAAGAAGAAATGCTTAAGAGTCCAAGATTCCATTTTCACAAGAGTAGGTACTGAAGGGTACATTTTGAACTAAAAAACAATAATTTGATAACTGGTACATGACAGCATACCCTACAAATTTGAATAGAATTCACTTGACCAAGAGCTGTTCCTTATAAGGAGGGATTTGAATAAATGGAAAAGTTGTATTTAATGCAATCATATGGAAAAATAAAGAAGCAAGAATAGCCAGGAAAATTCAGAAAAGGAATGAAATAAGAGAGGTACTAATCCCAAGAGATATTACACTATATTGTAAAGTCTTAATAAATAAGAACAGTGTAGTGCCAGAGCATAAGCATACAGATTGGTAAATTAAAGTAGGAAGTCCAGGAATAGACACAAATACATAGGGAAATTTAGAATGTGACAAAGGTGTCCCCTCAAATCAATGGTAAAAAGAAAGACTAAAGTGCTGTTGGGGCAACTGAGTAGCCATTTTAAGAGTAATAAACTTGCGGGGGGAGGGGCACGGGGGCACCTGGCTGGCTGTCAGTAGAGTATGTGACTTTTGTTCTCAGGGTTGTAAGTTCAAGCCACATGTTGGGTGTAAAGATCACTTAAAAATAAAATTTGGCGGGGCGCCTAGGTGGCTCATTCGTTAAGCATCTTCCTTCAGTTCAGGTCATGATCCTGGGGTCCTGGGATCGAGTCCCCAGGTCAGGCTCCCTGCTCAGCAGGAAGCCTCCTTCTCCCTCTCCCACTCTCCCTGCTTGTGTTCCCTCTCTCGCTGTCTCTCTCTCTGTCAAATAAATAAATTTTTAAAAAATCTAAAAAAATAAAAATAAAAAAATAAAATTTGGGGGGCACCTGGCTGGCTCAGTTGGTTAAGCGACTGCCTTCGGCTCAGGTCATGATCCCAGGGTCGTGGAATCAAGCCCCGCATCAGGCTCCCTGCTCAGCGGGAAGCCTGCTTCTCCCTCTCCCACTCCCCCTGCTTATGTTCCCTTTCTTGCTGTCTCTCTCTCTCTCTCAATTAAATAAAGAAAGAAAAAGAAGAAGAATTCTATCTAATGATTGGAGGAGTGATAGACTATTACCGTGTATGACCCTAAAGAAGTAGTAAATGTAATCAACATTTTTCAGTGGCTATTAATATTACCAAAAAGTCAACAACAGGTACCACAAGGTACACCACCATCTAAAAATCTTCCTATCAAAACACCTAAATCTGGGGGCATCTGGATGGCTCAGTTGGTTAAGCGACTGCCTTCAGCTTAGGTCATGATCCTGGAGTCCCGGGATCGAGTCCCGCATCGGGCTCCCTGCTTGGTGGGGAGTCTGCTCCCTCTGACCCTCCCCTATCTCATGCTTTCTTTCTCTTTCTCTATCAAATAAATAATAAAATTCTTAAAAAAAAAAAAACCAAAACACCTAAATCTCATTATGCCTCTGTATCTCAATTGTCAATCTGTAGGAAATACCTGTAGTATTTCCCATATGTTTGGGTCAGAGGAATAGGTTAAATGATACTATGTGGGTGTAATCAAAATCTAGACTGTGGAAGCCACAGGTCAAATGACCTGGTTTCTTCACCAAATAAATTACAAAATTTAAAAAAAGGAGACAAAATAGAACATGAGTAACATATAAATTGAGATGGGTTTGATTGGGATTAAAAATTCCAGGGACCTGTGTTTGGGAGAAGGGTAAAAATATTGATGCACTTCAGTTTCCAAGTTAAATATACTTATTAAAATGCTTGCCAGCCAATAAAAGGGGAATGTATAATTTCTAAGCCAGAAAGGGGGGATAGAAAGTAAGGAGTCAGTCAAGGAGAAGAAAAACATTGGAAAGGTAGGATTAAAAGAAGCTGTAAAATATGATAATAGATATAAATACAGTTATATCATTGCCAGCAAGTATAGACAAAATTTCATAAAGCTGAAAATTGGCAGCCTAGAAATATGTGTTGTGCACATGAGACACATCTAAAACTCATTGCAGAAGGGCTGAAAGAAAAGAAGCCCATCGAGTTGGGAAGGCAGTCTTTTCTCTCAAGAGAGCGTGGAGAGGGGTGTCTGGGTGGCTCAGTTGGTTGAGAGTCTGCCTTCAGCTCAGGTCATGATCCCAGGGTCCTGCATCAGGCTCCCTGCTCAGTGGGGTTCTGTTCCTCCCCCTCCCCCTGCTCATGATCTCGCACTCTCCTCTCATAAATAAATAAAATCTTTAAGAGAGAACAGCATGAAGAACTTATTTTGGGGGCGCCTGGGTGGCTCAGTCGTTAGGCGTCTGCCTTCGGCTCAGGTCATGATCCCAGGGTCCTGGGATCGAGCCCTGCACTGGGCTCCCTGCTCGGCAGGAAGCCTGCTTCTCCCTCTCCTGCTCCCCCTCCTTGTGTTCCCTCTCTCACTGTGTCTCTCTCTGTCAAATAAATAAATAAAATCTTTAAAAAAAAAAAAACAACAAAACTTATTTTGTTCTCTTTTCAGGTTGAAAAAAAAGGAGTTTAGTTTAGAAGAAATCTATACCAATAAGAATTATAAGTCTCCTCCTGCAAATAGGTGGGTACATGAGTAGGACTTAATAGACTGGGAGGGCTTCTGAAATGATCGATGTAAATCTCCAATCCTTTCACTTCAGAAAGGGTTTTATGTTCAGTTATTGGAAATAACATGAATTGATATTTTTACTTCCCAGCTTTTGAACTGGGGTTGGTGGTAGGATGGGACAGGAACATGTGTTGAATGAGGTAGGTACAGAAAACGTCTTACTGTACTTGTGTTTTTAACAAATAGGCCAGCTCTCTTCTTCAGGACTAATAATCATCAGTCTTCAGATAGGATTACAAACCCAAATACAGAACGAATTTCATTGGCTACCTTCAAGTCTGAATTCAGTTTAAGTCAGGGAACATTTATTAAATTCCTGTTGTGTCCAGGTTGTAGCAGGAGAGTTCCAGGATTTTATCCTGTAAGGTGAACATTTGCTCTAAGTCATTTGTACAAGATTATTCATTGCAGCATTGCTAAATAATAGGAAAGGATTGGAAACAACTGAAAATATCCACTAATTGAGTTCTGATTAAATTATAATCCAGCCTTATAATGGAATGTACTATATAGCCATTGAAAAGAATGAATCAGGAGTGCCTGGGTGGCTCAGTCGGTTAAGCGTCTGCCTTCAGCTCAGGTCATGATCCCAGGGTCCTGGGATTGAGTCCCGTGTTGGGCTCCCTGTTCTGTGGGGAGTCTGCTTCTCCTTCACCCTCTGCCCCTACCCCCCACTCGTGCTCTCTCACACTCTCAGTCTCAAATAAATAAATAAAAATCTTTAAAAATTTAAAAAAAAAGAGAGAGAGAATGGGACACCTGGGTGGCTCAGTTGGTTAAGCATCTGCCTTTGGCTCGAGTCATGATCCCAGAGTCCTGGGATTGAGTCCTGAGTCGGGCTCCCTGCTTCACAGGGAGTCCGCTTCTCCCTCTGCCCCTCCTCCCACTCGTTCTCTCAATCCCTCTCTCTCTCTCAAATAATTAAATAAAATCTTTAGAAAAAAAAGAATGAGGGGCACCTGGGTGGCTCAGTCGTAAAGCATCTGCCTTCAGCTCAGGTCATGATCCCAGGGTGCTGGGATCGAGCCCCATATCGGGCTCCCTGCTCAGCGGGAAGCCTGCTTCTCCCTCTCCCACTCCCCCTGCTTGTGTTCCCTCTCTCGCTGTGTCTCTCTCTGTCAAATAAATAAGTAAAAATCTTTAAAAAGAAAAAAAAAGAATGAATCAGATACCCATGTACCAAATTAGAATAATCTTAAAAGTTATTGACAGGGGGCGCCTGGGTGGCTCAGTTGGTTAAGCGTCTGCCTTCGGCTCAGGTCATGATCCCAGGGTTTTGGGATCAAGCCTCGCATCCGGGTCCCTGCTCAACGGGGAACCTGCTTCTCCCTCTCCTGCTCCCCCTGCTTGTGCTCTCTCTCTCTCCGTCAAATAAATAAATAAAATGTTTTAAAAAAATAAGTACTGACAGGTCAGAGAGGCACAGTGCATAGGACAGTGTATGTAATTTGCTACCATTTGAGTAAGAGGAAAAAACCAAAGTGGAGGATATATGTCATGGGTCAGCAGACTACAGGCCAAATTCAGCCAGTGGCCTGTTTCCTTTCTTTTCTTTCCTTCTTTTTTTGTTACAGTCTGTCAGCAAAGAATGGTTTCTACATTTTTAAAGGGTTGTTTAAAAACAAAAAAGAATATGTAATAGAGTCCTCTGTGGCTCATTAATTTTAAAATGTTTACTCTCTGGTACTTTATGCAAAAGGGCTATCTCTGATAATATATGCTTATTTATGCATGTCTGTGCATTGAATGACTTTTGGAAGGATACACAAAAAATATGCTGCTGTTGCCAACAGGGGCTGGCCTTGTATTCTTTACCCTTTTGTCCAGTTGCAGTTTTTTTACTCTGTGTTCCCATATTACATATCCATAAAATTTTTTTTTTTCATACAAAAAAAGATAGATACTGGCCAGAGGAAACAGCTGAGTAAGTAGTCATTAGTCATTTAAGCCCCAGTTGACCAGAACGGTTGGTGGCCCAGGAGATGTGCCATGTGAGTCGGTGTGGTGTTGAGTCTTTTTTGTGCTCTGCCCTCAGGTGTTTGGAGACCATCTTTGAGGAACCCAAGGAACGAAATGGTACGCTAATCTCAATCAGCCAACAGAAGAGAAAACGAGTTCTAGAATTTCAGGATTTTACCGTCCCACGAAAGAGGAGAGCTCGTGGTAAGGTCAAGGTGGCAGGCAGCTTTACCAGGGCCCAGAAGGCAGCTCTGCAGAGTCGAGAGCTGGATGCTCTGTTGATAAAGAAACTAATGGAATTGGAGACCTTTTTTGCCAAGGAAGAGGAGGAGCAGGAGTGACCATCTGGTTGTTGAGAAGCAATTCGGTTTGGGGGTCTCGATTTTAGATTTTCCAGGCTCCTTGGAAGAGGTTGCCTAATTTTGCCCTACCGCCCAAACCACTCAGAATGCAGTCCATGGATTTTTACCTATTTTGAGGTGCAACCTTTTTAGGAAATGGTGAAGGAGGGTCCTCTGCTTCTACTGCTGAGTACTGAACCTCAGGAATGCTCCCTTTCTCCTGGAAATGGTCCTGAATGACATCTGGCCTCCTCCCCTCACTCGCCATCCTCAGGAGGAGGACACAGCACACGTTCAGTAACACTAGGATTCCAAGGACTCACAGCATTTGCACGTCTGTGTGAAAGTTCTGCGTTGTTTACGGTGGTGCTAGACCAAGATTATTTAGAGACGTGGCCTAGGGAGGGGGACCTGGCGTCCTGTCCTGTGTGGTCTCACCGGCTCATTTCGGTAGTTGAGGAAAGATGAGCTGTTGTGTTTCCTAACCTTTGAGTCCGTCTGCCCAGAACTGTGTGTGTGTGTGTGTGTGTGTGTGTGTGTGTGTGTGTGTGGCTTCTTCCCATGATTTTCTCCCCTCTGTGACTGTGGGTCACTAGTGCCAGAGGAGCCCGTCCAGGCCCCATTCGAAGTAAGTTGCACTTTTTAATGTTGTGGTGTTGATTATTTTCATTTGTTTTATTTCCTTTTTTTTTTTTTTTTGTATTATTGCTGCATGTTTGGAGCCTTTAAATGTGATTTTAAAACAATTTTTTTAAGACATCAAGGAGAAAGACAATACACGTCTTCAGAATATATGACAGGCATTTGACCCAGTATATCAGTGCATAGTATGGGACAATGGAGAGACATTTTCCCATCATGTGTTTCAAGCAGCCCCTTCCCCATGTCCACCTTCAGTGTAACCATTAGAGGGAGTCCTTTTTCATCTGGGTTCTCATTCTTGCTCACTAAGTTGATGTGTTTATTTTAATGATGGAAGTAAGAGCAGGTTTTCCTCCCAACCATTTAAAAAATAGGAACGTTGGGTGTGGTCTTAATGGGTTTTATCTGAAGTGGTAGCATATAACAAAGTTGGGTACAACAGCTCAGGCGGTGATAAAGTCCAGCCCAGAGTGTTCGCAGCTGTCAGAGCAACTTGCTCCAAAAGTGGGGAGTGAGGACGTGGTTCAGGCCCAGTGATGCATCCTTGCAGTGGGATCATGAAATTCCACCGCCAGCCCTCTCGGAGGACACCATCTTATTGGGGGGGCTCCTGTGTCAAATTGGAAATTTTCCTGGAAGTTTTGTGGAGTGCCAGAGTTAGTGGAGTTCCTTCATCCGGGCCCGCGGGAGTCTGTGGGCAGAAGGATGCTGTGTGGATCAACCAGGCCCAGAGGTGTCATTCCTTTTCCATTTAACTCCTGTGTGCCCTTGCCCTGCTTCCCCCGACCTCCTTCCCTTGTGTTTTATCTTTCTTTCTCTCTTGCTCTCAAAACAAAAGTTCAGAGAACTAACATTCCTTGGCTGGTAAGTGAGATGCTACACCCAGCCTCAGGACACTGGTCACCTCTTCCCATTCTCCTAAGAGCCACTGCTGGGAAGCATCCACCCATGGAGACTGTCAGAACTCCAGAGATATTTTCAAAGCCAGTCTGTTAGGGAAGAGCGAGTGGTGCCGTCCTGGAGTGTGTCTCCTAGGGTTCCTTTGTCTCCCCATTTGTGAGTGGGTGGGGAGATGGGGCGGGGGTGGGGGGTCTCTATGTGCCTTTCCTTTGCAGGTTGACAGTCTGTGCCGCACTGGAGCAGAAGAACTGACATGAGCAAGAAAAAAAATAAAAGTGCCACATCTGTCTTCTAGGCCCACTGCCTCAGACATAGCATTTAGTAAGTGAAATACATACCTGGTGACCCAAGGAGGCTTCTAAGGCCATGGCCAAATAGCATTAGAAGAGAGCCACACTTCCACACTGGCTCTGAATGATGTGAACTAGATTCCGTCGTTCTACATCCGCTTTGCCCAGACTGTATAGACACGACCTGTGTTTCACCTCAGTACCTCTCCCTTCCTGGGACAGGGTCCTTAGACACTAAATGCTTCTCTCTGTCTTTTTGCCTAAAGGAGTGGGATTAGTAATCCATTGCACCCTCCAACAGAGATTTTTAGGGAGTGTTGCTGGACAGCATGCAAACTCCCAGCAACTCAACAGAGCCCTGTTTGCCAGCTCCGTTGCCAGTGTAGATGAGTCAGCAGTGCGGCAGCCGTGTCATCCGGCAGACTGAGGTTGAGTGGGCACAGCTGTGGCATCACCACCATTACAGAGACACAATTTCAAGTTCGCCCTTTATAGGCATGGCACTTGGAAGAGCCAGGAGCAGTGATGTGGAATGTTGGAGGCATGGAGGAGGTGGAGGCCTGGGCTCTCTCCTTGTCCTGGCCATGTGGGAGAGAAGCAGCTCTGAGGCGGCCCTGACTATCCTTGAAATTCTTGGCCCGCCCCCTGACTAAGGGGCCTTCCCCTGCTCCCAAGTTAAGAAGGGGCCCCCATTGCAAACTTGAAATTGCTTGCCTGAAGTTGATACATCAAGTTCTAGCCGCACTCAGCCACACCTGTCTTAGCATCCATTGTCGTCATTGGCCTGGCCAGCTGCAACGCTCTGTGGCCCTCGGAGCCTGTGGAAGCTGCCCACTATGGGAGGTGTTAGTCGGCCGCTGGCACCCCACCTGCCCAGAGCTACTGGAGGTCTGCTGCTGGGGGCTGGTACAGTTTCTGAGTATGGGGACTTCCCACCCCAAGTGGTGGGAACTTACAATTAACTATAATTTACTCAGCTATAACTCAACTCCAGAGGGTTAGTGTTTTTAATATGGGAAAGAGAGGAGAAATCTCAGGTCCAATCAGGGTTCTGCCCATCAGCTTTTCACTGAAACTTCAAAATGTGGGTTGTTGTTTTTTCATCTTTCAATTTATAGCTATATTTGCCCCTCATCTGCTCCCCACCCACTTTCCCCTTCTCTTTTGGTCACCTTTCCAGCTTTATTTCTCCATTAGTTTAAATTTACCTCATCACCTATTCAAGCAAATTATGTCCACTTTTTCTTAGTGACCTTACTCTAAGAGCTACAGCTGAGGGAGGTACAGTGGAAAGACATGTAGCGTTTGCCTTACTTGGAGCCTGAAGAGCTTAGAAACTCATGCTGTGAATCCCAAAACTCAGCGCTCCTTCAAGAGCTGTGAAAATCATGACACTTTGTCACAGTTTTGCCTGAAAGGGTCTTTTGCGTGGGCACCAGAGCCAACCTGAGGTAAATTCCAGATCCTACGCTCTGGGCATGATCCCTCCCCCCAGGGCTCACTCCCTGCCCACCAGACCGAGAGCATGTAGGGGATGCGGGACCGGGGCAGCAGAGCCAAGGCTTTGGTGCAGCCTAATGGAACGCACAGCCAGCGCTCCGTCCCCAGGCTGGGATTCCATCTCATAATACCATGTACGGTAAGATCCACGGAAGACCAACTTTTAGTCAGTGATACTTTTCTCCCATCACCTGAGGGAGGAGTATGCAGTTGGTGCTTTCTTAAATTCCCTTGTTTTGTTTTTTTTGTTTGTTTCGGGAAGCTTTTCCCCTGGTATCATGGAAAGGACCTTTTAAACACCACGTTGTGGGTGGCTGTATCCAAAGTCTAAATAATTGGCCAGAGGTATGGAGTAGCCTTTCCTGGATTCATGCAAGGGAAGAGCTCCTTACCACAACTGCACTCATTAATGTAAACAGCTGGCTTCGGAGGAAGGCTTAGTTTTATGAAAATCAAAGTTTTATATTATCTAACCACAAATTGAGCAGCAAACGCTAATTTGATTATAAAGTGAGGGTCCCCACATAGCCCGCCATCTAGCACGGTATATACTCAGATTTGATGGCTTGTTCGTTGTGTGTCTTCATGAGCCCCTCCCTGGTGCTGAATTGGATCTGAATTCTTGGCGAGAGACCTCAGCATCTCCTTGGGCAGGTCTGGGCCAGTAAATAGCTGCCTGAAGTGTTTATATATTATCATGGTCAATAGTTCAGTGAAATTTGTACATTTTTGGTAACATTGGCATACAAGATGCCCCTGCATTTCCTTTTCTGTTTGGTAGTTTGTGACTCTAAAATTCCCACTGTTATGTGTGTTAATTTATGAAAATAAATTTTTTTTTTTGAAAACCTTTCAGATAACTCTCAAGGCTGTTATCCTTAAAAAAAAAAAAAAAACAGAGGGGCACCTGGGTGGCTCAGTTGGTTAAGTGTCCAGCTCTTGATTTTGGCTCAGGTCATGATCTCAGGGTTGTGAGATCGAGCCCCATGTGGGGCTCCGTGCTCAGCGTGGAGTATGGTTGAGATTCTCTTTCTCCCTCTGCCTCTCTCTTCGCCTTCTCTCTCAAAATAAAATATTTAAAAAAAAATTTTTTTTTAATTTCTGCACCCATCATGGGGCTTGAAATTCAAACCCCAAGATCAAGAGTCACATGCTCTACCAACTAAGCCAATCAGGCACCCCTGTTACTTTATTCTTATGGCTTGGTAATAAGTTAAAATTTTACCTATAATGTCATGAGGTGTCACCATTTTCTGAGGACTGTCCTGTGCTCAGAACATGTATAAGACTCCACCTTTGGGTGACCTTCTGAGCCTGCAGTGAACCTTTGAAACTTTATTCAGTGGGGGAACACCTGGGTGGCACAGTTGGTTGAGCATCCAACTCTTGGTTTTGGCTCAGATCATGATCATGGGGTCGTGGGATTGAACCCTGCATCGGGCTCCATGCTCAGCAGGTAGTCTGCTTCTCTCCCTCTCCCTCTGCCCCTCCCTCCCTCCTTGAGCTCACTCTCACTTTCTCTCTAAAGGAAGAAAATAAATCTTAAATTTATTTAAGGTCGCAAATTATCTCGTGACAGAATTTGGTATTTGGAAACCACTAAGACATATTCAGATCCGAGTCATACCAAGTGAAGTGGGGTTGCTGAGCAAGTATGTTAGGTATGATTTTTAAATCATACCTTAATTTCTCATTTGGCAGAGGCGGGGAGAAAGGAGTTATAAAGTCAAGTCAAAATATGTTTCAAATATTAGCCTATTTGGAATAAGAGCTTGACTTGCTAATGAGACTACAAGGGAGAGAGTATAAGTACATTCATTTACTGTAAAAAAGGTCTTGCCCTTTATCACATCTCCTAGCTGTACATGAGGTTAGGCTATGATAAGTACTCCATCCTCAGCTCTCTCTTTAACCAATGGCAACTAGTGAAAGAATGACTGAAAACATGGCTCTCTAACACCACACCGACTTGTCCCAGAAAGAAGCTAAGAATCCTCTGTGGTGTCCTGCCCTCTTGCAGTGATGGAGACCTCATCTCTGCAGTTCCTTCTGGGACTTTGCTCGAGAAGTGTTCTAGAAAATTCCTAATTTTTTAAGCAACTGGTCATAGGTGAGTCATATCATCTTACACTTCCAGTGTCTTCCCCCTTTTCACGGAGGAGATAGTAGCAATTTGGATAGAACTTACCTACAGACTTTTTGCAGTTCCTTGAACAGACCAGGCATGCTCCCTTTCCAGGGCCCAGAATGTTCTCCCACGTTTCTACATGTTCCCTCAAATCTTTGCCTTCCCAGATCACCCTTCCTAAAGCTGTATCCCCTCCCATTCTACATCACCTTTATGATACTTTCTATTTTACAGCATTTACTACTACTTTGTACATATTCATCACTGTAATGTAAGCTCCTTGAGGTCAGGGACTTTGTTTTACTCAACCCTGGGCTCTCCTGGCTCCTGAAGCACCTAACGCAGTGCCTCACATACACGGTAGGAGCTGCATAAACATGTCGTGGGGCTGCTTTCACAGAACTTGTTGCTGCACAGACCCGGTAAAATCCTCTTCAACGCCCTGACTGAATATGTGAAGGCCATACACATTTCTTCTCCCTTCAAATACTCTTCAAGGGACCTGACCTGCGGCTGCCCAGATACACAAGGTAAAACTGGTCAACTCTTCTTTTTTTTTAGGATTTTATTTGACAGAGCACAAGCACGGGCAGTGGCAGGTGGAGAGGGAGAAGCAGGCTCCCCAATGGGCAAGGAGCCCGATGCGGAACTTGATCCCAGGACACTGGGACCATGACCTGAGCCCAAGGCAGACGTTTAACCGACTGAGCCACCTGGGCACCCTTGGTCGACTCTTCTGATGCCTGGCTCTGCCCAGCTCCAGCTGCAGCCACACTCACAGCTGGCCTCACGCCTTCTGATTGGCTGGAGCTCACAGGCGGGGAGGGGCCGGTTGAGTTACCAATAACAGAAGTGGCAAGGCAGTGGGGTCACCTACCTGGGAGGTGGTACGTGCAGCCCAACCTGGAGACTGCATCCCTGGCTCAAGGACATAAGTGAAGGGTGCTGGAAGACAGAGACTCCCATGCAGAGGAATCGTCTTGAGAATGTTTCTCCTTTTTTATTTTTTTAAGATTTTATTTGTCAGAGAGCAAGCACAAGCAGGAGCGGCAGGTAGAGGGAGAAGTGGGGAGCCCGATACAGGACTCCATCCCAGGACTCCAGGATCATGACCTGAGCCGAAGGCAGACACTACCAACTGAGCCACACAGGTGTCCCAATTTTTCTCTCCTTTTTCTTTTGCTTTTTTTTCCCAAAGATTTTACGTATTTACTTGAGAGAGAGAGAGCGAGTGCACAAGCTGGGGAAGAGGGAGAGGGAGAAGCAGACCCCACTGAGCAGAGAGCCTGACATGGGGCTCAATCCCAGGACTCTGGGATCACGACCTGAGCTGAAGGCAGACATTTAACCTATTGAGCCACCAGGTGCTCCATTCTTTTGCATTTTTAATCTCAGACTCTTGAAGAAGGTGAAATTGTCCTTGAAATAGTGCAAACACAGAGGCAAATATCCCAAAGCATTGCAGCAGTTGATGAGTCTGGCTGCCTTCCCCTACTGCTGCCTGCATAAGGAGGCTTTGGAAAACACAATTTCGCCCTTGTCAGAACCACCTCTTAAAAATCTCTCCATTGCTTTCTCCTCACCCCCAAGTAAAGATAGTAACTACCATTGGGGCGCCTGGGTGGCTCAGTCGGTTAAGTGTCTGCCTTCGGCTCAGGTCATGATCTCAGGGTCCTGGGATCGAGCCCCGCATCGGGCTCCCTGCTCCGCGGGGAGCTTGCTTCTCCATCTCTCTCTCTGCCACTCCCCCTGCTTGTGTTCCCTCTCTCGCGTGTCTCTCTCTGTCAAATAAATAAAATCTTAAAAAAAAAAAAAAAAAGATAGTAACTACCATTTACGGAGCCCTGCCCAAGGGCACAAATTTTGTTCTTAAGACCTTGAATTCTGGGGCGCCTGGGTGGCTCAGTCGTTAAGCGTCTGCGTTCGGCTCAGGTCATGGTCCCAGGGTCCTGGGATCGAGCCCCGCATCGGGCTCCCTGCTCCGCGGGAAGCCTGCTTCTCCCTCTCCCACCCCCCCTGCTTGTGTTCCCTCTCTCGCTGTCTCTCTCTGTCAAATAAATAAATAAAATCTTAAAAAAAAAAAGACCTTGAATTCTCACAGCAACTTGGAGTGGATCATTTTAATCCCCATTTTGTAGCTGAGGAAACAGGCTTAAAGCCCAAGTCTCCTCCGGACCATGAGGCTGTGCTACCAAATGCAGCGTTTCAGCCTGTGCCTTCCTCTCCAGCCTCATTTCCCTTTGCTACTCCACCACCCTGAATTTCTTCTAGTTTCTCAGATCCTCCTTGCTGTCTCTTGCCTTAAAGCTTTTGCAGGAAGCTGTCATCTTGGCCAGAGATACTCTTTCCCCCACCCCTTCGTTGGACTGCCTCTACTTCCTCAGGTCTCTGGGGGCTTCCCCCAGCCCCTTCCCACCGTTCCCACCCTCTGTGCTGCCTGCTGACTCTCCAGGATGCCCCTCCCCTGTGAGCTTCAGGAGAGCGAGGTCTTGTTTGCTATCCCCAGCCCCTTGCACACCCCTGGTACACTCGTGCTCAGTCACTGCTTATTGAACAGATCAGTGTATCATGGCTTGCCTGAGCACTGTAGGACACAAAATAACCAGTCCTCTGGAAGGTCGTTGACAGGTAGGAGAGGCAGACACATGGGTCAGGAACTGAGAGGAGACAGGCTGGCAAGTTTTAGGATACAGATAGAAGTGCTGTGGGGAGAGAAAAGACCTTTTTTTTTTTTATTTTAAGGAATGTAAAAGTTGCAGAAAAGAGCAAAGAATAACAAAAGCACCCATATTTCCACCATTCAGAATTAACAAGGATTAGCATTTTTCAAATTGCTTCCAGTCATTTTTTTTTTAAAGATTTTATTTATTTATTTGACAGAGAGACACACAGTGAGAGAGGGAACACAAGCAGTGGGAGCAGGAGAGGGAGAAGCAGGCTTCCCACGGAGCAGGGAGCCCGATACGGGGCTCGATCCCAGGACCCTGGGATCATGACCGGAGCCGAAGGCAGACGCCGGACGACTGAGCCACCCAGGCGCCCCTCCAGTCATGTTTAAAAGAAATAAAAGATTACCGATATCACCAAGGTCCCAACAGACTCTCAGTCCCTGTTACATCCCTGGCTCCACTCCCTAGAGATAGCCACTATTGGAAGGTTAGTATTTGTGCCTCAGTGCCCTACCTCCTCTCTGTCTGTGTCTCTGTCTGTCTCTCTCTCCATAAGCAACTTACAATATTATTTTTATACTGTTTTGTTTTGTTTAGTAAGCTCTATGCCCAGTGCGGGGCTTGAACTCATGACCCCAAGGTCAAGAGTCACGTGCTCTACTGACTGAGCCAGCCACGTGCACCTATATTGGTTTTAAGACACATTTATTCAGCATCATGATCAGACTATTACATTTAGCAATCAACAGTATGGGTGCGAAAAAAAAGAAAATCTGTATTAAGACTTTTTATTGGAATGCTTCAACTTTATACAGAACAGAAACCAAAAAAACCTATTATACAATTAGTCACAAATATAGTCCTTGTGTCTTTTGCCCATACACATGAATATTGTCTAAAACTTGTCTTCTTTGTAGCAGTTAGGTTCTGCCACCATGGTGTTTGGCTGACTTCACAAATCTATTGTAGCTTCCCTGTTACTTGTCTGGCTCTGCTCTCTTGCTAAGCTTTATTTCCTGGCAGTAATTGGAGCCTTCTCCCACTGCCATAGCTACCTCCAGAACCACCATAGCCACCTTGATTTTGTGGTTTGGCAGAGTATTGGCTTTCAACACCATAGGGCCCAGAGCTTCTGCCTCCAAAGTGTTTTCCTTTCCTGGGTCCAGAATTTGAAGATTGATTGTTGTAATTGCCAAAATCATCATAGCTTCTGCCGTCTCCATGTTGGCTTCCATTCTTCCCAAATCCATTACAGCCGTCCCCACTGCCACTATCCACATGCAACCACCACCATGGCTGCCACCACAGTCACCTCAGCCACTAACTACTCCATGACCAAAGTTGTCATTCCCATCAAAACCACTTCCACCTCTTTGGCTGGACGAAGCAGTAGCCATCTCTTGCTAGATAGGGCTTTCCTCACTTCACAGTTGTGGCCATTCACTGAATGGTGTTTCTGAATGACAGTCTGTCCAGGCAGTCGTGGTCATCCAAGGTCCCAAAATCAAAGTCCCTCTTCCTGCCACTGCCTCCGTCAGCCATGATTTCAATGATTTCAGTTTTCCCATAGTGTTCAAAATAATCTCTTGAGTGATGTCCTTCAGCATCTTCTTTAATGTCAGGTAAAGTGGGCACCAGGTCTTTGAGAATCTTCTCTTCGGTTCCACGACTCTCCATTCCACCCTCCCCTGAAGCACTTAGTGTTTGGATCTCTCATTACCACAGAGTCCGTGAGCATTCTGCCTTGCTCAAAATGGCTCCTCAGACTCATCAGTTGTTTCAAAGCTTCCACAAAGAGTTCTGCAGCTGCTCAGAGTCTTTGGGAGACTGACTTAGGTATGCCAGCAGGAAGAGAAACTTGAACAATGCTTACTTGCCGACATCCACAGACAGGATACGTATTTTGGTTTTATTATTTTTACTTTTTATTTTAGGCTCCACACCCAGCATGGAGCCCAACTCGGGCGGGGGGCAGTGGGGGGGGGGGGGCGCCAAACTCTCAACCTTGAGATCAAGACCTGAACTGAGATCAAGAGTCCGATGCTTAACCGACTGAGCCACCCCGGTGCCCCTGTATTTTGTTTTTAAAGTGCACCAGTCGTCTACTGAGTATGTGTCATTTAGCGTCTTGGTTATTCTCAATTGACATTTTATTTTTGAGACCTACTCAGGTTGATATACGTAGATATGGGTCATTGCTTCCCATTGCTGTAGAGTAGACCATCGTAGAAGCATAACTGGAGAATTTCTGCACCAGTAGGGATTCAGAGAGATGGCGCAGTCTACTGGAGGAGAGCAGGAATGGTCTGGGTCCTCTGCTTCAGGAAGGCAATGGCCAGACTAGGTTCTTTTGGAAAAGGACTTTCCAGTTACGGAGTATGAACACATGCACATCATTAGAACAAAGATGTCAAAGTCTTGGTATCTCTTCTTGGCCTTGGAAGATAAAGAACTTTCAAAGTAAGAGACTACCTTCTCATTTAGCAAATTTTGCCATTTCCCTGTGACACTCCAGGTGGGTGTGATAAAAACAAGTGATACATCTGTTAACTCCAGAACTCAGAGGAAACTTTCTTTTAGAGAACTGGCCACCTCGGAATGTTAATAAGATTTTTGGCAAGATTAAGACTGAAATAAAAATGAGCAAGATCAAGTTACACATTTTGAAAGAACTGCTTTGGAAAGACAAATTGTAAAAATAATAAAGTTTAATAGAATACATTCTGTGTATAAAATCTAAATTAGATGAGCATTCCTAGTGTGTATTAGTGAGCTTTTGTTGCAATATTGCTGCATAACAAACCACCCTAAATTCAAGGGAGAGCAACAGTGAGCATTTACTATCCTGCTCTTGGATCTATATAGGTCAACTGTGGTTTGGCTGATCTAGAGTGGGCTCAGTTCAGTGGCTCTGCTTCAGACTTCAGGTCAGCTGGGTTTGGCTGTAGTTTAGGTTCTAGTGTGGTCCAAGTATCTCTCACACTCCTTGCACCAATAGCTCCCCAGAGCAAGAGAGCCAAGCCAAACCACACAAGAACATTGAAGGCCTCTGCTCTCCTCACATCATTCCATGCTCTGTTGACCAAAGCAAGTCATATGGCCAACCTCAATATCAACAGAGCAGGGGAAAATATTCTACCCATAGTGGGAAGAATCACAAAGCCACAAGGAAAAGAACATGAATGTAATACAGGGAGGTATGAAGAACTGGAACAAATGGGTAATAATTCAACCTACCATAGAGTGTAAATAAGAAAACAAAATTGATAACAATTATGGACAGAAATAGCCAAAAACTTGCTCTACCTGAGAAGTAATCTTATGAACAGCAAAAAATCTGCTTTGCTGAACAAGTTTTTGCCAGTGTTTTTGGCCCTAGCTTCAAAGTCACAAAAATGAAAATCTCAGCAGGGATTCTTGGAATTTCTTCCCAGGACTGCATGCTGCAAATCACTCAGATGTTAAAGCTCCCACAACAATGTAACAAAACTTGTATTTGCTGAATGGGGTTAAATGCCTTTTGCATTCCTCACATCCCCCTCCACCTTAGCTCTGGATTCACTTACCAGCAGCAGAGTTCTATTGTTACCCTTCAGAACCCACATTGTTCCAGTATTCTTTGGAAGGCATAGGATTCATAAAAAGTCATCCTGGAAAATTGTTGGACAATTTGGGTGTAATAGCCCAGCCATTTCACTTACTTGACCCCGTGATCCTTAGAAAGTCACATGACCTTTTTTTTTTTTTTCCACATGACCTTTTTAAAATGAAAGACTTACAGAAGAGCGATCTACCCACAGGCACTCTTGCTCCCTGCAATCCAACTCTACACAGCAGCCAGAATGAGATTTTTTTCTTAATGCATCAGGGCAAGGGTTTATTCCAGAGGCAACTGAATGAGGGGACAGAAGGCTGGCTCAAATCTGTCTGGAATGAGATTTTGGAGAAATCTTTTTTAAAATCTTTATTTTTATTATTTATTTTTTTTAAGTGATTTCTATGCCCAACCTGGGGCTTGAACTCACAACCCCTGAGATCAAGAGACTGAGCCAGCCAGGCGCCCCTGGAATGAGATTTTTATCTATCTATTTATTTATTTAAAATTATTTTCATTTTTATTTATTTTTTTTAAGATTTTCTTTATTTGACAGAGAGAGAGCACGGATAGGCAGAACGGCAGGCAGAGGGAGAGAGAGAAGCAGGCTCTCTGCGGAGCAGGGAGCCCGATGCAGGGCCCAATCTCAGGAATCCAGGATCATGATCTGAGCCGAAGGCAGACACAACCAACTGAGCCACCCAGGCACCCCATAAGATTTTTTTTTAATAAAACATTTTGATTTTGAGATACTTGTAGATTCACATGCACATTCTGCAAGAAATTATAGTACAGAGAAGCCAGTTTTCCCCAATGATAACATCTTGCAAAACTATGCAATATGACAACGGTATTGACATTGATACAGTCAAGATAACAGTACATTTCGGGCGCCTGGGTGGCTCAGTTGGTTAGGCGACTGCCTTCGGCTCAGGTCATGATTCTGGAGTCCCAGGATCGAGTTCCGCATCGGGCTCCCTGCTTGGCGGGGGGTCTGCTTCTCCCTCTGACCCTCACCCCTCTCATGTTCTCTCTCTCAAATAAATAGATGGAATCTTTGGGGAAAAAAAAATACTAAAAAAAAAAGATAACAGTACATTTCTGCTATGGTCTGAACGTGTCCCCCAAAATTCATATATTGAAGTACTAACCCCTAAAGATGATGGTACTAGGAGGTGGGGCTTTGGGGATCTGCCTAATTATGAGGGTGGAGCCCTCATGAATGGGATTAGTGCCTTATAAAGGAGGCTCCAGAGAGCTCCCTAGCCCCTTCCACCAGGTGAGGACACAACCGGAAGTCTGAAACCCAGAAGATGCCTTCACTTGACCTTGACCAAACTGGCATCTTGATCTTGGTTTACCAGAGTCCAGAACTGTAGAAAATAAATTTCTATTGTTTATAAAGTACCCAGTCTGTGGGTATTTTGTTGTAACAGCCTGAATAAGCAAGACAGTTTCTATCAAGATACAGTACATTTCTTTCAGATTGGGTCATTTCTTTTTTTTTTTTTTTAAGATTTTGTTTATTTGACAGAGAGACACAGCGAGAGAGGGAACACAAACAGGGAGAGTGGGAGGGGGAGAAGCAGGCTTCCCGCGGACCGGGGAGCCCGATGCGGGGCTCGATCCCAGGACCCTGGGATCATGACCTGAGCTGAAGGCAGACGCTTAATGACTGAGCCACCCAGGCGCCCCAGATTGGGTCATTTCTACTGTTCTATCTTCAAGTTTACTGTTGCCTCTGTCCCTCCATTCTGCTGCTGAGCCCATGCACTGAATTTTTGTTGTGTTTTTTTTTTTTTTAATTTTTGTTAGTGTTTTTTAGTTCTAAAGTATTCATTTGGTTTTTCTTTCTTAAAGATGTATTTATTTGAGAAAGAGCATGCACACGCATGCAAGAGAGGGGATGGAAAGAGGGAGAAAGAATCCCAAGCAGACTCCCCACTGAGCATGGAGCCTGATGCGACCCCAACCTCATGACCTGAGTTGAAATCAAGAGATGCTGAACCAACTGAGCCCCCCAGGTGCCCCTGGTTCTTCTCTTTGCTAGGACTTTCTATTTCATTGTGAGGACTTACTATTTTCTTCATTTGTTTCAAACGTGTTTGTAATTATTCACTGAAACATTTTTATGATGATTGCTTTTAAAATATTTTAGTCTTTGTCAGGTAATTCTAACATCTCTGCCATTTTGTGTTGGTATATATTGATCAGTTTTTTTGTTTTGTTTTGTTTTTAATTCCATTTGAGATCTTCCTGGTTCTTGGTATGGCAAGTTTCATTGAAACTTTGACATTTGGGTATTATAAAAGACCCTGAATCTTATTGAGAACTTCTGTTTTAGCTAATTTCTAGTGATTACTGCCACTTAAGGGGAAAGCCAGGTTTCCCACTCACTAGCCTCTGTCACTACCTGGGGGGGTCCTCCTCACTAGTACTGGGTTGAGGTGGGAGTTCTGGCTCCCCATACGGACTCTATTGATGCCTCCCTAGCTGGGAGGGGTAAGAGTGCCTCATTACTGCCCCACACTGGCCTCCATTGATACCACAGATTTGGGAGGGGGTGGCCTTGTTATTGCTGGTCAAAGGTTGAGAGTTCTGACTCTCCACTAAATGTCCTCTGACACCAGCCTAGTGGGAAGGGCTAGGGAGCCTTGATCCTTCCAGGTAGGTGAAAGTCAGGCTCCCCACGTGGTCCCCATGATACTGTGGGGGTGAAGAGGGTGAGCTTGGTTACCTCCGGATGGAGATGGAAGTCCTAGCTCCCTACTTGACTTTCTCTGACACCAGCTGGGTGGGGAGGTTGAGGGGCTTTATTACAATTGCCGAAGATGGGGCACCTGGGTGGCTCAGGCATTAAGCATCTGCCTTCGGCTCAGGTCATGATCCCAGGGTCCTGGGATCGAGCCCCACATTGGGTTCCCTGCTCGGCTGGAAGCCTGCTTCTCCCTCTCCCACTTCCCCTGCTTGTGTTCTCTCTCTCGCTGTGTCTCTCTCTGTTCTATAAATAAATAAATAAAATCTTTAAAAAAAAAAATACAATTGCCGAAGATGGAAGTCTAGGCTCCCCATTCAGCCTCTGCTGGTGGGGGTGTAGCCACAGTTATCTATGGTGCTTGGCTGGAGTAGAATGGCTATTGTCCATTCTTTTCTAAGAGGCTCCCCCTTTCCTGGTCCTTTGGCTAGAGACCACAAGCTTTCGTTGGGGTTTTTTTTTTGTCTGTGCCCATAGGCATTTTCTAGTTGCCAACATTTTCAGCTCCAAGTCTGGAGTATATGAGGCAAAAAGAAACCCCAGGTAACTCACCACTATGTTGTTACCTGTACCCTGAGTTACCTAGTCAGTCGGCCTCTTTCTACCTTTCAGTCTTTTTGTATTTTATATACATGCCCAGATCTGGTTTGAAGTACTGTCCTGGGGGGTAGGGATAAGTACGGGTGGACAGTGTGGGCTGCTCCTTGGGTGCCTGCTGCAGTGGGTGGGGGTGGGGGGTATCCAGGGAAACCTTCTTGATCCAACAGTCCTGGGTCTCTGAAGAAGCTGTCCTTGAACGAACAAGGGGGCATCAGCCTCTCCACTCCTTTCCTTGGCCTCAGGGGCTGTTGCAGGTCAGGGGAGTGTCGGGAGACCTTGAAGAAAGACTGCTATGAAGACAGCAGCAGAAATGGGATAAATTCCTTTTGTTCAATGTCCTAATACCCAAAAGCATGGCGCTTTTATTTATTTATTTTTAGATTTTTTTTTTTTTTTAATTTGAGTGAGAGCAAGAGAAAGAGCATGAGCAGTGGATGGGGAGAAGGTAGAGGAAGGAGAGGGAGAAGCAGGCTCCCCACAAGAAGGGAGCCTGATCTGGGGCTCAATCCCAGGACCCTGGCATCATGACCTGAGCCAAAGGCAGATGTTTAACTCACTGAACCACACAGGCACCCCTCCTTTTTTAAAAAAATATTTGTTTACTTATTTGAGAGAGAAAGAGAGCGAGTGGGGGGGACAGGTAGAGGGAGAGAATCTTCAAGCAGACTCCCCACTGAGTGCAGAGCCCAACGTAGGGCTCGATTCCACAACCCATGAGATCAGGACGCGAGCCAAAACCAAGAGTCAGATGCCCAATAGACTGAGCCACCCAGGCGCCCCCAGCATGGTGCTTTTTAAGAAAGCAGTTATTTCACCTTTTCAGCATTTGGGCCCCGGTTTAGGATCACTTGATTCTGCACAAACTGCTTTGAATCATTCATTCTACAAATATTTGTTGAGCACCTCCCATGTCCCATGCCCCATTGTAGCAGGTGCTAGGGACTTAATGAGAAAATAGAGGTATGGATTCTGCCTTCTGGGAGAAGGAGACAGAGCTAAGTGGTAATTTTTAAATTGTAACAATAGATAGACAATGACAAAGTGATGAGTGCTGGGAAGGAAAATACAGGGAGTTGATAAAGGCTCTCACAAGCTGCCAAGTCACTGTTTTTAGTGAGTGTTGAGTGTAATGTCACAAAACAGAAGTTTGCTCATAGAGTTAGTTGTACTTGGGTTACTCAAACCCACTTAACATTGATTTTTGGTTCTTCCTCACAACTAACAATTGATATAATTTCAATCTAAACAGCCTCTGCTTTACCACCAAAAAATCTACTGAGCTCAAATTACACATGCTGATTCCCCTTGTTGATTTGACTTAATGTTTCTCCCTGTCCCCCTCTCTCTGTGTCATAAATAAATAAAATCTCAATTTTTTTTTAAAAAAAGGCCACCTGTGTGGCTCAGTCAAACATCTGCTTTTGGCTCAGGTCATGATCTTGGGGTCCTGGGATCAAGCCCCACATCCGGCTCCCTGCTCAGGGGGAGTCTGCTTCTCCCTCTCCCCCCTGCTCATGCACTCTCTCTTTTGCTATCTCTCTCTCTCTCAAATAAATAAAATCTTAAAAAAAAATAAAAATAAAATGAGACTTTAAAGAGGTGACTCAGTTAAAATGAGACTGGTAGGGCCACCTGGCTGGCTCAGTGGTGCAGCATGTGACTCTTAATCTTGGGTCGTGAGTTGGAGCCCCATGTTGGGTGAAGAGATTACTAAAAAAAAAAAAAAAAGAAGAAGAAGACAGAAAGAAAAAAAAGATGATGAAAGATAAAATGAGATGTTAAGGTGGGCCCTAATCCAAATCTGAGGGCTGTTTTTATAAGAAGAGGAAATTTGGACACACAAAGGGACACCAGGAATATGCACACACAGAGGAAAGACCATGTGAGGACATTTGAGAAGACAGCCATCTGTATAAGCCAAGGAGAGAGATGGCAGAGAAGCCAAACCTACTGACAACTTGATCTTGGACTTCTGGCCTCCAGAACTGGGAGAAAATTAGTTTACATTGTTTAAGTCAGCCGCATCTGTGGTATTTTGTTATGGCAGCAGTAGCCGACTGATACACATCACTTACAGGAAGCCCAGCTAGGACTCCGACATTCTCAAAGCCCAAGCTTCAAGCATTGTATCAGGAGTGATGATATATTCTCCCCACCACCCCCCGGGCCAACTTGAGCGCTATGCGCAGTAGGAAAAATCGTAGGGGCCGTGATAATGCTACAGCAATATCCCACAGCAATGTTCTAATTTTAATTTATTTTATTTTATTTTATTTTTTTTAAGATTTTATTTATTTATTTGAGACAGAGAGAATGAGAGAGAGAGCACATGAGAGGGGGGAGGGTCAGAGGGAGAAGCAGGCTCCCCGCCGAGCAGGGAGCCCGATGCGGGACTCGATCCAGGGACTCCAGGATCATGACCTGAGCCGAAGGCAGCTGCCCAACCAACTGAGCCACCCAGGCGCCCCTAATTTTAATTTATTTAAAATAGGGAAAATATATAATTATAGCAACGAACCAGGCCTGGATTCCATTGTCAACACAGTTGTAAAATGCAATTTTTATTTTTATTTTTTTGTTTTTATTTATTTACTTATTTTTTATGGAGGAAGGGGTCCATTAAGGCAAAGGTGTCTAGGACTCACAAAAGCTATAATGCAGGGCGCCTGGGTGGCTCAGTCGGTTAAGCATCTGCCTTCAGCTCAGGTCATGATCTGGGGGTCCTGGGATGGAGTCCCGCATCAGGCTCCCTGCTCCACGGAGAGCCTGCTTCTCCCTCTGCCTCTCTCTCTCATGAATAAATAAATAAAATATTTTTTTTAAAAAACCTTCTTAAAAAAAAAAAAGCTATAATGCACCGTGGCTACCACCATCCACAGCTTGCAAAACAGCTTTAAAAATTGAAAATTGAAGGGTGCCTGGCTGGCTGGTTCAGTTGGTGGAGCATGTGACTCTTGATCCCGGTTGTGAGTTCAAGCCCCATGTTGGGTGTAAAGATTACTTAAAATCTTTTTATTTTATTTTTTTAAGATTTTATTTATTTGACAGAGAGAGAGAGCAGAAGCAGGGGGAGCTGCAGAGGGAGGGGGAGAAGCAGGCTCTCCATTGAGCCGGGAGCCCGATGCGGGGCTCAATCTCAGGACCCTGGGATCATGACCTGAGCTGAAGGCAGATGCTTAAGGACTGAGCCACCCAGGTGCCCCTTAAAAATAAAATTAAAAAAAAAAGAAAATTGAATCTCAGGGGATTACAAATTCGTTCTTAAATCCTAGGCCAACTCTGCCCCCTAGTGGTGGTATGGAAATTTCGGAAGAAATGAATGCGCAGTAGCTGTTGGGTAATTCACACCTACCAGAGGCTTTGAGATTGTCCTATATCGTTTCATCCTCAGAATCCCATGCACTTAGTGATATTCAACGTCCAGATAAGTCACCGAAACTCAGGGTTCTTAAGGCATTTAACCAGGGTCACATGGCTAGTTAGACGGTTTCCATCCGTGGCCCAACACTGTGGAGAACCCCGTTTATCCAGATTTTCCGTTGTTGAGATGGGCGACTCCAGCAGTGAGAATTACAGTAATGCTCCAGGTTTTCCAGTTTGGAGACAGAGAAGAACTTTTGGAGAGTTTTGCATGGTCAGCATCTTTCCTGCTGTCTGCATTTAGAGACAGACACTGTGCTTAGGGCTGTGATGGGGACTGTCTCTAAAACGAAACTTAAGTTAATGTGAGTCTTCTAAGAAGGTTGCATTTTCGAGGTAGAGAAGAGATTTGACTTGGCTGCCTCATTCACATCTCTTTGGAATCACATCTACTCATACACCACCAGCGTCTCTGAAAGAAATTCACGTGGTGCCTCACCCCTCCCGGATATAGGAGCTGGTGCCTTTCCTTGCTGAAGGAGGGCCAGGGAAGGCAAGCACTGATGGGCAGGGAGCATGTTTTGGGTTTTTGTTGTTGTTGTTGTTGTTTTTGGTGTGGGTTTGTTTTTTTTTTTCTTGGTGCAAAAAGTTGTTTTTATTAAAGCACGGGGACAGGACTCGTGGGCAGAAAGAGCTGCTTGGCAGGGAGCATGTTTTAAAGTTTGGGACTATCTTTTACTAAAACCATTCAGTTACCCATTTCTTTCTTTCTTTTCCTTAAGCTTGAAAAAGAGTAGGCTCTCTCCCACCCACCAGCATTACCGTAGAGATGGTGCTTTCAGGGGTTATTAATCGCAACTGGAAGGGCTAGAGTTTGGTTACTGTTGTCCAAGAGTCCCCTAGAAGCTACCTTAGGGGTAATTCCTTCAGTTTGGCTGCATCATGCAAACTGCATGTACCTGTTTCCGGTAAATAAGCTACTGCCATCCATCAGTTTCTCCTCTGCACCTGCTACATGAAGACAGCTTTTCCTGGGCCAGTGAAGATGGCCATAAGCCTGTAGTGAACTCAGCCTCACTGACTACACGTACCTGCCTGCAGGTCATGCTCCACACTTAGGTTGGCAACAGAGCTTTGAAAAAACTGCAGTGATGTTCTCTAGGAGGCCAGGAGCTGGAGAAGAGGCCCCAGACACCTGCCTGCCCTCCTATAGTCCCCTTTTCCTATTTGCAGCCCATGTTTGTTTCTCATGCTGCATCTTCTTTGTTCTCCCTACGTTCTCTCCCATGTCCAGTCCCTCTCCCTTCTCCCCATTAAAGCGACACAATCTAGAATGTATTCATTATTTGAAAATGTTATGGGACAGGATCCCAAATCAGGCCCATATTGCCTTAAAATCATAGAACTTCATAGGTGGAAGGAGGCCCTAAAGATTTTATATGTAAAGATTTTACACACACATGTATATATTCTTAGCTCTCTCTCTATACACACATACATACATATATTTATATATATGAATATATTTATATATGTGTGCATATATATTCTTAAAACTTAAGAGGGTTGGAATGCATGTATGTGTGTTCTTAAAATATAAGAAGTTGTTGGGGCGCCTGGGTGGCTCAGATGGTTAAGTTTCTGCCTTCGGCTCGGGTCATGATCCCAAGGTCCTGGGATCGAGCTCCACATCAGGCTTCTAGCTCGGCAGGGAGCCTGCTTCTCCCTCTCCCTCTGCCTCTCCCCCTGTTCATGCTCTCTCTCTCTCTCTCTCTAATGAATAAATAAAATCTTTTTTTAAAAAAGTTGTATATTGCTGTCTTTTAATTTTGTTGTTGTTGTTACTCACTCTTGAAAAATGTTATGATTACCCTCATCTGAAAAATTGTGCTAGGATTTCTTTTTTGTTTGTTTTTAAGTTTATTTATTTATTTATTTATTTTAATCCCCACACACAATATGGGGCTCAAACTCACAGGCCCAAGACCAAGAATCACATGTTCTGCCGTCTGAGCCAACCAGGCACCTCTCTTCCTTTCAATACGACTGGGACCTGGTGTGACAGTGTATACACTGGAAGGAAAAGTCTTCATGTTCCTCACCTGTACCTCGAGCTGAGCTCTGAAAGGGTCGTTCCAGAAATGGTCTCTGGAAGAGAAAAGTAGAAAACGATTTGTTTTCCCCTAAAACTTGTTTGGCTGTGGGACCAATCAGGGAGAAACTGGAGAAGTTTTCATGGAGCAAACTTCTTCAGCCAAGCTTAATTCAGTAGTTTTTGTATTTGTTTTTGGTTTTCTTTTTTTTTTTTTTAGGATTTTATTTATTCATTTGAGACACAGAAATACAGAGAGAGAGGCAGAGGGAGAGGGAGAAGCAGGCTCCTTGCCGAGCCAGGAGCCCGATGTGGGGCTCGATCCCAGGACTCTGGGATCATGACCTGAGCCGAAGGCAGACGCTTAACCATCTGAGCCACCCAGGCGCCACTAATTTTTTTTTTTTTTTTTTAGATTTTATTTGACAGAGAGAGAGACAGCCAGAGAGGAAACACAAGCAGGGGGAGCAGAAGAGGGAGAAGCAGGCTTCCCGCCGAACAGGGAGCCCAATGCGGGGCTCGATCCCAGGACCCCGGGATCATGACCTGAGCCGAAGGCAGCCGCTTAACAACTGAGCCACCCAGGTGTCCCGGTTTTCCCAGATTTCTTTCATTTTACTGATTAAATTATAATTTAACCACTGGAGAATGAGCAGAACTTACATTTCTCATTTGATAAGTTCTGACAAGTATACTCCTATGCAACCACCACCCAGATATTTCTGTCACCCCAGAAAGTCACCTCATGCATCTTTCCAGGGTAGCAACTGTTCAGTATTCCATCCCTATATATTAGTTTTGCCTGTTCTTGAATGTTGTATCATTGCAATCAGACAATATTACTCTATGGTATCTGACTTATTTTGCTCAATGTAATGTTTTTGTAATGGATGTTTGGGTTGTTTCTAGTTTGGGAACCTTATGAATATAGCTGCTATATACATTCTTGTAAAAACAAAACAAAATCTAGTGGAATAAAGATGTATTACAGCATTAACACAGAGGGCAAAGATGGGGTAAATGGGATTTTGAAGGTTCTAAGATGCTGGCATTGATTAGGAATGAATAAAAGTACTAACTTATACTTCTTACCATTCTTTTGGCTGTGAAAAGTCAAGGTGGAGAGATTTGTCAGGTCCATGGATTGGGAGCCTCAATATTGTTATTCATCAAATTGATCTCTGGATTCAACACAATCATAATAAAAATCTCAACAGGATTTTTGCTGTTGAACTCGACAAACTGATTCTAACACTTTTTTTTTATAATTTTTTTTTTTAAAGATTTTATTTTTTTGACAGAGAGAGCACAAGCAGAGGGAGAGAGAGGGAGAAGCAGGTTCCCCGCTGAGCAAGGAGCCCGATGTGGGACTCGATCCCAAGACCCTGGGATCACTACTCGGGCCGTAGGCAGCTGCTTAACCGACTGAGCCACCCAGGCGTCCCTGATTCTAACACTTTTATGGGAATGAAAAGAATCTATTTATAAAAGCCAAAACAGGGGTACCCAGCTGGCTCAGTCAATAGAGCACGTGACTCTTGATCTCAGTGTTGTGAGTTCAAGCCCCATATTGGGCACAGAGTTTACTTAAAAAAAAAAAAAAGATTTACGATAAAGCAACAGTAATCAGTGAAACAAATAGAGATCATTGGAATCCAGAAATAGACCCACGTATGTATGGTCAGTTGATTTTGACAAAGATACCAAGGCAATTCAATGGGGAAAGGAAAGTCTGTTCAGCATTAGTGCTGGAAAAATTGCATAAGTTTATGGAAAAATGAACCTAACTTCATATATAATTTGAGATGAGCCATACATCAAAATATAAAAGATAAAACTGCAAAGTTTTTTTTTTTTTTTTTTTTGACAGAGAGACACGGTGGCGAGAGAGGGAACACGAGCAGGGGGAGTGTGAGAGGGAGAAGCAGGCTTCCCGCCGAGCAGGGAGCCCAATGCGGGGCTTGATCCCAGGATCCTGGGATCACGACCTGAGCCAAAGGCAGACGCTTAATGACTGAGCCACCCAGGCGCCCCGAAACTGCAAAGTTTCTAGAAAAAATATGGGAGAATATCTTTATAGCCTTGGGGTAGGCACAGATTTTTTTAGGATTAAAAAAAAAAACTGTAAAAGAAAAAAATTAATCACTTAATCTCCATTAAAATTAAAAACTTCTGCTTATCAAGAGACTCCATTAATAATATAAGAAGGCCAGCCACAGGCTGGAAGAAATACTTACAATACATATATCTAACAAAGAACTTATATCCACAGTATATAAACAACCCTGACAACTCAATAATAAAAATTCAAACAACCTAATTCTTTTAAAGATTTTATTTATTTGAGAGAGAGAGAACATGAGCAGGGGGAGGGGCAGAGGGGAAGGGAGAGGGACAAGCAGACTCCGTGCTGAGCGTGGAGCCCTATGTGGGGCTCGATCCCAGGACCCTGAGATCATGACCTGAGCCGAACTGACTGGGCCACCCAGGTGCCCCAACCTAATTTTTTAAATGGGTAAAAGACTTGAGCAGACTTTTCACATATGAAGATATATGAATGATCAGTAAGCACATAAAAAAGTGTTCAACATTATTAGTCTCCTGGATAATACAACTTAAACCATAAAGAGATATCACATCATAACATTAGAATGGCTAAAAATAATGTTGGTGAAAACGTGGAGCAATCAGAACTCACACATTGGTGGTAGGAATGTAAAATGATACAATCACTTTGGAAAACTTTTTGGCAAGTTCTTAAAAATTAGACTTCTATCTACCGTACAATGCAGGAATTCCAACCCTGAAGAAAAATGAAAACTTCTGCTCACAAAAATACTTGTAAAAGTAAGTTTACAGGGGCGTCTGGGTGGCTCAGTTGGTTAAGCCGCTGCCTTCGGCTCAGGTCATGATCCCAGGGTCCTGGGATCGAGTCCCGCATCGGGCTCCCTGCTCAGCGGGGAGCCTGCTTCTCCCTCTGACCCTCCCCCCTCTCATGTACTCTCTCTCATTCTCGCTCTCTCAAATAAAGAAATAAAATCTTAAAAAAAAAAAAAAGTAAGTTTACAGCAGTCTTATTCATAATAACTCCAAACCAGAACTCAAATTTCTATCCACAGGAGAAGGGACAAACTGTGGTGTGTTTATATAACGGAATATTACTTGGTAGTAAAAATGACAGAACTACTACATTAACATGATTGAATCTCAAAAACATGATTCTGGGAAAATGTGAGGTTCTATATCTTGACTGGGTTAGTGGTTGTATGGCTTGAATCATACTTAATATTTGTGCATTTCTGTGTATGTAAATTTTACCTAAATAAAAAAAGACAAACGTACATGTTTTAATCTCTAGAGTAACCATTTAAAGACTAGTACAGAAATGATAACTATCAGTTATCAGAAGGGGAAGAGTAGAGTAATTAAGAAAGAAACTTGGTGTATCCACAAGTAGGTGAGAAAAAAAGAGAAAAGAGAATATAGAACATTTGGCCAAATAGAAAATACATGTAAGAGAGTCTATTTAAATCCAAATGTATTGATAATTTAATTGATGGACTAAAAACTCCAATTGAAAGATAAATATTGTCAGACTAAATTAAAAACAAGACCCAGTAATGCTGCTTACGAAAGACACACTGTAAATATAAGGACACACAGTCTGAAGACATACTGAACACCAAACAAAAAGCAAAGAGCATAGCATAGCTGTATTAATATCAGATACAGTTAGACTTCAAGGCAAATAGCATTACTAGAGACAAATAGGGACATTGATAATGGTAAAAAAAAAAAAAGGCAAATCCAGCAGGAAAATATAACAATATAGAATTTGCATAAACATTGAAATAATGTTAACTAATAGAACTACAAGGAAAAACAGACAAATCTGTATTATAGTTGGAGATATGAACATATCTCTCTCAACTGATAGAACTAGTAAACAAAAATTAGTAGGTTATAGAAGATCTGAAAACCCGATTAATCCATTTAACCTAATTGAAATATATATATATATATTTTAAAGATTTTATTTATTTATTTGAGAGAGAGAGAATGAGAGAGAGCACATGAGAGGGGGGAGGGTCAGAGGGAGAAGCAGACTCCCCGCTGAGCAGGGAGCCCGATGGGGAACTCGATCCAGGGACTCCAGGATCATGACCTGAGCCGAAGGCAGTCGCTTAACCAACTGAGTCACCCAGGCGCCCCCTAATTGAAATATATTTTAAAAATTAGACAGGGACACCTGGGTGGCTCAGTTGGTTGAGCAGCCAACTCTTGATTTTGGCTCCAGTCCTGGTCTTGGAGTCATGGGATTGAGCCCCACATTGGGCTCTGCTTTCAGTGTGGAGTCTGCTTGTCCCCCTCCATCTGCTCCTTCCCCTGCTCATGCACTCTCTTTCTCTAAAATAAATAAATAAATAAATAAATAAATAAATAAATAAATAAATAAAATCTTAAAAAAAAATTAATCATATTTGAGCCACAAAGCAGATCTCAACAAAGGCAAAGGATTGAAATTCCAAGTGAGTTCTCTGAACACAGTGGAATTGTGTTAAATATCAATTACAAACAAAAATAAAACTAGATAAACCCAAATTCTTTTTAAATTAAGCAATACATGGTTATCTTAAGAGTCAAAGAAGAAATCATCAAATATTTTATTTATATTTTTAAGATTTTATTTTTAAGTAAACTCTCTACCCAATGTGGGGCTGGAACTCACGACCCTGAGATCAAGAGATGCACTCCCCACAGACTGAACCAGCCAGACGCCCCCACAATGTACTTTAATACATTGAGATGGATACATATAGACTTGTTGAATCACTGTGTTGTACTCTTTAAACTAATGTAATATGTGAACCATTCTTCAATTAAAAAAATAATAATTTTTTAAAAAGTATTTTGGGGGCGCCCGACTGGCTCAGTGGGTGGAGCATGTGATTCTTGATCTCAGGGCTGTAAGTTCAAGCCCCACGTTGGGTGTAGAGATTACTTAAAAATAAAATCTTTAAAAAAAAAAAGTATTTTGGGGGCGCCTGGGTGGCTCAGATGGTTAAGCGTCTGCCTTCGGCTCAGGTCATGATCCCGGGGTCCTGGGATCAAGTCCCACATCGGGCTCCCGGCTCAGCGGGGAGCCTGCTTCTCCCTCTGACCCTCTCCCCTCTCATGCTGTTTCTCTCTCGCTGGCTCTCTAAAAAATAAATAAAATCTTTAAAAAAAAAAAAGTATTTTGAACTGAGTAATATTGAAAATATGGTAGCCCAAAATAGAAGGTATAGCTAAGCCTCTACTTAGAAATAAGTTATAGCTTAAAATGCATATACTAGAAAAGAATGCTGAAAAACAAATGCTCTAAGTATTCTCAGAAACTTAGAAAAGGACAGCACATTGAAAGTAGAAAAAAAATACAGCTAAATAAGTACTAATAAAATAAGAAAAACAAATATATAATAGAGGAAATAAAGTTAAAATGTGTCCTTTGAAAACAATATTAATAAACCTCTAGCAAGACTGACCAAGAGGAGAAAAAAAAGAGGGACTTCATAAATTCACCAATGTCAGGAAAGAACATGAGTACGTCACTAAAAATCCTATGAAAAAGAACATAAAAGAATGTTAGAGGGCGCCTGGATTGCTCAGTAGGTTAAGCATCTGCCTTCAGCTCAGGTCATGATCCCAGAGTCCAGGGATCAAGCCCCACATAGGGCTCCCTGCCCAGCAGGGACTCTACTTCTCCCTCTCTCTCTGGCCCTCCCCCCTGTTCATGCTCTCTCTCTCTCACTCACTCACTCTATCTCTCAAATAAATAAATAAATAATCTTTTTAAAAAAAGAATGTTAAGAACAAGTTTGTGCCAATTAACTGAAATTTTAGATAAAATGAACAGATTCCTAGAAGAAAAGACAATTTACCAAACCACCACAAGAATAGAAAACCTGAACAAATACCACATCTATTAAACTTTTTTTAAGATTTTATTTTTAAGTACTCTCTGCACCCAATGTGGGGCTCAAACTCACAACCCCGAGATCAAGAGTTGCATGTTTCACTGTCTGAGCCAGCCAGGTGCCCCGCATCTATTAAATGTATTCAATCTGTGATTGAATCTCCTTCCATGCCTATGTAGCTTTGCTGATGAACTCTTCCAAATTTTAAGGAAGATGTAGCACCAATCTTACGCTTTCCAGAGAATTGAAAAGGAGAAGTGCACATTCATTTATGATAACAAAAACCTGACAAGAGCAAAAGAAAGAAAGAAAGAGAAAGAAAGGAAGGAAGGAAGGTGAGAGGGAGAAAAGAGAAGGAAGGAAAGAAGGAAGGAAGGAAGAAAGAAGGAAAGAGAGAGAGAGAAATAGTCCATTCTCTCTCTCAACGTAGATGCAAAAAAACTAAACAAACTATTAGCAAATTGAATCTAGCGATATATTAAAAAGGATAATACACCATGACCAGCAACGCAAGGTTGATTTAACTACGAAAATCAATCAATGGACAAATGAATAGTCACAGGCAAAAGGATGAAGCTGGATCCTTACCTCACAACTTGTAAAAATTTAACTCAAAATGAATCAGTCTTAAACTATAAAACTCTTAGAAGAAAGCATAGGTGTAAATCTTCGCGACCTTGATTTTGGCGAATTATTCTTAGATATGACATCAAAAACATAAGCAACGAAAGAAAAAGTAGATAAATTGAACTTCATCAAAATTAAAAACTTTCATATTTCAAAGGACACCATCAAGAAATGAAAAGACAGCTCACAGAATGGGAGAAAGTATTTGCAAATCATGTATCTGATAAAGGAATTATATTAGAATATATAGAAAGAACTCTTACAACTTAATAATAAAAATGCAACACAATTTAAAAATGGAAAAGGATCTGAATAGATATTTCTTCAAGGGAGATATGCAAATAGCTAATAAACACTGAAAAGATAGTAAACATCATTAGTCATCAGAGAAATGCAAATCAAAACCATAATGAGAGACCACTTCATATCCATCAGGATGGATGTAATAATAATAATTTTATTTTATTTATTTTATTTTTATTTTTTATTTTTTTTAAGATTTTATTTGCGAGAGCGAGAATGAAAGAGAGAGAGCATGAGAGGGAGGAGGGCCAGAGGGAGAAGCAGACTCCGAGCTGAGCAGGGAGCCCAATGTGGGACTCGATCCTGGGACTCCAGGATCATGACCTGAGCCGAAGGCAGTCGCTCAACCAACTGAGCCACCCAGGTGCCCCAATAATAATAATTTTAAAAAGACAGAAAATAACAAGTGTTGACCAGATGTGGAGAAATCAAAACCCTCATACACTTCTGGTGGGAATATAAAATGGTACAGCCATCTTGGGAAACAATCTGAACAGATTCCTAGAAATTAACAATTAACAGTTCCTCAAACAATTAACAGTGAGTTAACATACAAGCCAGCAATTCCACTCCTAGATATATACACAAGAGAAATGAAAATATATGTTCATACAATAAATTATATATGAATGTTTATAGCAGCATTATTCATAATTACGAAAAGGTAGAAATGACCCAAATATCCATCCATCAACTATGAATGGATAGACAAATGTGGTATATCCATATAACTCACCCTTTTAAGTGTACAACCCAATGGTTTGTAGTATAGCCACAGGGATTGTGCAACCATCACGATAATGAATTACATTTCATCACCCCAAAAAGAAACCCCACACCCTTTAGCTATCCTATGTCCCCCATTTCCACCTCCCCAGCCCTAAGCAATGAGTAATCTGCTTTCTGTCTCCATGGATTTCCCTATTCTGGATTTTCCTATGAATGGAATCAAATAATCTGTAGGCTTTTTTTTTTTTTTTTTAAGAATTTATTTATTTAGGGGCACCTGGGTGGTTCAGTTGTTGGGCATCTGCCTTCGGCTCGGGTCATGATCCCGGGGTCCTGGGATTGAGCCCCGTATCGGGCTCCCTGCTCAACGGGGACTGCTTCTCCCTCTCCCACTCCCCCTGCTTGTGTTTCCTCTCTCGCTGTGTCTCTCTCTCTGTCAAATAAATAAAAATCTTTAAAAAAAAGTATTTATTTGAGAGAGAGCACAGGCAGGGGGAGGGGTAGAGGGAGAGGGAGAAGCAGGCTCCCCACTGAGAAGGGAGCCTGACACAGGGCTCAATCCCAGGACCCCAGGGACGCTTAACTGACTGAGCCACCCAGGTGCCCCTAGACTTTTTTTTTTTAAGATTTTATTTATTTATTTGAGAGAGAGAGACAGAGAGAGCATGAGCAGGAGGAGGGACAGAGGGAGAAGGAGAAGCAGACTCCCCACCAAGCAGAGAGCCTGATGCAGGGCTGGATCCCAGAACCCCTGAGATCATGACCCAACCTGAAGTCAAATACTTAATGGACTGAGCCACCTAGGCACCCCTAATATGTGGACTTTTGTAATTGGCTTCTTTCACTTAGCATAATTTTTTTTTTAAGCTTAATGTTTTCTAGGTTCAACCATGTTGTAACATCTATCAATACTTAATTTCTTTTAATTGCCAAATAATATTTCATTGTATGGACGCACCATATTTTGCTTATCCATTCCATATCTATGTCATTTGATGGACATTTGTGCTGTTTCTACCTTTTGGATGTTATGAACAATGCTGCTATAAACATTTGTGTACAGGTTTTTGTGTGGACATATATTTTCATTTCTCTTGGGTATATTCCTACAAGTGGAAGTGCTGGGACATCTGGTGGTAACTCTATGGTTAATTGTTGAGAGATTGCCAGATTGTTTTCCAAAGAGATCGCATCTTTTCACATTCCCACCAGCGGAGTGTGAAGGTTGTGATTTCTCCATACATATTCTTCTCAACATTTGTTATCAACTGACTTTTTATTATTTATTTATTTATTTTTAAGATTGTATTTATTTATTTGAGAGAACACCAGCAGTGGGGAAGGAGGGGAGGCAGAGGAAGAGGGAGAAGCGGACTCCTCGCTGAGCAGGGAGCCAGACTCAGGGTTCGATCCCAGGACCCTGAGATCATAACCTGAGTGAAAGGCAGATGCCCAACCAATGGAGCCACCCAGGAGCCCCTCAACTGACTTTTTTTTTTAATTGTGATAAAGTATACATAACTTTTTTTTTTTTTTTTTTTAAAGATTTTATTTATTTATTCATGAGAGACAGAGAGAGAGAGAGAGGCGGAGGGAGAAGCAGGCTCCCAAGAATCAGGGAGCCTGATGTGGGACTCGATCCCAGGACCCTGGGATCATGACCTGAGCCGAAGGCAGACGCTTAACCATCTGAGCCACCCAGGTGCCCAGTATACATAACATTTTTAAGTGTACACTTCAGTGACATCAAGTATATTCACGATGTTAGACAACAATTGCCACTATTTCTAGAACTTTTTCATCATCCCGAACAGAAACTTTGTACCCATCAACTTTCCAATCTCCCCTCCTCTCAGCTTCTGGTAACCTCTATTCTACTTTCTGTTTATAAATTTGCCATTCTAGGTACTTCATCATACAATATTTGTCCTTTGGTGTCTGGCCAATTTACTTACCATAATGTTTTTAAAGTTAATACGTGTTGTAGCATGTATTGATACTTCACCCCTTTTTATCACTGAATTATATTCCATTATATGGATTGATCACATTTTGTTTATCCATTTGTCTATAAATCCACTTTCTGGCTATTGTGAATACTGCTGCTATAAACATTGGTGTACAAGTATCTGAGTCCTTGCTTTAAGTTCTTTTGGGTATATACGTAGGAGGGAAATTGCTGGATCATACGATAGTTCTGTGTTTAACTTTTTGAGGAATTACTAAATTGTTTTCCATAGTGGCTGTACCATTTTATCTTGACACCAGCAATGCACAAGGATTCTAGGTTTTCCACATCCTTACCAACACTTGTTATTTTCCATTTTAAAAAATGTATAATCATTGGGCGCCTGGGTGGCTCAGTTGGTTAAGTGACTGCCTTCGGCTCAGGTCATGATCCTGGAGTCCCTGGATCGAGTCCCATGTCGGGCTCCTTGCTCAGCAGGGGGTCTGCTTCTCCCTCTGACCCTTCCCCCTCTCGTGTGCGCTCTCTCTCTCATTCTCTCTCTGAAATAAATAAATAAAATCTTTAAAAAAAATGTATAATCATTCTAATATGTGCAGATGTGAAGTTGGTATCTCATTGTGGTTTTGATGGGCATTTCCCTAATGACTAGTGATGTTGAGCATCTTATTAGCCATTTGTATGATTTTTTTGGAGAAATGACTGCTCATTTTTTGTCCATTTTTTAATGGGGTTGTTTGTTTTTTATCATTGAGTTTTAGAAGTTCTTTATATATTCTGAATATTAGATGCTTATCAGATATTCTCACTTTCTGTGGGTTATCTTTGAGTTTTCTTGATAGTGTCCTTTGGTACACAAAAGTTTTAATTTTGATTAGGTTCAATTGATACTATTTTGTTGTTGTTGCCTGCGTTTTGGTGTTATATGCAAAAAATTATCAAGTCCAAAGTCATGAAGTTTTCCCTTATATTTTCTTTTAAGAGGTTTATAGTTTGGGGCTCTGGGGTGGTTCAGTCGGTTAAGCGTCTATCTTGGGCTCAGGTCATGACCCCAGAGCCCCACTCCCCACCTCCTTGCTCAGCAGGTAGTCTGCTTCTCCCTCTCCCTCTGCCTCTCCTTCCCTCTCATGCTCTCTCTTGCTCTCTCTCAACTAAAAAAAAGTTTTATAGTTTTAGTTCTTAAGTTTAGGTCTTTGATTTATTTTGAGTTACTTTTTGTATATGGTATAAGTTAAGGGTCCACTTCATTCTTTTGCATGTGGATATTTCAGTTTTCCCAAATGCACTTTATTTTGAAATAACCCCACCCCTCCCCTTTTGAGTTACTAGTCTCACTTGAATAGTAAAACTAATTCTATACTTTTTATTTTCTCTCTCATATTTTAAAGACCCATAGAAGGAGGTGTCTCACCTCCAAGAGGAAACCTGATGCCTGTTAGGCTCCCTGGAGGGGCTGATTGTGCACTAGCCGAGCTTAAATAACCACACAGAAATAATTGCGGGCATCAGGCAATATATCCTCTTGTGTCAAACGTCTGGTGAAGACAACTGTGATTAGCAGACTCGGGGAGGAAAAAATGGAGCTGTATTTCTCCAGTTTGGGAAAGTAAGAACGAGACACCGGGCACGCAAAGTGCTCAGAACAGAGCCTGGAACTTAGGAAGGGCGGAATAAATGGTAGCGGAGGGTGGATGCTCTTAGCTTCCCTATATGTAAATAAGGGAATTGGCTAAGTTGATACATTCTCAGATTTTGGGTGACTCATTTTCCAGGCGCATGAGGAAACGTACGACAATGGGAAGAAAGAGGACTGGCGACATTGCACCGAGGCCCCGATTTAGCACAGCAGGAACCTACCCAACCTGGCTCTGGAGGTTCCCAAAGAGCTGGGCTGATGGGGCGGGGAGCAGCCGTAGGGAGGAGCTTAGCCGTCTCCGCCCACAGCCCACCGCGTTCCTCATTGGTCCTGTGAGCTCTATGCTCGTAACGTCACACGCATGCGCCACAAGTGTGGAAAGGGGGCGTGGCCCGCTAAGAAGGAGGAGACAAGATGGCGACGTCCGTGGGGCGGCAGTGCCTGAGGTTGCTGCGCGGGATCGAGCCGTGGCGGAGCAGGTATACTGTCTGGGGAGGCTGTCTCGGGGTGGGAGGCGGCCTGGGCCGAGCCGGAGTGCTGGGAGGAAAAAATCGTTTCTCTTTTGCGGGCTCCCTAAGGGGGGGTCGGGTGAAGACCGAGCCATCCACCTTCACGTAGAGCTCGGGAGCAGGTGCGACTGTCGGCGCGTAGGGAGGTCGGGATTTATTTAGGGTCTGGCCTAAGCGCTCTCGCTTTGCCCTTTCCAGCTAGGTGGAAGTGCAGAAGGGACCAAACAACAACAACAACAAAAATCCCAAACAAAACAGATGAAATAGGCTGCGTGCCCTCCGCTAGAGTCGAGGCTGGGCTGGACGCCCCTTTCGGGGTTTGTGTTTCTGGAACGGCAGTGAGATGTGGGAAGAGCTTTGGACTGGAAGTCGGGGGCTTTCGTTTCAGAGTCTTGGTCTTTGAATCAAGAGGTTGGATTCGGTAATCTCAAATAGTCTATAAGGAATTAGGGTCTTGGTTATTCTGGGGACTGACTCCCACCTCTTAGGTTCTTAGAATTGGAAGAGATCTGAGGGATCATCTAAATCCAGCTGATTTTCGAATTGGCGAAATTGAGGCCTTGAGTGGGAGAGGGACCTGCTCAGTTTTACCCAGCTAGTTAGTAGCAGAGCCAGGACCCTGACCTCTCTTCTCTCATGCATGGACCCCATGAGGGCATTTATTATTCAGAAATAGCTTGGGAGCATTTGGACTCCTGGAAAATGGTTTAAAATGCTGGTAGCTATGACTCAGAGTTGGCTGCTTGTTGTCATTTCAAAGAGCGAGGGTTTGGGAGACGCACGGTGATTTTTGTTTTTCCGGCAGGGTTAATTTTGGCAGCGTTAACCAAAACTTGCTCTGTGACCAGAGGTGGTGGTGACCTGTTATTGTAATTTGGGGAAGTAAAAGGACACTGGATTTGGACTGAGAGGGAATAGAAACTGTGATTGGCCTTACCATGAAAGCTTTACTCTCCTATCATTGACTATTCTGAAATGGTGTAGTTCTCTCAGGAGGGGGCTCTGCAATGTGGTAACTGTTGGGATTTGGGCTGGAGGATCTCTGATTTGATATTAATACCAGCTGTGCTGTTTATGAGTCAGCCATGAATTCAGCAAACCTGTGTCATGAGTTAAAAAGACTAAAAAATGACACTCCAGATATTTTTTTAAAATGATGTGGAGAATGTACTCACTCACCATCATTAAAAAAAGGGTTGGAGGTGGGGAGTCATACTTTAGTATCAATGGAGATAAATGAGACTGGATTTAGGTGCAGTGGTTGGAAGGGATGAGGATTTGGGCACAATAAGAACTTTTAATTTTCAAAGGTATTATATATTGATACACACAAAAACCAAAAAGACAGCATTTTCTTAAGTTTTAAGTAAAGCATGTCTGAGACATATAGATGAAAACCTCGTATTGCAGTTTTTCAGTAACTGGGTGATGTGTGGCAGGTGATAGAACAAAGAGAAAGCAACATCTTGGGTGATAATTAATGGCCACGTTTCCCAAACTTGTTTGATAAAATAGTAGGGTGGATGTTTATCAGAAATTGAGATTCCCAGATATATCCCCAACTTGCTGCCAAATTCGGATTCAGTAGGTGTAGTAGCTTGGGGCTGCAAGTGCCTCAGATGATTCTTAGGTTCAGGTAAGTATGGACTGAGTACCTAGGTAGTGGTTGTTTATGCAAGACTTTCATTCAGAAATATTTATGATATTCCGGGGTGCCTGGGTGGCTCAGTTGTCGGCTCAGGTCATGATCCCAGGGTCCTGGGATCAAGCCTCACATCGTGCTCCCTGCTCGGCGGGAGGCCTGCTTCTCCCTCTCCCACTCCCCCTGCTTGTGTTCCCTCTCTTGCTGTGTCTCTCTCTGTCAAATAAATAAATAAAATCTTAAAAAAAAAATATTTATGATATTCCTACCACTGCAAACCACAGTGCCAGGAACCATGAGGGAAGGGAGGGAAGAGAGGAATTATAAGATACAGTATTTGGAATAGGCTTTGTGTTAAAAGAACTTTGCAGTTTAGTAGAAGAGAGAGACAACACTCAACACTAATACAAGATAGAATGTGGAATAAGGCCTTCAGAAGGTCTGCCAGTTTGTTTTTAGGAGAGCTTTCATAACTTCAGAAAGGAGAGATAGAAGGACTACAGTTAAAGCATCACCACCAGAGATGATGGTAAAGGATTTTATAACCATGACAATATGGGCACAGACTAATCAGCATGGACATTGGTCATAGACAATTTTTTTTTTTTTAAGTAATCTTTACTCCCAATGTGGGGTATGAACTCACAACCCTGAGGTCACAAGTCACATGTTCCACTGACTGAGCCAGCCAGGTGCCCCTGGTCATAGACAATTGATAGAGCCATCCCAGTTTGTGCCACCTGAATATAAACTCTGTTACTTTACATATTTATTTATTTTTAAAGATTTTACCCATCCATTTGAGAGAGAGAGAGCAAGAGAGAGCATGAGCAGGGAGGAGAAGGGGAAGCAGGTTCCCCTCTGAGCAGGGAGCCCGACTCGGGGCTCGATCCCAGGACCCCAGGACCCCAGGACCATGACCTGAGCTGAAGGCAGATGCTTAACCAACTGAACCACCCAGGAGCCCCTGAACTCTGTTACTTTAAATAATGGTAATATGTAACTAGGTGCTGGTTTTTCAAGATTGTCTCAGGTAATCTTAATGAGGTAGATCCTGTTTTTACAGGTGGACAAATTGAGGCTTAGAATTAATTACGTTTCTAAAGTCACACTTTTGGTGAGTGGCAGTGAGCCATACAATCAGACTTGTGTGCCCACTCATGGGCTTTAATCACCTGTTTGCAGGATGCTCGCATGAGTCACCAGCTAGAAGAGACATCTGATTGAATTTATCCATTCATCCCTCTGGGCTTAATTTCACCATTGAGATTGGAGTTCATAGTTCATTGTGAAGGCAGACAGACCCCTATGTTCATCAAGGGATATGGGCAGTTGGGGCACCTGGCTGGCTCAGATGGTTAAGCGTCTGCCTTCAGGTCAGGTCTCATCCCAGGGTCCTAGGATCGAGCCCCGCATCAGGCTCCTTGCTCAGTGAGGAGCCTGCTTCTCCCTCTCCCTCTGCCTGCTGCTCCCCCTGCTTGTGCTCTCTCTCTCTCTCTCTCTCCCTGTCAAATAAATAAATAAAATCTTAAAAAAAAAAGGGATATGGACAGTAAACAAATAGGTAGAGGTATATATATATGTGTGTGTATACACACACATACACTTATATACACACACACACACACGTATATATATATATATATATATATATATATATATATATATATATATATATGTAATCTGTTCATTCCAGGTAGCCAGAAGTGCTATAAAAAAAAATAAAGGCAAGTAATCAAAGGGTTAGTGCTTGATAGGGGCAATGGTAGTCAGGAAGGCCAAACTCAGGAGGAAACCTTTTCACAGAGAACTGACTAATGAGGGAGTGAGTCACATAGAAGGGTGTGCCCAGTAGAACAAACAGCAAATGCAAGGGTGTGGGAAGAGGCAAAGTTGTGGGTACTAGGAGTGGCAACAGGAATGAGTAAGGAGGAGATGGAAAACAGCAGGATATCTGAGAATCCAGCAAGGACCAAGTACATGGGGTCTAGTTTTATTTTCTGTTTTGAAAAGATCACTCTGGGGGGCGCCTGGGTGGCTCAGTTGTCTGAACAACTGCCTTCGGCTCAGGTCATGATCCTGGAGTCCCAGGATCAAGTCCTGCATCAGGCTTCCTGCTCAGCGGGGAGTCTGCTTCTTCCTCTGACTCTCCCCCCTCTCATGCTCTCTCTCTCTCTCAAATAAATAAAATAAAATCTTGAAAAGATCACTCTGGTTGTTTTGCGGTGAATAGGATATAGAGGGCCAAGAATGAAAACTGGAGACTGGAGAACAGGCCTTCATAGTCATCTGGTAAGAGAATCAGTTGTCTTGGGCTTGGGTGTGAGTGGTGGTGGCAGTGAGAAATAAAGATACACACACACACACATACACATTTTAAGTTTATTTTTTTGGTATTCTCTACACTCAGCATGGGTCTTCAACTCACGACCCCGAAAACAAGTTGCATGCTCTTCCAGCTGAACCAGCCAGATACCCCTACGCAGATAAAAATATATTTTAAAGGAAGTTTTCCTGTCTTGGCAGTGGACTGAATATGGATAGTGAGAAAGAAAGGACTTCTGTAAGAATGAATCTTAGGGTTTTGATTTGTGTAGCTTTGTGAAGGGTGATACCTTTTGCTGAGATGGTGTATTATAGTAATGTTGCTGTGGTAACAGATAAACCCCAGGATCTCTGACTTAACACAGTAAGTTTATGTCTTGATCTTGTAAAGTCCCAATGAGTGCTCCTGATCAGTGGGGCAACAGTAATTCAAAGATGCTCCTGCTGTCTTTAGCACATGACTTCCCAAGTTCTGCATTTTTGTCTGCAGCAAGCAGGCTGAAGGGGAAAGCCTGGAGGTGGATGCCTGGGAAACCTGAATGGTCTTCACATTGGTTAGAACAAAGTTCTGTGGTCACACCCTACTGCAGAGGAAGCTGGGAAACACTATGTTTTGGGTGTCCAGGGAGAAGAAGTAGATTTGATAAACACCTGACTAGTCTCACCACAGATGGACACCTCTCAGGGGAGGAGCAGGTTGAAGGGGGGAGTTAGGAAGGGTTAGGAATGAGGGAATCATCAGTATCTGGCTATTTAAAGACGTGACTAGGGGGATGGGTAAAATAGGTGATGGGGATTAAGCCATGCCTTTGTTGTGATGCACACCGAGTGATGTATGGAATGGTTGAATCACTATACTGTACACCTGAAACTATTATACTGTACATTATTAATTAAAAAAAAAAATAAAGGCAGGGGACTGGATGAGCAACTCTAGGAAGGAGTGTAGACAGAGAGGAGATTTGAACATTGGGCATGGCAACAGTTTGAAGTTAGGGAGAGACCAGAGAGGTAGGAGGAAAATCAGGGTCCCAGAAGCCATGTGAGAGATGTGGTTCAGGAAGGAGAAAAGATGACGAGATCAAGAGGTACAAACTTCTAGTTATAAAGTAAATAAGTCATAGGGATGTATAGTTAATAATACTGTATGGCATACTTGAAAGTTGCTAAGAGAGTCCATCTTAAAAGTTCTCATCACAAGAAAAAAAGTTTTGTAGCTGTATGGCGACATATGTTAACTAGACTTACTGTGGTGCTCATTTTGCAATATATATAAATATTGACTTATGTTGTACGCTTGAGACTAACAATGTTATATGTCAGTCATACCTCAATAAAAAAAGAAAAAGGGATCAGTTATGGCAGATGCTGCTGTGAGAGGTCAAATAATATGAGACCCAAGAAACATGCATTGGTGTTGGCAACACGGAGGTTGTTGGTGACCTTGACAAGAGGTGACAGGATAGGAACAAAAGCCTGGTTCAACAGGATTAAGAGAGGGTGGGAAGTGAGGAAGTAGTGACAATGAACCTAGCTCTTTTTTTGTTGTTGTTAAGTTTTTATTTTTTTTAAAGATTTTATTTATTTGAGAGAGAGAGAGAGAACGTGTGCGAGCCAGGGGAGGGGCAGAGAAGCAGACCCCCACTGTGCAGGGAGCAGACATGGGACTCTATCCCAGGACTCTAGGATCGTGACCTGAGCCAAAGGCAGATGGTTAACTGACTGAGCCACCCAGGCGCCCTTTTTTAAGTTTTTATTTTAATTCCAGTTAACATACAGTGTTATATTAGTTTCAAATGTACAATATAATGATTCAACAGTTTCATACAACACATGATGCTCATCACAAGTGCACTCCTTAATCCCCATCACCTATTTAACTCATCCCTCTACCCTCCTCCCCTCTGGTGACTATCCATTTGTTCTTTGTAGTTATAAAGATTCTGTTTCTTGGTTTGTCTCTCTTTTTTTCTTTTTTTGCCCTCTGCTCTTTTGTTTTGTTTCTTAAATTCCACATTTGGGTGAAATAATTTGTTGTCTTTTTCTGACCTATTTCGCTTAGCATTATACTCTGTAGCTCCATCCATGTCATTGCAAATGGCAAGATTTCATTCTTTTTTTATGGCTAAATAATATTCCATTATATATATGTGTGTATGTATATGTGTGTGTTGTGTGTATATATACATACATATATATACACACATACCACATCTTTAACCATTCATCAGATGGATACTTGGGCTGCTTCCATATCTTGGCCATTGTAAATAATCCTGCTATAAACACGGGTACATATATTCCTTTGAATTAGTGTTTTTCATTTTTTGGGTAAATATCCAGTAGTGTGATTACTGGATCATAAGTTCTATTTTTAACTTTTTGAGGAACCTCCATACTGTTTTCCACAGTGGCTGCACCAGTTTGCATTCCCACCAACAGTGCAAGAGGGTTCCTTTTTCTTTTTACAACCTTGTCAACACCTGTTGTTTCTTGTGTTGATTTTAGCCATTCTGATGGGTATGAGGTGATGTTGCATTGTAGTTTTGATTTGCATTTCCTGATGACAAATGATGAGCACCTTTTTATACGAATGTTGGCCATCTGGATGTCTTCTTTAGAGAAATGTCTGCTCATGTCTTCTGCCCATTTTTTATTTGGATTATTTGTTATTTGGGTGTTGAGTTTTATAAGTTCTTTATATATTTTGGATACTAACCCTTTATTGGATATATCATTTGCAAATATCTTCTCCCATTCCATAGGTTTCCTTTTAGTTTTGTTGACTGTTTCCTTCATTGTGCAGAAGCTTTTTATTTTGTTGTAGTCCCAGTAGTTTATTTTTGCTTTTGACCTATCTAGAACAAAGTTGCTACAGCTGATGTCAGAGAAATTACCGCCTGTGTTCTCTTCTAGGATTTTTATGGTTGAGAGTGAACCTAGCTCTTTTAAAGAGTTTGTTATGAAGGAGAGAAGAAAAGTGAGGTGGAAGCTAGAGAAGGATACATGGTGGACAGTGTTTATGTAAGATTGGAGAAAGTACAGGATTTATATGAAGATAGAAATGATCCAGTAATAAAAGACAAATTGGTGTAATGGTGCATTTGCTGGGCTTTTTTTCCAGGAGCTCGGGCTAAGGCGGCATACAAGGGAGCCAAGCTCTGTGTTCTGGGGCAGGGCTGCCAAGGGGGAAGACCCACATGCAAGAGAAACCACCTGAGTGCCGTGTGTCTGGTTCCAATGGATAGACAATTCTCCCTGATTCATACCTCCCCCAGCCAAAGGGGGGAAAAAAAGCCTGATTCAATAGTCTGCAAACATTCTTCTAGGTGGGGGGTTTAGCATTCATTCTGGAACACATAATACAGCAGTGTACAGAACACAACGATGTACTTTTAGTCAGTTTTTATACTTCTTGTTCTAACTTCTTGTTCCTGTTTGGAAAGCAGGGCTTGAGGCTTTCAGCTTTTGTAGTGGGAGTTTCTAGTCTAAGAGATGACCATTGTTCAGTGGGCTGAAAGAAATTCGTCTACTGAAACATTGCTCTTCTTTGTCTTAGTAGCTGAACATCTATCTCTCTGTCCTTCGTGGTGGTGATTATCATGGCCCCATACTTTTTCTGCGTACAGACCTGACTCGCCTACTGGAGAATCAGAGTCATCACATTAGCCAAATTAGCACCATGCTGTGAGGGTGTTTTTAAGTCAGTTTCAAGTAAAAAAATGAAGGTGCCTAAATCTGATCATGTTTGCAGGATATCAATATAAGACATAACTACTAAATATCCATGAAAGTAAATATTATCATAGGAAGGTCATACACGCAGTTCTGTTTTCCACAAAAGTGGCAATGTAGACAGTTTTATTTAATTATTGCTTCTATCCTAAAGAACTGCAGCAGAAAAAGAAGCACGTACTGACAAGGACATAGTTTCTTTACTTTAGATTTCAGGTTAAATTTTGGGGAAACTGATGTGCTATCTGAATTGAAAGGGAGATATTTGCTCTTTGGTTAGGGGAGATCCAATTTTTAACTAAAAGTTCATGAATGTTTTCCTTGCTGGCAGTCACTTATTGCCACTGGGAAATTGTCCAGTTTCCCTGGGTGAAGATGAAACAAAGAGAAACAAACTGAATCAGAAATAATGTTTTCTTAGCCTGGAAAGCTGTGAAAGTTGTTGGTAATTTTTTTCTGAGAAGGCTTGAAACCCATTCACTCTGTCAAACTAGCTTGACAAAATAGCAAGGTTAGCCACAAAAGAGAATTCAAAAATTCTAAATTAAGTGAGCCTTCCAGACTTGAAGTATATTAGAATAGTTCCACGTGGTTTTTTTGTGTCATTTTTTTTCCAGGCTAGACATTTAAAATTTAAAGTTTCAGCTACCAGTATTAGAGTCTTTAATGAGTAGGGGTTAGATGTTTACAAGGCTGTGTACAGTTGTTCTTTTGTGGTATGGAAACATATGGCTTTGTGTAAGAGTGCTGAATTACTGCCTATTATAATTTTATGCTTAATTAAGAAAAAACTTTATTGTGAAATAGTTTCGGACTTACAGAAAAGTTATAAAAATAATAAAATTCCCAAATTCTGTTTACCCAGATTCCCTAAATGTTGATTGCATTTGCTTTACTCTTCTCCCTTCCTCTCCTTCTCCCCTCTTTATGTGTATGTGTGTGTATATATATATTTTTTTTTTTTTTTCCCTAGGACACTTGAGAGAAAGTTACAGCTTTGACATTACTTTACTATGAACCTCAGCCTTTTTCCTACAAGATCATTTTCTCACACAACCATAGTACAGTGGTCAAAACTAAGAAATTAACATTGATATAAGACTTATTGAATCTATACATTGTATTCAAGTTTTGCCAGTTGATCCACATTTTAAAAAAATTTTCTTTTTAGATTTTATTTATTTATCTGACAGAGAGAGACACAGCGAGAGCAGGAACACAAGCAGGGGGGAGGGAGAGGGAGAAGCAGGCTTCCTGCTGAGCAGGGATCCTCAGTCCCGGGACCCTGGGATCACGACCTGAGCTAAAGGCAGACGCTTAACAACTGAGCCACTCAGGTGCGCCTAAAAAATTTTTTTTAAAAGATTTTATTTATTTGAGAGAGAGAGAGAGCCAGTGAGCAGGAGCAGGGGGAGGGGCAGAGGGAGAGGGAGAAACAGACTCCTTGCTGAGTGGGGAGCCTGACCCTGGGATCATGACATGAGTCAAAGTCAGCCACTTAACTGATTGAGCCACCCAGGGACCCCAACATTTTTTTTAAAGAATTTAAATAGATATATATTTTATTTATTTGTCAGAGAGAGAGAGAGAGAGAGCACACAAGCAAGGGGAGCAGCAGGCTCCCTGCTGAGCAAGGGGCCCGATGTGGGACTCATCCCAGGACCCTGGGATCATGACCTGAGCCAAAGGCAGGCGCTTAACTGACTGAACCACCCAGGCATCCCTAAAGAATTTTTTTTTAAGATTTTATTTGAGGGAGAGCGAGAGAGAAAGAGGGAGCACAAGTGGGGGGAGGGGCAGAGGGAGAGGAACCCCTCCCCCACCTTGTGTGCTCTCTCTCTCTCTCAAATAAATAAATAAAATCTTAAAAATAATTTTAAGATAGGGGCGCCTGGGTAGCTCAGTCAGTTAAGCAGCTGACTCTTGATCTCAGCTCAGGTCTTGATCCTCAGGGTTGTGAGTTCAAGCCCCATGTTGGATTCCACGCTGGGCGTGGAGTCTACTTAAAAAAAATTTTTTTTTAAATAAATGTTTAACGGTTCATTTTTGCTTGATTATAGCCTCCTTCACTGTGAGAACACTGCTGTGAGCCACTTCCTACACTCCTTAAGGAAGCTGCCTGTCAGAGGCTTCTACACAAGTAAGTAGCAATTAGAAGTGACGCTGGCCTCTTTGTGCTTCAGTTTGCTATCAGTACACTGGGATAAACAGCTCCTATTTCATGGGGTTGTTAGTAGAATTAAATGACCTTATATCTGTGGGGTGCTTAGAATGTCTGGCATGTAGTTATCCCTGGAGCACATCGTTTTTACTGGCTGCCTAGTATTCTGTTGAATGACTACCATTTGGTGTCGGACATGTAAGTTGTTTCTAGGCTTTTTCTAGTATAGAGATTTCTGTGGTAACACATCTTAGTGCAGCTTCAGGATAAATTTGTAGAGCTAGAATTGCGGGATCAAAAGATTTATGTATTTTACAAGTTGGTATTTAGGTCAGATTGCTCTTCAAAGAGGGTTGTTCCAGTTTACATGCATATGAGCAGGAGGTGCTCCTGAGTACATCAGTTCCCCACACCCTCACCAAAACTGTGGATTATGAACTTTGATTTTGTAAGCAGCCATTTGAACCTGTATGAAAATGTCTTGTCTTTATTATCTAGATATTCTTTTTTAAAAAAATTTTTTACTGTTATGTTAATCACCATACATTACATCATTAGTTTTTGATGTAGTGTTCCATGACTCATTGTTTGTGCATAACACCCAGTGCTCCATGCAGAGCGTGCCCTCCTCAATACCCACCACCAAGCCAACCCATCCTCCCACCCCCCTCCCCCCCAGAACCCTCAGTTTGTTTTTCAGAGTCCATCATCTTTCATGGTTCGTCTCCCCCTCCAATTTCCCCCCCTTCATTCTTCCTCTCCTGCTATCATCTTTTTTTTTTTTTTTCTTAACATATAATGTATTATTTGTTTCAGAGGTACAGATCTGTGATTCAACAGTCTTGCACAATTCACAGCGCTCACCATAGAACATACCCTCCCCAATGTCTATCACCCAGCCACCCCATCCCTCCCACTCCCCACCCACTCCAACAACCCTCAGTTTGTTTCCTGAGATTAGAATTCCTCATGGGCGCCTGGGTGGCTCAGTCGTTAAGCGTCTGCCTTCGGCTCAGGTCATGATCCCAGGGTCCTGGGATCGAGTCCCACATCGGGCTTCCCGCTCTGCGGGAAGCCTGCTTCTCCCTCTCCCACTCCCCCTGCTTGTGTTCCTGCTCTCGCTATGTCTCTCTCTGTTAAATAAATAAATAAAATCTTCAATAAAAAAAAGAATTCCTCATATCAGTGAGGTCATATGATACATGTCTTTCTCTGATTGACTTATTTTGCTCAGCATAACACCCTCCAGTTCCATCCACGTCGTTGCAAATGGCAAGATCTCATTCTTTTAGATGGCTGCATAATATTCCATTATATATATATATATATATATATATACACCACATCTTCTTTATCCATTCATCTGTCAATGGACATCTTGGCTCTTTCCACAGTTTGGCTATTGTGGACATTAATGCTATAAATATCGGGGTGCATGAACCCCTTCAGATCCCTACATTTGTATCTTTGGGGTAAATACCCAGTAGTGCAATTGCTGGATCGTATGGTAGCTCTATTTTCAACTTTTTAAGGAACCTCCATACTGTTTTCCAGAGTGGTTGCACCAGCTTGCATTCCCACCAACAGTGTAGGAGGGTTCCCCTTTCTCCGCATCCCCGCCAACATCTGTCGTTTCCTGACTTGTTAATTTTAACCATTCTGACTGGTGTGAGGTGGTATCTCATTGAGGTTTTGATTTGGATTTCCCTGATGCCGAGCCATGTTGAGCACTTTTTCATGTGTCTGTTGGCCATTTGGATGTCTTCTTTGGAAAAATGTCTGTTCATGTCTTCTGCCCATTTCTTGATTGGATTCTTTGTTCTTTGGGTGTTGAGTTTGATAAGTTCTTTGTAGATTTTGGATACTAGCCTTTATCTGATATGTCATTTGCAGATATCCTCTCCCATTCTGTCGTTTGTCTTTTGGTTTTGTTGACTGTTTCTTTTGCTGTGCAAAAGCTTTTTATCTTGATGAAGTCCCAATAGTTCATTTTTGCTCTTGCTTCCCTTGCCTTTGGCGATGTTTCTAGGAAGACGTTGCTGTGGCTGAGGTCGAAGAGGTTGTTGCCTGTGTTCTCCTTTAGGATTTTGATGGACTCCTGTCTCATATTGAGGTCTTTCAAGCATTTTGAGTCTATTTTTGTGTGTGGTGTAAGGAAATGGTCCAGTTTCATTCTTCTGCATGTGGCTGTCCAATTTTCCCAACACCATTTGTTGAAGAGACTGTCTTTTTTCTATTGGACATTCTTTCCTGCTTTGTCGAAGATTAGTTGACCATAGAGTTGAGGGTCCATTTCTGGGCTCTCTATTCTGTTCCATTGATCTATGTGTCTGTTTTTGTGCCAGTACCATACTGTCTTGATGATGACAGCTTTGTAATAGAGCTGGAAGTCCGAATTGTGATACCGCCAGCTTTGCTTTTCTTTTTCAACATTCCTCTGGCTATTCAGGGTCTTTTCTGGTTCCATACAAATTTTAGGATTATTTGTTCCATTTCTTTGAAAAAAGTGGATAGTATTTTGATGGGGATTGCATTGAATGTGTAGATTGCTCTAGGTAGCAGTGACATCTTCACAATATTTGTTCTTCCAATCCATGAGCATGGAACGTTTTTCCATTTCTTTGTGTCTTCCTCAATTTCTTTCATGAGTATTTTATAGTTTTCTGAGTACAGATCCTTTGCCTCTTTGGTTAGATTTATTCCTAGGTATCTTATGGTTTTGGGTGCAATTGTAAATGGGATCGACTCCTTAATTTCTCTTTCTTCTGTCTTGTGGTTGGTGTATAGAAATGCCACTGATTTCTGTGCATTGATTTTATATCCTCCCACTTTACTGAATTCCTGTATGAGTTCTAGCAGTTTTGGGGTGGAGTCTTTTGGGTTTCCCACATAAAGTATCATATCATCTGCAAAGAGTGAGAGTTTGACTTCTTTGCCGATTTGGATGCCTTTGATTTCTTTTTGTTTGATTGCTGTGGCTAGGACTTCTAATACTGTGTTGAATAGCAATGGTAATAGTGGACATCCCTGCTGCGTTCCTGACCTTAGGGGAAAGCTCTCAAGTTTTTCCCCATTGAGAATGATATTCACTGTGGGTTTTTCATAGATGGCTTTAATGATATTGAGGTATGTACCCTCTATCCCTATACTCTGAAGAGTTTTGATCAAGAAAGGATGCTATACTTTGTCAGATGCTTTTTCTGCATGTATTGAGAGGCTCATGTGATTCTTGTTCTTTCTTTTGTTAATGTATCATGTTGATTGATTTGCAAATGTTGAACCAACCTTGCAGCCCAGGGATAAATCCCACTTGGTGGTGAATAATCCTTTTAATGTACTGTTGGATTGGCTAGTATTTTGGTGAGAATTTTTGCATCCATGTTCATCAAGGATATTGGTCTGTAGTTCTCCTTTTTGATGGGGTCTTTGTCTGGTTTTGGGATCAAGGTAATGCTGGCCTCATAAAATGAGTTTGGAAGTTTTCCTTCCATTTCTATTTTTTGGAACAGTTTCAGAAGAATAGGTATTAATTCTTCTTGAAATGTTTGGTAGAATTCCCCTGGGAAGCCATCTGGCCCTGGGCTTTTGTTTGTTGGGAGATTTTTGATGACTGCTTCAATTTCCTTAGTGGTTATAGGTCTGTTCAGGTTTTCTATCAGGTTTTCTATTTCTTCCTGGTTCAGTTTTGGTAGTTGATACATCTCTAGGAATGCATCCATTTCTTCCAGGTTGTCTAATTTGCTGGCATAGAGTTGCTCATAATATGTTCTTATAATTGTTTGTATTTCTTTGGTGTTGGTTGTGATCTCTCCTCTTTCATTCATGATTTTGTTGATTTGGGTCATTTCTCTTTTCTTTTTGATAAATCTGGCCAGGGGTTTATCAATCATGTTAATTCTTTCAAAGAACCAGCTCCTAGTTTCGTTGATCTGTTTTACTGTTCTTTTAGTTTCTATTTCATTGATTTCTGCTCTGATCGTTATTATTTCTCTTCTCCTGCTGGGTTTAGGCTTTATTTGCTGTTTTTTCTCTAGCTCCTTTAGGTGTAGGGTTAGGTTGTGTATTTGAGACCTTTCTTGTTTCTTGAGAAAGGCTTGTATTGCTATATACTTTCCTCTTAGGACTGCCTTTGCTGCATCCCAAAGATTTTGAACAGTTGTGTTTTCATTTTCATTGGTTTCCATGAATTTTTTTAACTCTTCTTTAATTTCCTGGTTGACCCACTCATTCTTTAGTAGGATGCTCTTTAGCCTCCATGTATTTGAGTTCTTTCCGACTTTCCTCTTGTGATTGAGTTCTAGTTTCAAAGCACTGTGGTCTGAAAATAGGCAGGGAATGATCCCAATCTTTTGGTACCGGTTGAGACCTGATTTGTGACCTAGGATGTGATCTATTCTGGAGAATGTTCCATGGGCACTAGAGAAGAATGTATATTCCGTTGCTTTGGGATGGAATGTTCTGAATATGTCTGTGAAGTCCATTTGGTCCAGTGTGTCATTTAAAGTCTTCATTTCCTTGTTGATCTTTTGCTTAGATGATCTGTCAATGTCAGTGAGGGGGGTGTTAAAGTCCCAGACTATTATTGTATTGTTGTCAATGTGTTTCTTTGCTATTGCTATTAATTGGCTTATATAATTGGCTGCTCCCATGTTAGGGGCATAGATATTTACAATTGTTAGATCTTCTTGTTGGATAGACCCTTTAAGTAGGATATAGTGTCCTTCCTCATCTCTTATCACAGTCTTCGGTTTAAAATCTATTTTGTCTGATATAAGGATTGCCACCCCAGCTTTCTTTTGGTGTCCATTAGCATGGTAAATGGTTTTCCACCCCCTCAATTTCAATCTGGGGGTGTCTTTGGGTCTAAAATGAGTCTCTTGCAGACAGCATATCGATGGGTCTTGTTTTTTAATCCAATCTGATAGCCTGTGTCTTTTGATTGGGGCATTGAGCCCATTTACATTCAGGGTAACTATTGAAAGATAGGAATTTAGTGCCATTGTATTTCCTGTAAGGTGACTGTTACTGTATATTGTCTGTGTTCCTTTCTGGTCTATGTTGCTTTTAGGTTCTCTCTTTGCTTAGAGGACCCCTTTCAATATTTCTTGTAGGGCTGGTTTCATATTTGCAAATTCTTTTAGTTTTTGTTTGTCCTGGAAGTTTTTTTATCTCTCCTTCTATTTTCAATGACAGCCTAGCTGGATATAGTATTCTTGGCTGCATATTTTTCTCATTTAGTGCTGTGAATATATCCTGCCAGTCCTTTCCCACAGGTTTCTGTGGATAGGTCTGTTGCCAATCTAATGTTTCTACCATTGTAGGTTACATATCTCTTCTCCCGAGCTGCTTTCAGGATTTTCTCTTTGTCTCTTGAGACTCGTAAGTTTTACTATTAGATGTCAGGGTGTTGACCTATTTTTTTTTTTTTTAAAGATTTTATTTATTTATTTGAGAGAGAGAATGAGAGAGAGAGAGCATGAGAAGGGGGAGGGTCAGAGGGAGAAACAGACTCCCTGCCGAGCAGGGAGCCTGATGCGGGACTCGATCCTGGGACTCCAGGATCATGACCTGAGCCAAAGGCAGTGGCTTAACCAACTGAGCCACCCAGGCGCCCGTGTTGACCTATTTTTATTGATTTTGAGAGGGGTTCCCTGTGCCTCCTGGATTTTGATGCCTGTTTCCTTCCCCAAATTAGGGAAGTTCTCTGCTATAATTTGCTCCAATATACCTTCTGCTCCTCTCTTTCTTCTTCTTCTGGGATCCCAATTATTCTAATGTTTCGTCTTATGGTATCGCTTATCTCTCGAATTCTGCCCTCGTGATCCAGTAGTTGTTTATCTCTCTTTTTTTCAGCTTCTTTATTTTCCATCATTTGGTCTTCTATATCACTGATTCTCTCTTCTGCCTCATTTATCCTAGCAGTTATCGCCCCCATTTTTGATTGCACCTCATTAATAGCCTTTTTGATTTCGATTTGGTTAGATTTTAGTTCTTTTATTTCTCCAGAGAGAGTTTCTCTAATAACTTCCATGCTTTTTTTCAAGCCCAGCTAGTATCTTTAAAATCATGATTCTGAACTCTAGGTCTGACATAATACTAATGTCCGTATTGAGTAGGTCCCTGGCAGTCGGTACTGCCTCTTGTTCTTTTTGTTGAGGTGATTTTTTTCCATCTTGTCATTTTGTCCAGAGAATAGATGAATGAGAGAACAAAATGCTAACAGGGTAACAACGTCCCCAGAAAATATACTCTAAACAAATCAGAAAAGACCTGAAACCGGGGAAAAAGAAAGGGAAAGAATGAAAAAATAAAAATAAAAAAAGATAAAGATAAAAACAAACAAAGCAGAACAAAACAAAAAAAACAGAATATGATCAAATATCAGGCTGGTGCATAGATCAATGCCACACACTATATTTTGGGTGCATTTTGGTCTGTTAAAAGAAAGTGCCTCCCAAAATTTTAAAGAAAGAAAAACTTATATATGTACAAAAATAAGGGTTGATACAATGAAGGGATGGAATATGACTGTAAAGATGAAAATTATAAATTTTATAAAAGGAATTGATAAGTTGTTTGAAAAAAGAAAGAAAAGGATTTAAAAAAAAAGAAAAAGGGAGAGAATGTGATCAGGCAGGAGACTAGAACAAAGCCATACACTAGAGATTTAGGGTATATTTTGATCTGTTAGAAGAAACTATCTCAAAATTTTAAAGAGAGAACAACTTATATATATATGCCAAAAATAAGCGTAACTACTATGAAGGGATAGAATATGGCCCTAAAAATGAAAAATAAAAATATTTTTTAAAAAAGGGATTGGTAAGATGTTGGTTGAAAAAGGGAAAAAGAAAAATTAAAAAAAAAAAGGTTAAAAAAAAATTAACTTTGAAAGACTAAAGAATCATGGTAAAAAAAAGCCATGGATTCTATGTGCAGTATTCCCCTAGCGCTGGAGTTCTGCCGTTCTCACTGATCAGTAAACTTGGTCTTGGCTGGCTGTTCTTGCTGATCTTCTGGGGGAGGGCCCTGTTGCTCTGGTTCCCAAATGTCTTTGCTGGAGGCGGAATTGCCCCGCCCTTGCCCTGTTGGGGCTAAGTAATCTGCTCGGGTTTGCTCTCGGGAGCTTTTGTTCCCTGCAAGCTTTCCATACAGCTTTGGAGGCCGAGAGTGAAAATGGTGGCTTCCCAATCTCTGCCGCGGAGGAGCCGAGAACTCGGGGCCCCACTCCTCAGTGCGCCCCCAGAGAAAAGCAGTCAGTCAGTCCCGTCTCCCCAGTCTCCGGCTGCACTCCGTGCTCACCCGGCCTGTGACCACACGTTTCTATCTCTGGCACCGGACCCCGCGTGGAGTCTCCAAGCCCAGCAGATCCCTGTGGTGCACTCCCGCGCCGCTCCTCCTGGGGGAGGAAGGGGAGTCTCCCCGGATCTGCCGCTTGTTGGGTCCCTGCTGGAGGAGCAGTGGCCCGACTGTGCCCCGGATCACGGTTTATGGCAACCCCGAGCTGAGAGCCCGTGCCTGGGCTCCGTCTCTGCAGCCGGCTTCCCCGCTCCGATACCTGGGAGCTCTGCCACACTCAGGCACCCCCGGTCTTTCTGTGACCCCGAGGGTCCTGAGACCACACTGTCCCGCGAGGGTTCCACCCCCCACTTAGCCACTGGAGTGACATCCTTCAGCCTAACTGACTTATAAAAGTTCCGATTTTGTGCTCCGCGGCTCTATCACTTGACAGAACAGCCGGTGATGGAGGCCCCCTCCCCCGCCGTCTATCCTCCCGAATATCGCCTCGGATTCACTTCTGCACATGTCCTACTTTCCAGAAAGTGGTCGCTTTTCTGTTCAGAGAGTTTTCTGTTGAGTTTGTAGGTGTTCAGAATGGTTTGACCCCTGTCCAGCTGAATTCCTGGGACCAGACGAAATCCAGGTCTCCTACTCCTCCGCCATTTTGCTGCGCCCCTATCTAGATATCCTTTTTATTCGATTATACCAGAAGCCATTTTGAACTGTCCAGCGAAAGTACGTTGGGAATAAAACAGATTGGTTAATGAGAGTGAGAACGAAACGTTTACTCTGGTATTTAATAGCAGCACATCTGGGCGCTACTTAAGGACTTGCGAGCTGGAACACGTGGGAATCACATGAAGGAAAGAAGGGGAGCCTCAAAAATTGAGACATAATCTTGGATCTGCAGAGAAGCTGTGCTTTTATAAGGTGACAGGCCCAGCAGGGAGGTGGTCAGTAGTGGAGGGCTGTCTCTACTTACTACTTCTTTTTGGAGAGGCACAGTAAGCCTTTGAGAAGGGGAGACATGTAATCGAAGAAAGGGTAATGTGGCCGGCAGCATTCAGTAGAGCGTGACTAGTCAGTCTAGGATGGTGGCTCACTGCAGTGAGGGGGGTACAACAGATCTCTTGTCACCAGATATTTCAGAAAGAGGAAAAAAAAGTTGCTTTATGGTCAGTCTTACTTGGTCAGAGGTAGAATATTTAGTTGTGAAGTAGTAATGCTTCATTAGGAATAATTAGAAGATGAAAGAGATTAATGACATCCACACTTGCTCATTAATAGAAGAAATAGCAACACCCAGAACGTGGTGGGGGGCTGGTGATTTCGGGAGCAGGGGGGTTTCCTCCCATTGGAAGTCAGAGGCAGTAAGAAGGGTATGCCCTGGTTTTGTATAGGATCCTGGGGATTCAGGTCTTGAGGTTTTGTTTTGATAACAGCATTTTTGAGATATAATCCACATACCATAAAATTCATCTTTTAAAAGTGCAATTTAGTGGTTTTTAGTATATTCAGAATTGTGCAACCATCACCACTATTTGTTCTAGAACATTTTCATTCTTCACCCCCCTCCCCAAGCTAGTAACAACACTTGACTCATTAAACTATCACTCCCCATTTCTCCCTCCCCCCAGCCCCTGGCAACCACTAATCTACTTTATGTCTCTATAGTATGTTCCTGTACTGTACACTTCATGTGAATGAAATCCTACAATATGCAGCCTTTTGTGGCTGGCTTCTTTCACATCATGTTTTCAGGGTTCACGTTGTATTATGTGTCAGTACTTCATTCCTTTGTATCATCAAATAATATTCCATTGTATGGGCACACCACATTTTATTTATCCATTCCCCAGTTGATGGACATTTGGGTGGTTTCTAGTTTTTGGCTGCTATTGAACATTCTTGTATAAGTTTTTGTGTAGGTGTAGGTTTCATTTCTCTCAGAAATATCCCTAGTAGAATTGCTGGGTCATAATTGTAATTTTATATGTAACATTTTGAGGAACTGACAAACTGTTCTACAAAGTGGCTGGCGCATTTTGCAATCCCACCAGCAGTGTATGAGTGTTCTACTTTCTCCACATCCTTGCCAACACTTGTCTTTTTGATTATAACCATCCTAGTGGGTATGAAGTGGTCCCTCACTGTGGTTTTGATTTGCATTTCCCTGATTGCTAATAATGCTGTATTGGTTTGCTGTGGCTGCTCTAACAAAGCACCACAGACTGAGTGGCTTAAGTAGTAGAAACGTACTCAGGTTGGAGACTAGAGGCCTGAGATCAAAGTGTCACAGGGCTGCTTCCTCCTGAGGGCTGGGAGGGAGAATCTGTTCCATGCCTCTGGTCTAGCTCCTACTGGTTTGCTGGCAATCTTTGGCTCATAGAAGCATCATCCTGATCTCTGCCTTCATCTGCACGCAGCGTTCTCTTCATAAGCATGTCTGTCTCCAAATTTTCCCTTTTCATAAGGACACCAGTCATATTGGACTAGGGCCCACCACGATGACCATATTTTATCTTACCTTTTTTTTTTTAAGACTTTATTTATTTATTTATTTGACAGAGATAGCAAGAGCAGGAACACAAGCAGGGGGAGTGGGAGAGGGAGAAGCAGGCTTCCCGCTGAGCAAGGAGCCTGATGTGGGACTTGATCCCAGGGACCTGAGCCGAAGGCAGACGCTTAATGACTGAGCCATCCAGGCACCCCTATCTTGTTGACTTCTCTAGAGACCCTATATCCAAGTAAGGTCACATTCTGAGTACTGAGAGCTAGGACTCAGCATGTGAATTCTGGGGGGACACAGTTCAACCCATAATAGATGTTGAGCATCTTTTCACGTGCTTACTGGCCATTTGTATATCCTCTTTGGAGAAATGTCTGTTCAGGTCCTGTGTATATTTTTTAAAATGGGTTGTCTTTTTTATTACTGAATTGTAAGAGCTTATGGGAGTTTGCATTTGAGTATATACTAGTATCTAGTCAGAATTGGGTCTGGATTGTAAAAGTAAGGTCAAAGAGTTCTGGGTGAGAAATGGTGCCTGATTCCCAATCCTGGACCTGGTGGTAGCCAGCCTGGCAACCTTGATCAGTTTCTTTTTTTTTTTTTTTAAGATTTTATTTATTTGAGAGAGAGAGAATGAGAGAGAGCACATGAGAGGGGGGAGGGTCAGAGGGAGAAGCAGACTCCCTGCCGAGCAGGGAGCCCGATGCGGGACTCGATCCAGGGACTCCAGGATCATGACCTAAGCCGAAGGCAGTCGCTTAACCAACTGAGCCACCCAGGCGCCCCCTTGATCAGTTTCTTGACCTCTTTGTGATTCAGTCAGTGTTTTCGTCTTAAATTCTCTGGCTGTGGTGGCAGTTGAGGTGCATTGTAGTTTCATGGGAAAGATGCTTGTCCCTTGGGTGCCTGGGTGGCTCAGTCATTAAGCATCTGCCTTCTGCTAGGGTCAGGATCCCGGGGTCCTGGGATTGAGCCCCGCATCGGGCTCCCTGCTCCGTGGAGAGTCTGCTTCTCCCTCTCCCTCTACTGCTTCCCCTGCTTGTTCTCTCTCTCTGTCCCTGTCAAATAAAAAAAAATTTAAAAAATGTTTGTCCCTTACTTATTGGGAGAATTTGGAGACAGAAGGGTCTTAATAGTGACTTAAGGTTGCACCTGCCTATCAAAGATGCACTGATGTTTCCTGGACCTCGTTTTAGTGCTGTTTGCATGACTCATCCCTGTCCCTTCTCCTAATCTCAGAATTTTCCTGTTTTTTGTTACAGATGCCAGAAGAGTCCACACTGCCCCTGCTCGAACCTTGTCTCTGCTGCGTCCCCTGCCCGTTCTTTTGGTGACAGGTGGCGGGTATGCAGGTTACCGGCAGTATGAGAAGTACAGGGAGCGAGAGCTGGAGAAGCTGGGGTTGGAGATCCCACCCAAACTTGCTGGTCACTGGGAGGTAGGACAAAGGTGGAACCACCTTGAGTTCTCATTTAGCACAACTGTCTGTCACTGTTTTAAATTGCCCCAAAATTGAAATGTTTGAAAAAATGAAATGTGCTTTTTTGGAGCTCATGTCTCCAGTGGGTTTTTGGCCAGCTACAGACATTATGCCTTTGGCATCATGCTGGGCTTCCTTTCTGCGTCCAGACCTACCCCTGGTCTCCCCAAGGCCTCTGAGAAGCAATTACCTGCTGTTGAAATCCTCAGAGTTCATGCCTCGTGTTGGGGCTGGCATCCTAGTCGTTCATGCCCTGCTCTGTCTGAGGATAAGCTGAAACGGTTGGACTTCTGTGATGTGGATAAGTTCTTACCAGGAACCAGACTGAAATAATCAAATTGCTTTGTTGTTATTGCTCACAATGCTTCCCCCACAACAGGGCCACACAGTAGGGGCAGGCTTGGATGTTATTGAACCATGTGTGACGTACAATGAACTGTCTTACTCAGTTGTGCTCCAGTGGCCCAGGATGATACCTAACTCAGAGTAGACATTCAGTAAATGTTGAAATTGAATATTAAGGTGTAAATTTAAAAAATGCCTTCTTTTCAGCCGTAGTGTAACAGTTGAAGAATCTGAAATATCAATAGATCTCATAGCCTGGGCAAAAGGAGGGGGGAGGTGAGAGAGACTTTATGGAATTTGGAATGATGTGTTTGGGTTTCTTCATGAACCTCTCCGTATCAGTAATCCAGCTCAGCTGAATCCTGTGGCCAGGGCATGTCGGTCCTGAAGGCGAGTCTCAACCATGTCCCTCAATAGCTGTGTGAACTTGAACATGTCACTTGCTGTCTGGTCCTCTGTGTGACTATGCTATAAATAGTATAAACAACTATAAGGCGGGTTGGATTGGAACCCATTTGAGATTCCTTCTAGCTCTAGCATAGTTGATCTAGGAATATTTGTTGGCATTGGCATTACATGCTACATTATAGGCTTCCTCCCAAAATCCTATTTTGAATTTTGGTTTTGACCCTCTTCCTCCAGTAGAATCCAGTGTAAAGATTTCATCTGATTTCCAACAGTCCTGTAAAACTGTGACTTAGTCAGCTGGCCATACAGATCCAGATGTGGCTATTACCTAAGAGATACTTTTTTAAAGATGTTATTTATTTATTTGACAGAGAGATAGCACAAGTAGGCAGAGAGGCAGGCAGAGGGGGAGGGAGAAGCAGGCTCTCCCCTGGACAGGGAGCCTGACGCTGGGCTCGATCCCACCTGAGCCGAAGGCAGCTGCTTAACTGACTGAGCCACCCAGCCGCCCCCAGATACCTTTTTGCTTGTCTATGTATATCTACCCTTTTTTTTGGCCTGTTCGTACATCTTGGACTTTATAGTAACCTCAGACCAAAAAAGAAAAAAGGCTTTTTGTTTTCTGGTAGTATATGACAAAATCCTTTTGGTGAAGGATTATTGTGTAGTATGTGAGTCACGCTTTTTAAAATTTGCTGTACTCTATTTCCCATGACATTGGTGGTTTCCTCTGTAAATATGCCTTTTCCTTTAGGCTAATAAAGTACTTGTTAGACTGTGATCATATGACCCCACTCAAGTGTTAGACCCAAGGTGGCTTCTCTCTGACCCCACACATTTGCAGGCTGAGTCACCCCGTGACGAGTTCACATGCTTTCATCAAATTCCCACCCATTTCAAAGGTCTTCCAATAGAACCTACATTTGGAAGAAATGTGACTTCCAAAATCATAAAAGACCAATGTCAGTAGTATTGTTTTAGCATTCACCATTTCTATAATTAGGATTACTGCCATGTAGGAGTCAGTACCTGAAAGATGACCATTTATAAAGAGGACAGGGTTGATGGGCTTATAAATTCTAGGGCCTAGACAGTGACAGAACACTGGATCTGAATGGCCCAGCGCAGTGTGAAATCTGAAGCCCCTGTTGGTTAAGAGCTGGGTTTCAGTTAGATACTGTTCTTTTGGTTGAGTAAAATAGCCACAGGACTGCTGGATTTCCAGGCAGGATGCCAGCATTTCACTTTATGAAGGGGAAGTGGTCTGGACTCCAGGTAGACATTGTAGGATTTCAGGAGAGGTAACAGGTCATGAGAAGGGAGAGTGCTGACTGGCAGTCGCAGACCGGATCCTAATCCCTCCCCTGCCCCACCTAATCACTGTCTTCTCATGAAAAATCATCTGGTCGCTCATCATCAGAATTGTTGGGGAGCTTTAAAAACTATGGATTCTGGGACGCCTGGGTGGCTCAGTCGTTAAGCGTCTGCCTTCGGCTCAGGTCATGATTCCAGGGTCCTGGGATTGAGCCCCGTATAGGGCTCCCTGCTTCGCGGGAAGCCTGCTTCTCCTTCTCCCACTTCCCCTGCTTGTGTTCCCTCTCTCGCTGTCCCTGTCTCTGTCAAATAAATAAAATCTCTTTAAAAAAACAAAACAAAACAAAAACTATGGATTCTTTGATTTCACCCCTGGAGATTTAGAAAGTTTGGGCAAGGTTCAGGATCTTTGTTTTTGAAAAGTCCCTTCAGTGATTCTGATGATAAGCCAGATTTAGGAACCATGGGCAGATGACTGTAAGGTTTCCTTCAGGGCTCTGATTTTAAGTGGCAAATGAAAACTTCTGCTGGTAATTTTGCTGGAATATAATCTCTTCATATCCCTGGGTCAAGTCTGGCATCTCTAGAGTTTGAAAGAGGACAGGCTGGTACTTATGCCAAGATGAGGCCCTGGGGCTCTTTAAGGAGTTATACCCATATCTTTCCTTTATTTCAATTTAAGCCCTTCCTTCCTTCCTCCCTCCTTTTCTCCCTCCCTCCTTCCCTCCCGTCCTCCCTCCCCTCCTCCCTTCCTTGCTTTCCCTCCCCTCCCCCTTCCCCCTTCACTTCCCTTCCCAACAGTGTAGAAGAACTTCACAATCTCCAAAATCTGTTCCACCTCACTCACTGCAAGTTCCACTCTGGGATGTGGGGAGAGGGCACAGCTCTCGCAGAGGGGCACCGGGGAGGTGGGTGTCGGACATGGTGTAAGACTTGAGCTCAGCTACAGCACCTGGGCGAGTTGTTTCATCTTCCTGGGTTCTTTCTTTCTTTCTTTCTTTTTTTAAAGATTTTATTTATTTATTTATTTGAGAGTGAGAGAGAGATCATGAGTAGCGGGGAATAGGGAGCCTGGTGTGGGATTCAATTCCGGGACCCCAAGATCATGACCTGAGCTGAAGGCAGATGCTTAATTGACTGAGCCACCCAGGCACCCACTGGGTTCTGTTTTTATACATTTAAGAAAATGTTTCTGAGATCTTTGCCTGCTCTAAGAGTCATGTTCTTTTCATGGTAGGGAAAAAAGCTCATGCAGTGTTTGAATGAAATGAAACCTATGTGTTTGCTTGATGGGATGAAGGGAATTCTGTAACTAGCAGCAAAGTTAGTAGCCAGTTGAGAGTGTTCAGAAGCATCCAGGTTCCAGCAGCTCTGCTCTTTCTCTCTTTATGTATATATGGCATCACTTTCCCCAATGGGGAAATAGCTTTGTCATTTATCTACTTATAAATATTAAATGTTCATTTTTTAAAAATTAGCATTACAAAATATGACGAAATAGTGGTGACCCAGGGTCCTACAGCGCACAGGAAACCACAGTTCACATTTTGGGGAACTTGGCCCTTCCAGGGTTTTGGGTATTTAGGAATAAGTATTGTTAATTTTTATTTTAAATGAGATAGTTTTAAAATTTTTAAATAAAACACAATCATGTACAAATTCAAATACTAATGAAGAGTTTTACATATAAAGAGGTCTTCCACTCTCTGCCCCTTCTACTAATCCACTCTCCAGAAGCAGACAAGCATTTTTATTTATTTATTTATTTGACAGAGAGAGACACAGCGAGAGAGGGAACACAAGCAGGGGGAGTGGGAGAGGGAGAAGCAGGCTCCCTGCTGATCAGGGAGCCCAATTTGGGACTCAATCCCAGGACCCTGGGATCATGACCTGAGCCGAAGGCAGACGCTTAACGACTGAGCCACCCAGGCGCCCCTCAGACAAGCATTTTTAACATTAGTGTATTTTTGCGGAATGTCTCTACTTACATATTTTTTGGCTATTCAAAGGTGATTTAATTTTTTTCAGTTTTATTGAGAAATAATTGACATACATCGCTATGTAAGTTTAAGGTATCAAGCATGATGGTTTGATTTACATATATTGTGAAATGATTGCCAGAATAGATTCAGCTAACATCCATCATCTCTGTAGATACAATTTTAAAAAAAGAAGAAAGGAACAAAGAAAAATATTTTCTCCTATGATGAGAACTCAGGATTACCTCGCTTTATTTTCCTATGTGATAGACAGCCGTGTTAGCTACAGGCATCATGTTGTACATTCCATCCCTAGTACTTATTTCTCTTATAACTGGAAGTTTGTACTTTTTGACCTTCCAATTCCCTGTCTCCCCCCACTCCCTCGAGTCTGATCTCTTTTCCTCCGAGTTTTTTTTCTTTTTTTTTTTTTTTACCTTTTATTTGGTTTTTTAGATTCCACATATAAATGAAATCATGCAGTATTTGTCTTTCTCTGACTTAATTCACTTAGCATAATGCCTTCAGGGTTCATCCATGTTCTTGCAAGTGTAGGATTTCCTCATTTTTTCTGGCTGAATAATAGTATTCTATTGTATGTATGTACGTATATACATATATACACACAATTTGTTTATCTGTTGGACATTTAGGTTGTTTCCATGTCTTGGCCATTGTAAATAATGCTGCTGTGATGATTTAAGTTTTTTTTTTTTTTTTTTAAGATTTTTATTAGAGAGAGAGAGCACAAGCAGGGGGAGCAGGAGAGGGAGAAGCAGGCTCCCCACTGAGCAGGGAGCCCAATGCGGGGCTCGATCCCAGGACCCTGGGATCATGACCTGAGTGGAAGGCAGATTTTTTTTTTTTTAATTTTATTTATTTATTCATGAGAGAGAGAGAGAGAGAGGCAGAGGGAGAAGCAGGCTCCCAAGGAGCAGGGAGCCCGATGCGGGACTCGATCCCAGGACTCTGAGATCATGACCTGAGCCGAAGGCAGACGCTTAACCATCTGAGCCACCCAGGCGCCCGGAAGGCAGATTCTTAACTGACTGAGCCACCCAGGCGCCCTGATGATTTAATTTTTTGAGTTAACTTTACTGAGGTATTTCCATACAGTAAAACATACCCTTTTAAACAGTTCATTGTTGCTTTTTAATTTTATTTAATTTTTTTATTCTTAAATTTTTTTTAAAGATGTATTTGAGAAAGAGACAGAGCACGAGCAGGGGGAGGGACAGAGGGAGAGGAAGAAGCAGACTTCCCGCTGAGCAGGGAGCCCAATGTGGGGCTCGATCCTGGGACTCTGGGATCATGATCTGAGCCAAAGGCAGACGTTTAACTGAACGAGCCACTCGTTGTGTTGTTTTTTTTTTAAAGATTTTATTTATTTATATGACAGAGAGAGACACAGCAAGAGAGGGAACACAAGCAAGGGGAGTGGGAGAGGGAGAAGCGAGCTTCCCGCAGAGCAGGGAGCCCAGTGCAGGGCTGAATCCCAGGACCCTGGGATCATGACCTGAGCCGAAGGCAGGCGCTTAACAACTGAGCCACCCAGGTGCCCCTCATTGTTGGTTTTTTAATTGAAGTATAGTTGACATACAATATTATATTAGTTTCAGATGTACAGCATGCTTTGACATTTATGTACATTACAGAATGAGCACCTGATAAGTTACCATCTGTCACCATACAGAATTATTACATTATTGACTGTGTTCCCTAGGCTGTACTTTATATCCCCATGACTTACTTATTTTATTATTAGAAGTTTGTACCTCTTAATTCCCTTCACCTGTTGCACCTATCCCCCAAGTTCCCTATCCTCTGGCAACCACCATTTTGTTCTCTGTATTTATAAGTCTGTTTCTGTTGTTTTTTAAATTTTTTTTAAGATTTTTTTTTTTTTTTTAAGATTTTATTTATTTATTCATGAGAGACAGAGAGAGAGAGGCAGAGGGAGAAGCAGGCTCCCAAGGAGCAGGAAGCCCGATGCGGGACTCGATCCCAGGACCATGACCTGAGCCGAAGGCAGACGCTTAACCATCTGAGCCACCCAGGCGCCCAAATTTTTTTTAAGATTTTGAGAGAGAGAGAACGAGAGTGCATGCGTGCACAAGTGGGGGAGGGGGAGAGGGAGAGGGACAAGCACCAGGTGGCTCGTTATGGACTTCTTCTCTGCATGGCTCCTTCCTTTCTGGTTCTCCACCTTAGAGAACCTAGCTCTTTATTGACGTAGTCACTTGGTTTCATTACAAATAAGCAGAACTCATTTCAGCAGAGACACTTGGAGGCGTTTGTTTTTATCCTTAAAGGGTTCTAGAACCAATTCCAATGTGTGTGCTTGTGGGGTGCGGGGTTGTGTTTCACTACACCAACAAGCAGTGCTCTTGACACCAACCGGGTGTCCTACAATTTAACTAACTTCTGACATGGTCTGCCCAGAGATCGCAGCAGATTTTACAAGTTAAGGGCTAAAGTCCTACAAGACTGTCGTCATTCCCCCCCTTCAGATGCCATCAAAAGTTGTCACTTGTGTCTCTGACTGGCTATCGATTGGAGGTTCTAACCACCCCCTCTTTGAGTTACAGGTTAAGAACTCAGTCCTACAAGACTGACTCCCTAACTCCCTTCAGGTGCCAGGCACAAGTCCAGGTGCTTCTGATAGAATGGCTGTAAATCGCAGGTTTCCACAACCTTCTTCTTAGGTTCAGCTAATTTGCTAGAACAGCTCACAGGGCTCAGAGAAACATTTTACTTGCTAGATTACCAGTTTATTACAAAGGATATTAAAGGATACCAATCAACAGCCAGATAAAGAGATACCTAGGTTGAGGTCCCGAACAAAGGAACTTCTGTTCTCATGGAGTTTGGGGCTGTGCACAGTGGCACATAGAAGCCTTCTGGTTCCCCAGCCTGGAAGCACTCTGAACCCCATCTTTTGGGGGTTTTATGGAGGCTTCATTACACAAGCATGAGTGATTAATTAAACCATTGGTGAATGGTGATTGATTTATCCTCCAGTCCCTCTCCTCTCCCCCCCCCCCCAACCTCAGGTCAGGGGGTGGGACTGAAAATTCCCCCTCTTCTTTTGTGGTCGGTTCCCTATCCTTACAGGATTTCCAAAAGTCACCTCATTAACATAAATCCAGTAGTGATGGAAAGGGAGTTGTTATGAATAACAAGACACCCATTTCATCTTTATGGCTGTCAAGTGATTGTAGGAGCTGAGGACAACAAAAGACCACACAGTGTAACAAAAGATGCTCCCATTTGTCACTCAGGAAATTCCAAGGGTTTTGGGAGCTGTGAGCCAGGAACCGCGACCAATTATTTATGAGAAATATGTTTTGCTCAAATGAATGAACAAATATATATTTTTTACAAAATAATGACTGCTTATAGAAGCTGTCACCACCCTTTAGGAGGCTCTCGTGCCCCTTTGCTGCAGTGATAAGGCACTGGCTGTCCTTCTGCCCCCGTGCTTTGAGTTCAGCCAGAGCCCCATTCCATCCCTATGCTGCAGCCATCCAGCACGTCCTTTACACGTGTTACCAGTGATTTCGTTTTCCTCGCTGGCTGAGAGAAGTTTTGGGAGGGAAGGAGAGGTCAGAGGTCACATTAATATGAAACTGATGATCCATAATCTCTGGGGACTGCAGCTCGAGGAGAGGGCCCTGGAGATCACCCTTTCTCACCTTGCTTCTGTTGTGCACTGTGTGTCCTCATCGCCTCTACCGTGTGTGTGTGTGTGTGTGTGTGTCTTTGTGTTGGTCCATGTGCTCTCCCCAAACCTCTCTGGCATCTTTCCCTTCTCCTCACCTTCTCCTGAGTCATTTTGCTGTTTTTTTTCTGACTAATGGCACCCTCTTCCTCTCCTCACAGAAACCATTCCAAAATATTATGGTGTTCTGTGCTTACCCACAATCTTGGTCTCTTTATTCTCTCTCTCTTTTTTTTACTCTTAAAATAAACTGGACTGTCTCAGCTCAGCCTGCCATAACAAAATACCATGGACTGGAGTGGTTTAAACAGTAGAAATTTACTCTCTCACCGTTTTGGGTGCTGGGAAGTCTGAGATCAGGGTGGTAGCATGGTCAGGTTCTGATGAGAGCCCTCTTCATGGCTTGTAGACTGTGTCCTCACGTGCCACAGAGAGAGAACAAGCTCTCCTGTGTCTCTTCTTTTTAGGGCACTAATCGAATCAGAAGGGCTCTGACCTCATGACCTAATTATCTCCCAGAGGCCCCACCTCCAGTTTCACTCTGAGAGTTAGGACTTCAACATATGAATTTGGGTGGGAGACACACATAAAATTTACCATTTTAACCACTTCTAAGTGTACACAATTCACTGGTATTAAGTACATTCATAATACGTTTCCATTACCTCTGTCTATTTCTAGAAATTTTTCATTGTCCCAAACAGAAACTTTGTACTCACTAAACAATACTGCTGTTTTTTTTCTCCTGCCCCCAGCCTCCACAGCCCTTAGTCACCACCGTTTCTGTCTCTGTGAATTTGCCTATTCTAGGTACTTCATATAAGTGGAATCATACAACATTTGCCCTATATTTTTCAAGAGCTATTGTGTTGTAGCATCTATCGGAGTTTCATTTCTTTTTAAGGTTGAATAATTTTCCATTGTATGGATGAATACTACATTTTGTTTATCCATTCATCTGTTGATAGATAGTGGGTTGTTTCCACTGGGTTGTTTGGCTATTGTGAATAGTGCTGCTCTGAACACTGGGTATACAATTACCTGCTTGAGTCATTGCTCTCAGCTCTTTTGGGTATATACCTAGGAGTAGAATTGCTGAATCATATGGTAATAAGTGTTTAACTTTTATTTTTATTATTTTTTAAGGATTTTATTTATTCATGAGAGAGAGAGAGAGAGGCAGAGGGAGAAGTAGGCTCCCAAGCAGCAAGGAGCCCGATGTGGGACTCGATGCCAGGACCCTGGGATCATGACCTGAGCCGGAGGGAGACGCTTAACCATCTGAGCCACCCAGGCGCCCAAGTTTTTAACTTTCAGAGGGATTGCCAGACTTTCCCATGGTGGCCATACCATTTTACATTTCCACTAGCAGTGCAGGAGGATTCCAGTTTCTCCACATCCTCACGAACACTTACTTTCGATGATAGCTATTTTAATGCTGTGAGGTGGAATCTCAGTGTTGTTTTGATTTGCATTCCCTAATGATTAATGATGTACATCTTTTTCATGTGCTTATTGACTCTATATAGCTTCTTTGTTTTTTGGGTTTTTTTATTAAAGATTTTATTTATTTATTTGACAGAGAGAGCGAGCGAGAGCAGGAACACAAGCAGGGGGAGTGGGAGAGGGAGAAGCAGGCTTCCTGCCAAGCAGGGAGCCTGATGTGGGTGGGACTCGATCCCAGGACCCTGGGATCATGACCTGAGCCGAAGGCAGACGCTTAACGACTGAGCCACCCAGGCGCCCTATAGCTTCTTTGAAGAAATGTTTATTTATTCAAGTCCTTTGCTCATTTTTACATTGGGTGGTTTGTTTTTTGTTGTTGAGTTATAGGAGTTCTTTGTATATTCTGGATATTAGACCCTTACCAGATATATGTATCTACAGATATTTTCTCCTGTAGACTGTATGTTCACTCTCTTAATAGTATGTTTTGATAGACAAAAGTTTTTAATTTTGATGAAGTTTAGTTTATCTATTTTTACATTTATTGCCTTTGTTTTTGGTGTCCTATCCAAGAAGTCATTGCTGAATCCAATATTATGAAGATTTTTTTCCTGTTTTTTTCTAAGAAAAATTTTAGGTCTTATGTTTACGTTTTTGCTACATTTTGAGTTAAGGTGTTTTTTAATGGTGAAGGTAAAGGTCCAACTTCATTCTTTTGCATGTGGTTATCAGTTTTCTCAGCACCATTTGTTGGAAAGACTGTCCTTTTCCCGTTCGATGGCCATGGTACCCTCGTGGAAATCTATCTCCTATTTTATTTTATTTCGTTTTATTTTAGAGAAAGAGCAAGTGCGAATTGGGGGGCAGAGGGAGAGGAAGAGAGAATTTTAAACGGGCTCCATGCTCAGTGCAGGCTGATCTGGGGCTCGATCTCATGACTCTGAGATATGACCTGAGCCAAAATCAAGAGTCGGTTCCTTAACCAGCTGAGTCACCCAGGTGACCCTCTCCTTATCTTTTAAATGACAGAGATTATAACACTATGAGAGAATGTTGGAAAACAGGGAGGACAGTCATGATTCCCTCTTCTTCCCACTATATGACTGTGAGTGCATACTCTTGGGCTTTATTTTTCATACATTCACTTAACTGTCTCTCTGTAAGTGATGATACCTATTTTGTGTCATGCCTTTTTACCTATATGCATTGCTAAATGTGATGATTCGGCAAGGCTGCATGAAAGTACTCTAAGTGGCTCCGTGCCACCACAGTGGATCGTGGTGCACCAGTAGATTTTGCCATTGTGAATTGTGTCGTAGAGCACATCTTTGCACATTGGCTTTTTCATTAGGGCGAATGCCTCGGTATAGAATTGTTCTCTGAAAGGGTATGGATGCTTACCATGGTTTGTGGTATGTGTGTGGCTTCTAAAACTACTGTACCCATTTGTAGTTGGCATTGTTGAGTACACGAACTACACTGGGTATTAACAAAACAAAAGTTGTCATAGACAAACATGATTCCCTTTGTATTCACTCATTCGTTCAACAAATCTTTGTGTTCCATCTATACGCCAGGCCCTGCTAAGATCCTGGGGATCCACTAGTGAGTAGAACCAGAGCTTCTGTCCTCAGAGATCTTCCCTTAAGTGGGTGAGACAAAGAAGAAACAAATGGACACATGGACATGTCCAGTGGTTGAAATGCTATGGAGAAGACTTAAAGAGGTGATGGGCACAGATGTCTGGGCTAGGGTAGAGGGATTCAGGGAAGGAAGGAAGGTGTATCTCTCAGTATCACCTGAATGGCGACTGAAGGAGCAGAGGGGTGAAGCATTCAGGGAAGGAAGGAAGGTGTATCTCTCAGTATCACCTCAATGGCGACTGAAGGAGCAGAGGGGTGAGCCAAGGGGCAGCTGAGAGGAGAGCAGTCCAGGCACAGTCTTGAGATGGACAGAGGGTGCTTGAGCCCTGTGGCTGGAGATGCAGAGGGCAGTGGGGAAGGCAGACTCCCATCCTGTCCTCTGAGTGAGGGTTGAGTGATCCATGTTCTGATTTGGTCGCTCTGGCTGCTGTGGAGATGCATTGCGGGAGGGCTGGGATGGAGGCAGGGGGGCTGGGGGAAGGACTTGATTCTGGGTGTGTTTTGAGGGGAGAGTGGACAGGATGCACTAAGGGATTGGATGGGGGGAGGTGGGAAAGGATTCAGGATTTCTGACTTGAGAGCAGATGGAGGGGTGGAGTAGCTCTTCACATAGAGCTGTGGAAAAAACAGGGAACAGCTAGACTCTGGTATGCTAATTTAAGTTGTAACTTGCTTTTCTTTAAATGCAAGTCTACTTCGGCATTTTTCTCGTTTGTTCTCTGTTTATACTGGATCAGAGTATTTGTAAATTTAACATTTACACGGAATGGCATGGAACAAGGAATTCATGCTCCTCCAGAAACAGGGCTCCCAGCCTTGTCAAACCACGAAGACACCCGGCCCTTAGAGCAGGAGCCAAGGTAGTCAGAGTGCTGGGAGTACAGCTGCTTCCAGGAGTTTTTTTCCAGGATGGCCTGGAAAAGCTCTGGGTTTGTGGTCAAAGTGCCTGTCAGTTAGGCTGCCCAGGCCTGGTGTTTGGCCTTAGAAAGGAGGGTGGTTGACACAGGTCTCTGCAGAGAGCTGGCTTTGAGTGAACTGCACAGGGGATAGAAGCCAGCCAGGTGTGCCTGGAGCTGTCACGCGTTCTCAGTTTGTGTGGCAGTTGTGATTCCAGATATGCTGTTTTGGTGTCCTCATTGTCAAAAAGGGAACCAAAACCTTCACAGGCACTTCTTAACAAGGGGGGTGGAAGGTATGTCGCATCTATAAACCTAAAGTTAGCAGGTGACATCGGATGTCAGGTGTGTGGGGCGGGTAGCGCATAGCTCTGCAGCCTGCTGACTCCAGGGTTTCCTGTGAACACCTAGGTGATTTGAGCTCCATGCAGGATGACATCTGGTGACAGACCCCCTTCGGTCTCTAACGTTTCCAATGTGTCCTTTCTTCCTTGACTACTAGACCTGAGGACAGAGATGCGTGTGGTGGGAAAACTGGCCTGATGGACATGGTGGGCCCTTTGGGGAGGAAGCAGTCCTCCTGTCCCTCTTCCTGCAGGCCTCTGACCTAACTCCACAGAGAGGGGTGGGCCTGTGTGATTGGCAGCTGGCCCCTCCTGTCAGGTTCAAAGGGCTGTCCCCAGCTTGGAGCCGGGCCCTTGGGGGGTGCTGAATATCCCCAGCGGCGTGGTGCGCGGTTCGCAGAGTGGTTCGGTCCTGAGGCCCTCCGTGCAAAGCCCCAGCTATGGGTGCCGAGAGCAGGCCTGGCTGTTGTGCCTCGCCTAAGAGCCGGAGAAGCTGTGTGTGGAACGTGGTCTTGGGATTTTCTCCCCAGTAACAGAATTTAGAGAATTTTCTGTGGTTTAAAGCAAACTCTTCCAGCTCTTATCCTGTGAACATTTTTGAACAGAGTAGAAAAGTTGAGAGAATAGAGTCACACCCACCTACACATCTCTTGATTGAATAGTTAATGTCTTATCATACCTGCTTTGTCTCCGTGTGTGTATATATATACATATATAAATTTAAAAAAATTTTTCTCTGACCCATTTGAAAGTACGTTGCAGTCATTATGAAACTTCAACTCTAAATATTTTAGTTTGTATCCGAGCATAACAACAACTTGGTTTTGTTGTTCGGTTTGGGCCTGGCCATGGGGCTTGTGGCAAGGTCTAAGGCGTTCAGGGACCAGCAGCGTAGACAATAGGCCTCAGTCAGGAGCAGCTGGGCCCGCATCCACGCTCACTCCCTGCATTAGCACTGTTTTCTTATTTCCAGCCTTAGCTTAGAACCTTAAAAATGTATGGTGCAGCATTCCAGTTTGTGAAAAGGAATGAGGACAGATAAGCCTGTGCCCACACATCACCCCGTGTCCTTGCTCCTGCCCACCTGCCGGAGCCCCACTGGCCGGCACTCGGCATGCCCCTCTGTGCTGTGGTGTCTGTGACCACCCTGGACAGTATTGAACATGGTCTGCACTTTTTACAACTTTATATAATTATTATAGCTTTTATTTTTCTTCTCTGTAAACAGGCTGCTATTAACTTCTTCATAAGGTTGTTAAACGAGAAGGATATATGTGTAAATACCTCGTCCCATGCTGGCAGGGAGTAGAGATTCAGTACATACAGGCACACCTCATTTTATTGCATTTTGCTTTATTGCACTTCAAAGATAATTGCGTTCTTTTTACAAATAGGAGGTTGGTGGCAGCCCTGCGTCCAGCAGGTCTGTCAGTGCCATTTTTCCAACAGTGTATGCTCACTTTGTGCCCCTGTGTCTTATTTTGGTAATGCTTGCAATATTTCAAACATTTTCATTATTATATTTGTTACGGTGATCTGTGATCAGTGACTGCAACTTGCTTAAAGCTCAGACGATGGCTAACATTTTTTAGCAATATTTTTTAATTACATACATTGCTTTTTTTTTTTTAAGATTTTATTTATGTATTTGAGAGAGAGAGCATGAGCCAGGAGGGGTAGAGGCAGAGGGAGAGGGAGAAGCAGACTCCCCACTGAGCAGGGAGCCCGCTGTGGGGCTCAATCCCACGATCCCAAGATCATGACCTGAGCTGAAGGTGGACGCTTAACCCACTGAGCCATCTGGGCACCCCATGTACATTGGTTTTTTAGACATAATGCTATTGCATATTTAATATACTAATATGTAGCATAGCGTAAACATAACTTTTATATGCACTGGGAAATCAGAAAATTCATTTGATTTGCTTTATTTTGATATCTGCTTTGTTGCAGTAGGCTGGAACCAAACCTGCAGTATCTCTGAGGTATGTCTAGACTGTTTTACTTCTTACGTAATAGGTGTTGAGGAAACGTGGATGTTGAAGTGCGCAGTCAAGTTGGCAGGGAAGTCGATCACCTCACCCGCTCACGTACAGTTTACACCCCAGCTCTGTCTTCAGAGAATCTTGGGCTCATTCAAGGGCAGAAGGGTGTATCGGGCTTCGGGGCCCCTACCTGGGAGGAACTGTGGCAGCCACTCCCCCAGGTCGCTCAGCCCAGCCAGGCCCCCCTTCTCCATCCTGCGCCTCTTCCCTGCCTCCCCCAGCCCAGGGACAGCTCTGCCTGTACCTCAGCACTTGGGAACTACCTGCCTCTGAGGCTTTGAGCAGCAGTGTGTGGAAGAGCCCAGGACTCTGCCCGAAGAAGATGAGAAAAAGACAAAGCTGAGCTCTGGGGCTGGAAGGAGTCCAGGGTGGCTGACGCAGACACCTTCAGGGCCCTGTGGGGCACTTTCTGCTAAGCTGTTCTGCCACCAGTCACTTTCCTTTATCATGCTGCAGACCGCCCCTCCTCTGGGCCCCCTCTTCCAGGAGCTGCTGGTGGGACTGCTAAGAAACATCTGCGCATTTGAGGGGGCTGTTTGGCAGGGCTGGGAGAAGCTTTCAGAGGAAGAGATCTCCTGAGGCCACGTCATGCTTGTCCTGGCTCTTTGTCCAGACTTTTGCGAGGGTGCTAACTTGCCCATGGCTTCTTGCACCAGCCGTGAGACCAGCCATTACTGGTCTTCCTCAGGAGGCCTCTCCTGGCCCCCAGGGAATGAGAAGTAGCAGACTGCACCTGCCACACCTGCCCCACTGTTACCTTCATCCCCCGGCACAGCAGCGCATGAAATTCACTCAGCACGGAGCTGCAGGGGCTTGACGGACCGGGGACGCCTGTCCGCAGGTGCCGGTGGCCGAGTGGCGTGGGGCCTGCAGAGCCTTGAAGTGGCACTAGGTGGCACTCTGACACAGGGGAGTCCCAGCAAGGTGGGAGGACCCAGTGTGGCTGGAAGGGACCTCATTCAGGGTGGGAACCTAAACTTACCAAAGGATTTTTGTTTTTCCCAGAAATCGTTTTTAACTATTGTCTGGAATCTAGAAGGCATTTCCTTACCGAAACATACGTGGTGGAAGTCAGACTAGAAGGCTGATCTCAGGACAGACCTGTGGGCTGGCTTACAAGTTTTCTAAACTGGTGTTTCTAAACACCAGTCTGCCCGAGAGGCTTACAGTGGTTAAAAAGGGACTCCGGTAGACGTGGGGTGGCCTGTTGCTCATTTTACAGGGAGAGCATTGGTGTTCCAAAGGCTGCTTAGCAAATGAGAACCTGGGCTTTTGTCTTCCTCCCCCCGAGTGTAACTTGGACTAGGCCTGGTCTGGAAGTGCCGGCAGCTTTGGGGGAAGTCAGAATGGTCCTCCAGGATCTTTCTGGTTCGGGAATTTAGTGTTGCCAGGATTCTGTGTTATCTTCCTGTGCTTTAACTCCTTTTTATCCCGTCTTTACGGTGTGTTTGCTTGGAGCTCTGGGGTGAGAAGGGGTCTTAAGCCCCACTGAGGCTCAGAGAATGCTGTGGGCCCAGACTAGGAAACTGCGAGGTGCAGCCCATGTTGGGTATTCACCAGCCATGTGCTGGAACCTAAGTCCCAGGGGGGCTCCCTGCTTCCGTGTTCCTACTGTGCATTGTGGGTGTCCCCATATTATGGAAGTCCATGAGGAGGGACCCTGTCTTCTGGCCTTCTCCCCGCTGCAGCATCCCAGGTCTGTAGCTTGTCACAGAGCACTTGCTGGGATGGACCCAGATGAGGACAGGTGCACGAATTCCCCCCACCCCCCTCGAGGCCAGAAGGGACTTTTTCCTTACTGGGTCTGGTTCCCTGGCCTGGCCAGATTTTGTGTGGCAGGGGTTTTGTATGGTAGGGGTGTCTGCCTGGAGGAGAGGGGGCGGGGGTGGGACTGGGGGCAGCTTGTACCTTCAGGATGGCAAAGAGCCAGGACTTAGATACCGTGTGTGTGCTTCACGGGCTAGAAGAGGTGCCTGGAGGTGGCTTTCTGCTCAGTCCCAGGAAGCTGGCCCTGGGTGAGGTCAGCCGCATGTGGAGGCCTGGGACTATTTACCTGGGTCGGGGTGGGCAGGGAGGACGGCCCCGGCCCAGGAGGTGTTGCCAGGAAATCCCGTGACCGGCGGGGGCTGGTCCCGGGGCCGCAGCCCCTCCTCTTAAAGGGGCCCTGGGCACGGTGGCTGGGCCTGGCTGGAGGGAGGGGCCGTCTGTCTGCCGGTGTCCGGTATCCGCCCTCTGCCCCCGCCCCCAGGCGGTCTGAGTGGCCGGAGCCGAGTCCCCGCCCGCCGAGGCTTCCTCCCCGGAGCGGTGCCTCCCTGAGAGTCGGTGCCTGAAGCCCAGCGGAACGGGACCACCTGCGGGTGAGTGAGCCAGTGAGCGCCCGGAGCCCGGAACGGGCGTCCTGGGTGCCCGTCGCCCCTTGGAACTGCGGGACCCTGGGCCGGAGAGCCCACCCCAGAGTCTCCATCCCATTGTGGGCTTCTCCTGCCCCACATGGTGGGTCACGGGCCGCTCCGGATGAGCTCATTTCCGCCGCGTCGGGTAGCATCTCCTGGCCCTCCAGCCGAAAGGGGAAATGCTGGGCTTGGGCTCCGTGTCCCCTCCTGCACCGGAGCTCCGGGTGATTGCCTCAGTGCTGCCCACGGGGCCTGACTGGCGCCAGTCGGGGAGGGAAGCGGCCCTGTTCCTGGGTGGGACCGGAGGTGTTCCCAGTTCCTCACCCGAGGGTCGGAATGGGGGTGACACGCTGCCCTTCGCAGAGCCCCATCCCGGAGAGAAGATTCCTTTCTTTGGGAGATTTAAGGAAGCCCAGCGCTGTGGGGAGTACCTTCCCATCCTCCACCCGCCCTTCCCTGGCCACCGGCTTTAAAGAAGCTTCTCTGGGCCCTTCTGCTTCCTCTTCTTTTGCCCAAAGCTTCCCCAAGATGGCTCGCCCATTTCACCTGGCGAGAATCCATTTTCCCTGTTTCCTCTTCCTGAAGTCTTATCTGCTTCTAGCCCTGGAACACAGGGAGGAAGGGTTGGTGCCCCCCCTGGACACAGCTTCAAGTGAGCTGGGGGAGAAGTGGGCTCAGAAAGTCAGGCAGGGGGGGTGCCTGGGTGGCTCAGTTGGTTAAACCTTTGCCTTCCGCCCTGGTCATGATCCCGGGGTCCTGGGATCAAGCCTCACGTTGGGCTCCCTACTTAGCCGGGAGCCTGCTTCTCCCTCTCCCTCTGTCCGCCCCCACCCCCCCCAAACTCCTGCTCTCTCTGTGTCTCTGTCTCTCAAATAAAGAAATAAAATCTTAAAAAATAAATAAATAAATAAAAGGAAAGGTAGGTAGACCTAGGACTTGGGGACTCTGAGGCTTTCTGCTGAGGCTTCAGGAGTGACACTGGCACCCAGTGAGAGTTCCGCTCAGGAGGCAAGAGCATATTTCTCAGTGTCTCTGGTAGGACCTGTGCCTGGCTGTGCCTGGCTGCAAGGCCCTTGGTGCTCAGGGAGTGCTTGTTGGGGGCAGACAGTCCCGACTCTGTCCCTGCCTTCCTGGCCTTGCCCAAACTCAAACCTGAATCCACCAGAGTCCAAGGGAACCAGGCAGGAGCCTGCCTCCCGCCAGCCCCCACCCCCACACCTCTAGCAACCGGTAACTGGCCTGGGGCCTGGGTCCATCCATCTGACTTCAGTTGGAATGTTCCATTCCACTGAGGGGGTAGTGTTGCCTTCATCACAGGCTGTGAGGGTAGATGGGGACATTGAGCACTGCTCGGGTGTGAACCCCCAGAACAGGACATCTAGACAAAGGTGACCCCCCCCCACCTGGTCCTGTTGGGCCACTGCTCCTGCTCAGAAGGGCAGCCACTGTCCCCGTGGTTTGGGCTCTTTCAGAACTGCTGCCTCTACCCTGTTCCTTCTATCTTGCCAGTGGGAGCAAACCTCCGTCCTCCCAGAGTGTGGGTTTGGAAACGGAGGTGAAGTGTTGGGAGTCAGGTCCAGGATGAGGCTGCACCAAGGTCTAGGGTGGAAGTGAGGCGTGGTGTCTCTGAACAGAGTAGAGTTCTGGGCCAGGGTCACTGCTATGATCTGAGCCTCGAGGGAGTGAGCAGGAGGAGTGGCCCTTCCCATTTTCCAGATGAGGAAACATAGCCACAGAGTACCTGTGACTTGCAAGGCCCCTCCCAGCTCTCAGGGCTGGCAGGGCAGCCAGGACTGCAGTAACTGGATTGTCCCCTCCCCTACCAAAGCCTCTGAGCTCTCCTGTGCATTGTGGCTGGCCTTTAGGCCTTGTGATAACTTTAAACTCCTACTGGTCACAGCTCACAACTCTTCTTCACAGAGTGTTCTTGAGACTGGGGAGAGAGGGAAGGTGTCTGTACTTCCTCAACTCAGGGTACCCTCCTTGCAGGTTCCTCATCTGGGCCTGAGCCCCTAGTCCCACTCCGGGGAGCCAGAGAGCGAGCATTGACTTGGGCTCCAAGGGTCATCACAGGTGTGGGGGCAAATGGGGCACTGAAATGGGGAGGGCGGGAGCACTGTTGGCCTAGGAAGTGGCTCAGCCTTTGGGAAGCAGGAAGGAATGAATGACCCTTAGGGACCCCCTTCCCTCCATCCTGCAGCTTTGAGCTGGACAGAGGGTGCCAGGCCTGTTTCCTGGGGGACAGATGAATTCATTTCTGCTCCCTGGGGACCTTCTGGGGCCCATGCATGGTGATTTGGAAGAAGCCTGACCGTCTGGTCCCTGTCCCATTTCCAAAGAGGAAGAGTGGTGATGGAGACAGGACTGAGGGCTAAGGACATCCTGCCAGCCCTTTGGGGCAGTTTCTAGAGTCTCTAGGATAGCAGCAACTTGGGCCAGCCTCCTTGAACACCCCTGCACTGCAGGAGGAAGGGTGAGGGCCCACCCTGCCCTAGCCAAGTCCCTGGACTGGACGCCCTGGGGTGAATGAAATGGGAGAGGCATGCACAGAAATCTACGTAGAGGACTGGAGGTTTCGGGCCAAGCTCGGTTTGTGTACGGGCTCCGGCAGGTGTCTTTCTGGTCTTTCTGGCAGTGTCCTGCGGGGCCCGCTGCCCCGGGTGGTAGGCTAGTGAGGAAGATGGGCAAGAGGAGACGCGGGCTCCCGTCCTCTCCCACAGGGCCTCATTGGCCTCACTGTGAGTCCCAAGTGTGCACTCAGTCCGAGCTCACTAGAGTGGGGGAAAGAGTGCTTGGGAGCCAAGCGCCGTGCCCGACCCTGCCTGCCTGTCACACCTTGGGGCCTGTTTCCCTGGGGAGCTGACAGGGGGCCAGTGTGGGGCCCCGTGGCCTGGTGGGCCTTGGAGGGGCGGGGTGTGGGCTCAGTACGTGGGCGGTATAGTTGAGGTGACCCGACTGGGTCGGGATGGGATGTCATGGATGGGAAAGTTAGGCGGCTTAGCATGGGTGGGAGATAAGACACGGGGGTGTCCATGGGTCCCTGGGCCTGGCCCTTGGGACGGAGGAGGCTTGTGTCCATATGTGCTTCTGGGTGAGGCTGGGTGGTGGGCACCGTCCCGCCTGGCTCACCCCCAGTGAGCTGTCTTGCCACTCAGGCGAGTGGCCTGGGGAGCTGATCTCTGCCGGAGGGGTCTGGGCCCGGGGTGGCCCAGGCCTAGCCACTTGGTCGGGGCTGGAAATCCATGCTTACTTCAGACCTTAGTCTTGGCTCTCACTGCACTCCCAGGGATTTGACTCTCCAGGGGCTAGCATTTTCACCTCTGGCTGAGGTGACTTTGCCAGGGCGACATTTCACCCTTGTGTGGGTGGAGCCGTGTCCGAGTGGAGCCTCTCGCTCTTGTCAGTCGGTTGGCTGTGTGGGGGGTCAGCATTGGCCTGGGACTGTGTCCGCAGCTGGGTCAGTTCTCTGCCTTGGGAGCTTCTCTTGGGGCCCGAATCTCTGCATTTAAAGATGGTGGCAGGCACTTGTCTGTCCCCTATAGCCTACAGTTGGGATTGGAGGCCAGGCTGAGGGGGGCCTTGACTATCCCTGGGCTTAGACAGCAACAACCGTGGAATGTTTGTTCTCCTTCCCTGTTATCTGTGAGGCCCTTGTGGAGGCCGGGCGTATCCTCCCATCCCAGATCGCCAGGCAGGGCCAAAGTGCTGTCCAAAGCAAAGATGGTGCACGCTGGTTTGGGCTTCAGTCCTGGTTGGTTTTCCCTCAGGTCAGATCATGTGTGTGCTCGTCTGCTGAGGAGGCCTTGTGGGGGTTGGTACGGGGGTGGGAGGCTCTGAGGCCCCGGGGGGCAGTAAGGAGAGAGCTGGAGCAGGTCAGATGTCCAGCGTCTCACCCTCTGTGCCTCTCCTGCCTTCCTGCTCTCTCATTCCTCAGATGCTACTTCGGCACCTGAATGGAAAGTGGGTCAGGGAGGGAGGGGCTGCCCGAGCCACAGACCGGCCTGGAGCACAGGACTCAGGTTCCCACTTGTGCTTCTTGGGCTTGTAGGCGCCTGGCCCCTTCCCTGCCATCAGTTCACTGGAGCAGGCCGGTGGCCAAGCCCGGGGACAGAGCGGGCGGAGGGCAGGGGCTTGTGTCCCAGGCGGCAGGCCCCCCTGCCGCTTCCCGAGCAGGTGTGACCAGTGCCTGTCTTTGCAATAGCCCTGACCTCTAACCTGTGCCCCGTGAGCCGGCGGGACCCAGCCACACCGGGAAGCGGCCCACCAGCCACCAGGCGGCCAGCCCGAGGAGTGGTGACAGCACAGGAGCTTCTGGCTTGGGGGGAAGGGAGGAAGGAGGAGAAACAAAGGCGAGTGTGCCTGGTGCCGCCCACCATGTGTCAGTCAGAGGCACGGCGAGGACCTGAGCTCCGAGCGGCGGCGAAATGGTGAGATGCTGCCGACCCCGTCCTAACCCCACTGTGCCCCGCCATGACCTCCGGAAGGTCAGAGTTCATGTCCAGCAGCCCCGCGGTGGAGGTGGCGGCAGGGGGCCAGGGGATCAGCCCCCGAGGCTGGAGGGGCCCGGCCCGGGGGGCCTGAGTCGGAGAGCCCGCTTCAGGTACCTGGGGAGGCGGAGCGGGCTGGTAGCCTTCTGTCTGCTGCATCCTAATTGCTGTTCCCAGGCCCCCACCCTGGGCTTCCCCCCACCCTCCGCTCGGGGAGAGGTGCCGCTCTTCTGGGATTGGTCCCTGGGTTTCTGCAGTGATCAGGGCGGGTGGGGGAAGCCCTGGGGACAGCAGGGATTTGTTCAGCTTTGCTTGGCCCATACCCCCTTCCCAGACCTTTTGAAAACACGGTGGGGTGGGGTGGGAGAGAAGGAAGACAGGGAGCCTGGTGAGCTGTGGAAAGAAGCGTCTTCCATTGCAGTCATTGAACAGCAGGTGCCCAACCATCAGCTTGGTTCTCCCGTTTTTTCTTTTTAGTATCAGCTGAGATGCTTCTTTGTTCCTTGGTTTTGTTCAGCAACCTGAGGCAGAGGACATGGCTTCTCTGAGAGCACAGAGGCGCAGATGGGAGCCTTAGATTATCCAGTTGAATGCAGTCTTTTTGCAGATGAGGAAACTGAGGCCTGGGAACCTTCTCAGTGTGGGTGGGAATGTGGTCTCCTGGTGGCTGCACTGGGCCTCAGGAGCATTTCCTAGTGCCTAGGCATGGGACCAGGGGACTTGGATGTCACTGTTGTATCCCGGGAGGCCACGGTTCTGGTGGAAAGGCCCACCCAGCCTCTGAGATCCCCACGAGGCTGAGCCTGTGCTGAATGCACTGAATTTGGGCTGGTGGGGTCTGGGGAGAGAAAAGAGGAGCCTGGCTCAGGTGTGTGACCCCAGCAGACCTGGGAGGTGGTCTGAGGGCTGGTGGGGAGGTTCCTCCCTCCAATCTCTGGGTCTCTTTTGGAGAACCTGATCTGATGTAGAAAGACCAGGCAGGTGGGTGGAGCTTTAGCTGTTTCGTGGGGGGTGTGTGTTTACAGGTGCATGTTCGTGGGGGTTTTCCTTTGGGATCTTGTCAGGCCCAATCCCTTCGTTTATCAGATGAGGAAACGAGGCCTAGCGCCAGGAAGAGATTTTCCAAGACCCTGCAGTGCAGTGGTTGCTCCCTGGTGCCTCTCCGGGCAGAGCTGGCCCCAGGAGTGGGGGGGAAGGGGGCTGTGACGCAGGCTGTGCACCCCATCTTCCCTGTGCTGCCCCCGAGTCCCAGTCCTCCTTAGCTGGTAGGCAGGTGGGTGAGACTGGGATGAGAGTCTGGCGAACAAAGGCAGCGGAGCCCCCACCTCAGCCTGGGGTTGGGTTGAGGGACCACGGCCAGTGCTGCCGGACTCCACGGAGAGGCAAGCTTGCCGAGGGTGGGCCGGGGCCTCCCAGACCCTGACCGCTGACCTGGCCGTGCACGGACATCTGCTCTGCAGGTTGCACTTCCCTCAGCTGGCCCTGAGGCGGAGGCTGGGACAGTTGAGCTGTATGTCCAGACCCGCCCTGAAACTGCGCTCCTGGCCCCTGACGGTCCTCTACTACCTCCTGCCCTTCGGTGCCCTCAGACCGCTCAGCCGGGTGGGATGGAGGCCCGTGAGCAGGGTAAGTGCACAGGCTGCTGGCCCGGCTCCCCTCCACACCCAAGGGCGGGCCTAAGGTTGGGATCCCGGACGCAGAATGGAGGAGACAGTTGTTCGATTAGAGCTGATGGTGTGGGTGCTGAGCCCTCAGGATGGGCATTTTGACAGGCAAGCTGGTTGGGAAGGCCAGGCTGGTTGGTGGCCCTGAGGGCTTGCTGTACGCTGCCTCTTCTCCTTGCCTGCATTCGTGCCCTTTGGGGGCTCTGCTTCTGGAAGGAACCCACACTGGGCATTCAGAAAATGTGTCTGATTTCCTGTGTTAGGGCAGAAGAGAGCTCAGAGGTGATTTTGAGAAGAATGCAAATTAATTCCTGGATGCCAGAGGGTGATTCAGGAAGCCTGGTGCCTGTTTGGGCCCCTTAGGGTGTTTCTGGACTTGGTAGCCCCAGGCAGGGCTGGGTGAGGGAGCAACCTGGCCGCAGCCCTGAGGGCTGCCCGGCTCCCTGGCCCTGGGCTCTCTGGGCAGGCTGACCCCAAGCAGGGAACCCTGGGCTCTGATGGGCGTCAGCTAGAAGAGTTTGGGGCGCCACTGACTGAGTACACCGTAGAGGTGTTTAAACTTGGAATGAAATTGCCTTTACACCCTGGGGACTTGGTGTCTGGGTCAGGCTGACAGGCCCCAGCCGCCGGTTAGAGGCAGGTCCTGCTGTGGCGGCAGCACCTGAGGCTTGAGAGGCGTCCCCTTCCAGGTCGCCTGGCCCCGAGAGTTTGGCTGGGGGAGGCCCGGCGGGCGGGCTCTGGTGACCGTGGTTCAGCGCATCTGGTGTGGGGGTGCCCTCTGCTTCCTGGTCGGACCGGACGCGCGCTTTGGGGCCCCCGGCCCTTTCTGCCGCAGCCTCTCCGTGCAGGTGGCAGAGCCGGGCACGCCCCACCTTTCCTAAAGAAGGACCGCGCTGGCCGGCCTCTCCTTGGGGACGGTGCGCAAAGTGCGTAGGGACTGACGCCCCTGAGTTGAAGTCACTGTGTCGGTCTCGGCCAGTACTCGGTTTGTGAGAGTGTTTGGGAAGCTCAGTCTGGTTCCTGGTGGGCAGCAACCACATCACAAAGCCGTGGCGGGGTGCCCCGGTCTCTGGGGCCGGGGGTGGGGGGGCGCTGGGGGGCACGCGAGGCCGTCGCGCATCTGCCTGTCTGTGGCCCGCAGGTGGCCCTGTACAAGTCGGTGCCCACGCGCCTGCTGTCGCGGGCCTGGGGCCGCCTCAACCAGGTGGAGCTGCCGCACTGGCTGCGCCGGCCGGTCTACAGCCTGTACATCTGGACGTTCGGCGTGAACATGAAGGAGGCCGCCGTGGAGGACCTGCACCACTACCGCAACCTCAGCGAGTTCTTCCGGCGCAAGCTGAAGCCGCAGGCCCGGCCCGTCTGTGGCTTGCACAGCGTGGTGAGGCCCGGCCCCGCCCCGCCCCCCACGCCTCCCCCCGCCCCCCCCAGAGATGGGATTCTTGCCCCTGCCTTCGACATCCAGGCCCTGCCGTCTCTGCAGGTGGCCCGTGGCTGCCCGTGGGTTCTCCTCCCAGGCTGGGCCCCCGGGGAGGCAGAGAGCCTGCCTCCCTAGTAGCAAGACTTTCTTGGCCCTTCCAGATCAGCCCGTCAGACGGGAAGATCCTGAACTTTGGGCAGGTGAAGAACTGTGAGGTGGAGCAGGTGAAGGGGGTCACCTACTCGCTGGAGTCGTTCCTGGGTCCGCGCACTTCCACGGATGACCTGCCCTTCCCGCCAGGTGGGTCATTGCCTGGTGGCAGCCTTGCGTGGCTGGGCTGGTCCTCACCCAGGAGGACGGGAATGCGTCGGGAGGGAAGGGCCAGCAATTGCTGCGTGGAGCTTTGGGGCCTCCCTGAGGACTCAGGTGCTTGTCTGAGAGCCGGGCCCTTGTGTCTGTCTCCCGCAGCCGCCCCCTGCGGCTCCTTCAGGAACCAGCTGGTCACTCGAGAAGGGAACGAGCTCTACCACTGTGTCATCTACCTGGCCCCCGGGGACTACCACTGCTTCCACTCCCCCACTGACTGGACTGTTTCCCATCGGCGCCATTTCCCAGGTTGGCCCAGAGCCTCACGCCTTTTTTGGTGTCGAGGGACCGAGGCTCCACACTTGGGGTGCTGAGACTGGGAGGTGACTGCTTTAGTCTGGCTGGGTGGGGGCGGCAGGGGGCAGCCTGGGGCCTAGCCCACTCAGCATTTGGAAGGAGATGGGTGGACGTGGGGCTCTGGGAGGCTGGTCTTCTTGCCAGGTGTGGAATGGCAGTCCCTGCCCCCGCAGGCTCCCTGATGTCCGTGAACCCCGGCATGGCCCGCTGGATCAAAGAGCTCTTCTGCCACAACGAGCGGGTGGTCCTCACTGGGGACTGGAAACATGGCTTCTTCTCACTGACGGCTGTGGGGGCCACCAACGTGGGCTCCATACGCATCTACTTTGACCGGGTAAGCAGAGCCAGGCCCAAGGGCTGGGCCACTTGGGGTCCCCCCAACCCCTTCTCCCGTGGAGCCAGGTCCGTTGGGACCGTAAGTCTAGAAGGGCATGTCCCCGGCCTGGCCCTGTGGAGCAGCTGTCCCGAGGAGGGGCTGGGCCCTGGGCTCCTGCTCTGCCAGCTCCGGCCCCAGATGTGCTTGCTCATCTGGAGATGGCTGGACAGGGAGGGGGTTCACCTCCCAGCCTGCACTTTGCTTCTGCTGGGAACCCAAGGGGAGTATGGAGCTCAGGGTGGACCATGCTGATTGGAAGCCGAGTGTCTGAGGGGGTACCTAGTGCCCCCCGCTTCCCCGAGAAGTGGGGGGCGGGGCTGCCTTTCCTTGTGTCAGCTTGTGGCTGCCCCTCGCCTGCTCGGGGTGCTGGAGAAGAGTGGGGTCTGATTCCTCTATGTCTTCCCCCCCCCGCCCCCCCGGGTCCCGGTTCACAGCTGCTATTGGGGACCGTTTGGTTAGGCTTATGGGCCGAGTCGCTGTCCCCAGCTCCCTTTCCAGGCTGGGTTGGGGACGGGGGGACAGGCAGCAGAGAGGCGTTCTGGGTCCAGGAGCAGACGCCACACGCTCTGCCCCGGGCCTCCTGCAGGACCTGCACACGAACAGCCCGCGTTACAGCAAGGGCTCCTACAATGACTTCAGCTTCGTGACACACGCCAACAAGGAGGGCATCCCCATGCGCAAGGGCGAGCACCTGGGCGAGTTCAACCTGGGCTCCACCATCGTGCTCATCTTTGAGGCCCCCAAGGACTTCAACTTCAAGCTGAAAGCGGGACAGAAGATCCGGTTCGGAGAGGCTCTGGGCTCCCTCTAGAGCATCCTTCCTGGCGGCTGAGGAAAGCTCCTGAGGGAGCTTTCTAAAGAGAAACGGGAGGGTCTTTTACGGGGAGCCTCCACGGCTGCCTGGGGCGGGGACAGTCTCAGGGCTACGGGGCCCGGCCATGCGGGACCTGGCTGACTAGTTCCTGCCGTTCTGAGGTGTGGGTGAGGTCAGAGCCCCTGTCGGCCCTGGACCTACGTCGTCCCTCTTCCCACCCTCAAGAGAAAGAACAGTTGCAGGCCAAGATGATCTCAAATTCCCTTTTGGAGATTTTTTTAACCTACTGTATAAACTGGAGACCCTACATCTCCTGGCTGGGTGTTCAGTTGGTCTTGATTTCTGTTGTAAGACAGAACTGGTTATATACGTTCTTGCTGCTCTCATCATTGCTTTTCAGCCTCCCCTCTGCCTCCCCTGCACTGACTGGGCTGTGCTGCCCCCAGAGCAGCGCCATGTGGCCTTTAACACAATGGCTTCCTGTTCCCAATTCACCCCACCCTGCTTGTTTGGGAAAAGCCGTCTCCTTGCACTTGTGGCTGAACACCTCCTCCTTGACTCCGCCAGCATCACACGAGGGGGACTGATGGCATGGCGTTTGACCGGCCCCAGTGAGTGAACTTCCAGAGCTGGCGAGTCCTCTTTCCAGTAGGCAAGACCAATTATTGAACCCCCCCCCCACAATGGTGTCCAGAGTGAATGGACAGGCGGGTAGTGGCGGCCAGGGAGGGCCAGGGGAGAGCTCGTTCCACCCCCCCCATATCCAGACCCACAGAAACATGGTAAGTTGCTGCTATTGATTGAGGGGTTTGTGTTGGAGGCAGAGGAAGGAGCCTTGGTGTATTGGGAGGGGGGCGGATCAGTGCCTACAACACCTTTCCCCAGGTAACAGGTACACGGTCCTTAGGGAGCCGCGGATGGTGGGGGCCAGGGTTCAGGTTTCCCGGGGACGCTGTGAATTTCTCCTGCAGGAGAAGCCATTTGAACTCTTTCAACTGTATCAGTAGCACAGTATTTTTGTATGAAAAGTGGGAGACTTCTGACCAGTAACTCATTTAATTGCAACATTTTGAAATAAAAAATAAAACTCATTGCAGCTTTGCGTGCTGTTCCTGGAGGTGGGCTGAGGCCTCCCCGGGCCAGTGACTAGCACAGAGCCCGCCGCAGGGCCTGGACGCGCGCGATGCAGGCGCTGACGGGCTGGCGTTGGGCCTGGAGCTCAGAGGCCAGCCGCTGGATCTGCCGCTCCACCTGGGGGATGGGGAGGGGAGGCTGAGTGGAGCCCCAGGGCCGGGAGGGCCAGGGTGGGAAGCCCTTCGAGGTCTGCCTGGGGCCTCACCTCCTGTAGTTCTTCCTGCACCTGCCGCTCTGCTTCCTGGTCCTCCGGCCTGGGCTCCTCGTGGCTCAGCTCCAGCCACCGGCGCAGGCTTCTTGCTTGCCGCTGGCAGGACCTGCCCGAGGGAGACAGCTGCTGCCAACCTGGCTGGGCCCTTGGCTGCGCCTCCAGGTGGGGAAGTAGCGCATCTACTTTGCAGTGGGGGAGAGGGCGATTCTGTTCCGCTGCAGGCCTCCACCACCCAGCTCCGCAGGCACCGTGGGTGGGCCTCAGGACACCCCCTCCCCACCCCGCCCCAAGGCCCCCGGCAGCCCGCTCCAGAGAAATAGCTGGGGTTTTTCTGGGTCTTACGAGAGGTTCTGCTTCATGGTCTGATAGTCCTGCAGTTGCTGCTGGATGCCCTCCAGCTCAGCCTCCAGGTCCGTGGGGCCCTTGGTGACAGAACAAGCTGGATCTCGACCGCGGTCCTGGCTAGGCCAAGGCTGAATGGAGGGATCCCAGGCATCGGGAGCGGCCCGGGCACCCTTGGTGCTGACAGGCTTCAGCTGCGCACCTGCGCTTGCAGAGCCAGGCCCGCCGGTGCCTGTGAAGTCCCCAGGAAGCAGCAGGCCAGAGTGAGGGACATTGGCTGGGGATGGCGAGGCCTGGGCTGTGAGCCCAGGGATGGTGGGCTGTGCAGACGCCTGTGAAGGAAGGATGGATGAGCACAGAAGCAGGGAGGAAGGCTGGGGGAGAGGCACCCAGGCTGCCCACCGACCAGCTCACCCAGTCCGGGCCTGGCCCTGCCCCTTTCTTCAGACCTGACATGAGAAAGTCCTGTAGGCAGCCCAAGAACACCCCACACCCGTGCAGTCCAGTCCCATCCCTGCCCCAGGGCCTGGCTCGGCACCGGCCCGCTCTGAGCTGGGCCCCTGCACTTCAGCAAGGAAAAGTGGTCCAGGGCAACTGTCCTGGGCAGACCACACATCTACAACCCTCCATTCCCTTCTGGTGACCATGCCCCCTGGTAACCATTGACCAGCTCTCTGTGGGCATCAACTCTTGGGGGGGGGGCCCAACCCTGCCGCTGTTTCCTCTATTACTGAGCACTCGTGCCTTCTTGCACCCCCTTGCCATCTGTGCCCAGACTCCATCTTGCTGTCACATGCCCCGGGGAGCCACTGCCCCCTTCCTCCCAGGAGCCATTCTCTTCGGTTCCCAGGGGTTTACCTTCAACAACTACATTTCAGACTCTCAGTTTTGCTCTCCAGCCCTGACCTCCTCCCCGAAGGCCACACTCAGAATCTTTATCCCAAATTGGACAGGTTCAAGACAGACTCTTCAGGCTTTACCCCAGACAGGCCTCTCCCCCCACCCCCCGTTTTACCTCTTTCAGTAGAACTCATTATTCCTGGAGTTATTCAAGCCAGAAACCCAAGAGCCATCCTGGATTCCTTCCTCACCCTTATCAAACCCATCGGCGCAGGTCCTGCCTAGTCTGCCTCCCACGGGGGGCTCTGCCCACAGCCCAGCCACACCTAATCCTGGCTCCCAGCACCTTCTGCTGGCCCATGGGATCACAGCTGCCAACCGGCCCCCACCACTTTCTACTTAAAATCCAGATGCTTCCCCTGGGCCTGCAGGACCCTCCATGATCTGCAGTGTCTTCATCTATGTCCGGGGCTCTTCTTCCGTCTCCACCTCTGGGACATAAGCTTCACAAGCCGGGGCCTCAGCAGCCTCTCCCTACTGTGTCCCGAGAACAGGGGCGCCTACACTTGGTGAAGGCATGAGCGGCCTCCCTGCACCTTCCCGAGCCGGCAGTGCTCTGGAAGCAGCGAGTACCGCTGTGGTTACAGCACCGAGTGCGTGAGGAACAGCACCGAAGGCCAGACCGAAGAATGTGACCCCAGGTGACCAGGAGGACTTACCCTGGCAGGTGCTTGCACCCCACATGGCATGAAGGACGAAGGGGGCAGCAGCTCTGGGCCTGTACTCAACGTGGGGGGCAGCCTCGGGCCAGGGTGACCCGGCAGGGCCCCGGGCTGGGGCAGGGGGCTGCTTGGCACCAGTGCTGTCCAGGCCACTGGCAGGCAAGGCCTCGTCAGGGCAGGGCCTGCGGGCTGGGCCACACCTGGGTCGCACGCCCTCGGTGCCTCAGGCCTAAGCAGAGGGACAGCAGGAGCTGGTCAGGCCACGGCACCCGCCTGAGGAGCAGGAAGGAAAGGAGGCCACCCACCCTAGGACCACACAGCATACCCTTTCCCCCCGAGGGTGCCACACCCCAGGGGCCTCTGGCTCGGCACCGGCTCCAGCAGGAAATGTGGGCGTCGAGGCTGCTTTCTTGCCAAGCGGGCAGCATTGCTGGGAAGAAACACAGGCCTGTTCCTCTCGGCCGCCTGGGGCATCCAGTCTGACCCCCTCCAATCTTACAGGGAAACGGGGGGCCAGAGAAGGAAAGGCCCTGGCCCAAGGTCAGCAGGTGAGCTGGAGTGGGCCTGGGCCACAGAGTACTTCCCGTAATTCCAATGAAGTGAGCCCGATGCCATGGGGATGCCTCGCCCGCCGCATTTCATCTGACCTCTGCAGCCACCCAGTGACACGGATGCTCCCCCCACATCAGAGGGGGAGCGGGCTCGTCGGGGTCAGGCCCTGTCGGGGTCCGGCGGCAAGGGAAGCGGAGCGGACTGAGGCCCAGGCCAGTCCCCCACCCCAGTGGTGACCTCTCCGCCAGGCTCAGGCAGTGCTGGTCACTCTGGGAGCCGACAGCTGCATCAGCCGGCTCTGCGGGGACGAGCCAGGTCACAAACAGCGGGGCCTCCTAGAGGAAGCCCATTTCCTGGCTGGAAGGGGAGAAGCAGGGAGACTGGCAGGTCTGGGGGCATGAGGGTGGGGCTGCCCTACAGCCGATTCCTTTTTTTAAAACTACATGTTCTCTCCCCCACGTGCTGCAGGAAGAGAGGCTGAGGTCCCTTCGGTTGGGCTTGATGGAATGGGAGAGTCAGGGTCCTGCTGGAGAAAGGGGTCCACGCCGCTCAGCTGTGACCCTCCCTCCTTGTGTAGTCCAAGTTTTTGCTCCAAGCAAGAAGCAAGGAGAAGAAGCGAGGGATGGGCTACTCACAGCTCTAGGAGGTGGGGGTCCCCAGCAGCCAGAGACAGGCTGCCCAGAGCTCCTCGGGGCCCATGAGGATCTCGTGGCTTCTTGGTCTCCAGGGCGGCATCCCCAGCCCCAGCCGCGACACAGGTGGAAAGGGGTCTGTCAAATGTCACTCTCCTGCTGGGCATGGTGCACGTGAGGGGCCGAGGCTCCCTGCCCTGGCCCAGAACCTTCTGTTTCCAGAGCATGGCACAGTGATGGACCGCACGGTGGAGACTGTGAGCTGCCTGCAACAGGCCTCTGGTCAGGTCCTGCCGTGACCTACCCACTCCCCGCGAGAAGGGGTGGGGGACCCCTCACCTGCACCTGCTGCTGGGCATGCAGCTGCTGCCGGAAGGCCTTCATGCCGGCTGCGAACCGCAGGAGGTGTGTGGCGCCCTCCTGGAGAAGCTGCCGGTGGTAGGCCTGTACGGCCCGCTCCTGACGCGCCTTCTTTCTCCTCCTTTCCAGCACAAAGCCCAGCCACGCGGCCCACACCTCCAGGGCGAGGAGGAGATGAGGCCCAGTTCTCCCTGCTTAAGCCTCCCCCCCGCCCAGGGCTGTCCCCACGACCCAGCCTGCCGTCCACCGAAGCGAGGTCCTCTCCTGGGAGAGGCAGGGAGAGCAGGGGGGAGCCCCCGTTACCTTTGCCTGTAGTGAGAAGGACCAGAACCACAGGGCCCGGGCTGTGCCCTGCTGCTCGCGCCTCCTGTTCGCCAGCTATGGGCCGGAGAGAGAAGATCATGGAAGTTTTGCCCTCAGGGAGGCCGCTCTGACCACGGGGTCCTGGTCACTCTGAGACCCTTTTCTAGCAAGGTGCTGCCCTCTCTCCACTGGGAAGGGCCCAGCGCTGCCTGGTCCTGAGGCGGTGGACCAAGGAGTGTGCCTCTGGGAAGAACAAAGGCAGAGCCCCGGGGACGGGAGCCAGCGGGGGCAGCGTGCTGGGCATGATGCAATCCGGCCTGGTGTTTTATCACGTCCTGGGCGAAGACTTAAAATGCATTCATAATAATTTTTGGATATTACCCTAAAGTATATTTTAATGTGACACTGTAGAAACAGGGCCCTGAAGTGCCTTGGGCTTGTACAGGTCACAGGTGGAAGAAACTGGGCAGTGCTGGGAAATGACCGGGGGGTTGGGGGAGCCCTGGGACGAGGGTGGAATTAAACATTTTAAATGTGGGGGCACCTGGTGGCTCAGTCAGTGGAGCATAAGACTCTTGATCTTGGGGCTGTGAGTTTGGGCCCCATGTTGCGTGTAGAGATTACATAAATAAAAAAAATAGAAAAGTTAAATGTCGGTTCAGGAAGCAGTGGGAGGGGAAGGGGCTTCTCGCTGGCTCCCACCTGTTGTTTCCACTGGCGGAAGCAGGCCCGGCTGCGGGTCTGGGCCAGGAGCTGGGCACCCCGCCTTTGCAGGAGCTGGGGAGAGAGCAGCTAAAAGCAGTCAGGGCCCCGTGTGCCAATCACCTGGGTGCAGCCTCGGCGTGAGAGGCTCCGGGCCCAAGAGAACCGTCCTCCCATCCCCACGAGGAGTCTTGGACGAAGCCAGGGCCTCCTGTACGAGCATCGAGGTGACCCTGGAGGCCCCCCAGCTCTGACCCCCCATGCTTCAGGATGAGCCAGGTTTCTCTACTCGGCCATCTTTTGCCTGGAGGAGACCCGACGCAGAGGCTGGCTTCCCTCAGCCTTCCCAGAAAGGCCCCTGCAGCCTTGTGCCCGCAGGACCCCAGCCACGCAGCATCCTGGCGGTCGTGGGTTTTGCAAGAGAGCCCTCCTCTTCCCCAGGTGGTGGTCTCCTGCCTGGGAGCCGCGCCGCCTGCCTCACCCGCTTCCTGACACAGCCCAGATGGTGCGCCTTCCACCGGGCCACGGCCTGCCGCAGCCGCCACCGAACGTGATGCGCAGCCGCCCTCCTGAGCTGGGCTCTCTGCTGGGCCGCCCTCTGGCCTCGGTCCCGCCAGCGCCGAAACCACGTCCTGAGACAGCCTAAGGCAGATCCAAGTCAGAGGTCGCTCTTATGGGAGGGTTTCTCCGAATCAGTCTGCAATGGTCAAGGTTCGGAGAGCTGAAAAGGTCATGTGGGGGTAGAGCTGGGCTGTCAGCCCACACTCGGTGAAACAGCCACGTGGGGACGGTGGCCACTCTGTGACATCAGCTCTGGCCACCTTCAGTGGCTGCAAGCACCCCGGGGGCCGGAACCTGGGCTGCTGTGCCCCCAAGGGTGGGCCAGAAGCACCAGGCTGTCCACGGTGGCCACGTGTCTGCAGCGCCCCCGCGGAGCGGCCCGCAGGATGCTGCCGGACACACACAGGAGGAGACCCTCTGTCCGAGGGAGTGGGGGGCCATGGCCCTATGTGGCCAGGGAGGAAACCAAGGCTCAGGGAGTCCAAGCAGCTCCAGCCAGGCCTGGGAGGAGGCACGCTGTCTGCTGGGCCGTGTCGGATATCCTGAGCTCTGCAGGCAGGCAGAGGCTACGGCATGCGTTTTGTTTCTGTGTCACCAGATTCTCTCTTGAGGGAGAGCAAGCACTTTCTGCTGTTTTCCTTTTAGGTTTTTCCCTTTTCTTAAGCCCTGAGACAAGTTTCTTTTAGAGACAACAAGAGGGTTGGTACCAGGGCACTGATGCCAAGATGGGGTGTCCTCCGGGACCTGCTGGAGGGGGCAGGGAGGGCAGGTTTGCACGCCAGGAGGCGAAGCCTTAGGACCAAGTGCTGATGCTTCCTGGATACTGCTTCAAGTGGGTACCTCTCACTGGATCCTTACAACAACCCTTGGCAGGTACTATTATTCCCATTTTACAGATGGAGAAACTGAGGTTCAGAGAGGCCTTGCTGGGGCCGCACAGCCAGCATCTGACCCTGCCTGTAGGCTCTCTGTTGAATGTGTCTTACGACACGTCGCCCTGAGCTCGTCCTCCTCCAGCACCCACCCCCTCCCCTGGGCTGCCAAGGCGTGCCTGAGACTCGAGGCCTTAACTAAGCCCAGAAAGGGTTCCACAGGTACGGAGCGTGCATCTGCTATGTGCTGAGAACACAGTGTCTTGCCACTGGTCTCGCAAATCCTTTGTACCACCTGTACCGGACACAGCAATCCCAGGGCCCGCCAGCTGCTGCCACCACCTTCTACGGAAGGCTGCCTGCCCCTCGGTCCTGCAGACAGCAGCAGCTCCAGGCTGCACCCCATGCCTGTCACCTCTAGCACCCGCTGTGGCCACCTGACCCCCCACTGGCAAGGCCTCTGCAGTGCCGGATGCCAAAGCTCTGTCCACACAGGCCACGGAATGGGCTGAACCCCTCAGCTTCTCTCTTGGGAGTGACCTCGAAACATAGCACTGGTTTCTGGGGTGAGGGGCAGCTTGAGGACACAGAGAAGCCCATTAGGGGTGGAGTAAGTGTGGGACGTTTGACCCCACGGTTCTGTCTAAAGGAAAGCAGAGATGGTGTGTTTATCCACATAAAACACTACAGTCAGAACCAAACCTAAGCTGATCATTTTCTGTCCTGAAGCAAACTAACAACTTGATCTGTTTTCCCTATGGTCCGATTTAAACCATTCCTGTTTGTTTTCATTTCCGGTTGTATTTTCATTTATTCTAACCACTGGCTGTCCCCTCATGTCCCTACTGCAGGGCCATGAGTCTCAGTTTCCCTGCATCTCATCTCTGCTCCTGTCTGGACAGTCTTCCCCAGGCTGTTTGTATAGCAGGGAGTCAGGCTGTCCAAGGCCACTGCTCCCTGAACACACAAGGGCCCGCTACACAAGGGGGCGGACACCCCCCAACCTTGACTCCTTCGTAAGAATCAGATATTAAGCCTCGGTCTTACATTTGGACATCAACTGGTTGGCACCTGGCTGGGAAGAGAATGCTGTGATGTGCTGGGTTGAATGGTTACCCCTCCCAAACCCGGAACCTCATCCTGAACCTCAGAACTGTATTCGGCGAGACGGTCAGTGCAATCAGCTGACACCATCCTGGGGGAGGACTGGCGGCCTTCTAAGAGAGACGCAGATGCAGGGAAGACAGCCCTGTGCCCACAGAGGCCAAGGCTGGAGGGATGGGTCTGCAAGCCAAGCAACACCAAGGACTGCCGGGGCTGTCGGGCTGGAAAAGGCAAGGAAGGATTCTCCCCTCCAGCCCTCACAGGAATCATGGCCCTGCCGACACCCCGGTTTCGGACATGGCCTCAGAACGCCGAGAGAACAATTTTCTGCTGGTGGAAACCTCCCAGTTCGCGGCACTGTTATTTAGCCACAGGAAACTCACACGCGTGAGAAGAATACAAAGACCGAGGTGGAGCAGATGGAACACAAGACAGTTCTGGGTCCTTCACAGCCCTCTCCCTGCCTGCCAGGAAGTCCGCTTACCCTTATCCAGCACCTTCCGGGCCTCCTTGATGGCACAGTCCTCCTGCTGTCGGTAATATATCTGCACAGATGCAGCCTCCCGCCACTGCACCAGGACCTGAGGGGCAGAGGAAGAGCACATCCTGACTTCCCGGGACGCCCAGCTCTGCGGGCGGCTCCTCACGGAACAAGGCCAAGCGGGGACACGGCACTCACACACATTCCGGAAAACGCCGGCCAGCCGCGCAGACCCCAGGCCGCGGACCCAGCCCCCGGTCCCCACAGGAGGCCCAGTACTGCAGGCGATGGACTGTTCTATAGAAGCAGTTAAACTTCCAACCACGCCATCAAGAAGTCAAGGCATCACATGGGCTTTTGTTCTGTTATTACGTGTTAAACGAATCTATACGTTACACGCCTGCAGCCTTTCAAACTGAGACACACACGAAATCACACCAACAGAACACTTTAAAAAGAAGTCAAGCAGGGCGCCTGGGTGGCTCAGTTGGTTGGGCGACTGCCTTCGGCTCAGGTCATGATCCTGGGGTCCTGGGATCGAGTCCCGCATCGGGCTCCTGGCTCCTGCTTCTCCCTCTGACCCTCTCCTCTCTCATGCTGTTTCTCTCTCACTCGCTCTCCAATAAATAAATAAATAAAATCTTTAAAAAAAAAAAAGAAGTCAAGCAGCCGGGGTTGCTGCTCCCCGGCTCCTGAGGCACAAACTCCATTCCCTGCAAAAAAAAGGCTTCCCTTCCGAGCCCTGAGGCCAAGCAGAGTCCCGACCCTCCTTCCAGGGCTGGCCCCGGAGCTTTTCCGACAACAGACTAGGCCTTGATTTGAAGTCATGGTTCCTCAACCTCGGGAGGCTTCCGGGTTGTCAGGACCAGTCTCCCCCGGCCTTCCAGCAGAAGAACCGCTGCTGTTCAGAGCTCCCGGCATGATGCTTTTTTCTAAAACAGCCCCTGGTGCAGGGACCACTTCTGTCCCTTCATTTCTGAGTCTCCCCTGGTGTGTAACACCCCTTCCTCCCACAGTCGTGTGCTGGCATGCTCCCCCGCCCCCCCCCCGCGCATAGGACAGGTGCCACCACGTGGCCTTTGGGGGCCACTTCCCACGGATGATGACCAACAATCTCGTGTTCCTGGAGTGCACGAGCAGGAGTGCGCATCCTCTGACAGATGAAGAGACGGAGGGGCACGCTTAGTTTGTCCCAGTGGGAAATTCCGCATGTGTAGCAAATACTGGTTCTGATAAGAACCAGTCTGCTCACTATGTTTTTGTTTTGATGGATATTAGTGCATAATCCAGTAAAAAAATAAATAAAACCCGACCAGCTCACACGGCTGTTATGTGTGCACGGAGGAGGGTGAGTGAGCCCACGCCCTGGGTTCCTCGTTCAGGCCTAGCTTTGCGGCCACCCCCTCGCAGCAGCAAGGTCCCAAGCCCTCCTGGGCAACCAGCTGGTCTCCGCATGCCTCACCTTGGAACACAAGGTTCGCCGGTAGTGAGCGCTGGCTCGGGAGGTTTGCTGGGCTTCAGTCACAAGGGCCAGGGTGTTCTCTCTCCAGCGACGGAGCACACACCTGCGGGAACACAGGCCGGGGAGATGGGGTGACACTAGTGCGGAGAGACGGGGAGGTTTCTGTGAGTCATTCCTGCTTCTTCAGCCCACTAGGGCCTCAATCGAGGATGGACTCTCGTACCTGAGAACATCAGTCTCACCAAGAGCCACGTGTATGCCGACACAGACAACACACGGCTGGTGAACACCCGCTCTGTGCCAGGCACTGGGGGAGCACCGGCGGCACCACGGTGAACAAGGCCAAATACCACGTCCTCGCTCACGTACGTGACACACAGCGGTGACCAGGTAGTGACGGTAGAGGCAAGTCATGCCGCAGTAGGGCAGAGAGAGGGGAGGTGGCAGAGGGCCACCGCAGGCCCAGCACCATGCTTGCTGCTGAGTTAGTTCCGTCACTCTGTCTTACTCCCAATGTCTGAGGAGCTGGATGGGCACTTCCCCGAAGGAGGGTGGAGGTGCTAAGTCCACAAGGCCCACCACCCACAGGCAGCCTGGAATACCATGTGCTGAACAAATCCGGAGCGGGGGAAAGAGTGGAATGAGGGAGGCCTGCCAGGAAGGAGAGAGTGAGAGCTTGGTTTAGCAGGACCTAGAGGACGGGCTCCTGCTGGAGCTGGAGCTGAGAGCGCGAGCGACCTCCAAGGCTGGGAGAGATGCCTCCGGAATCCGTGAAACGCCTGGAGGGCCAAGCCGGGAGGCACCTGAGTGGGCGCTGAGGCCAAGGGAGTCCCTGCAGCTCTGGAGCGGGAGACACTGAATTGTGCAGGAGACCGCACAGTGTGGAGAGGAGCAGGACAAGGCGGAGCTCGCGCACATGTCTGGGTGACAGCTGCCTCCGCAAGGCCCCAGTCTGCACGCAGCACCTTCGAGACACGCGGTGACCCGATGAACGGAGTGCCTGCTGTGCAAAAGCCCCAGCCAGGCTGCGAGCAGCAGGAGGAGCCTGGCCCGTCCGCCTTCTGGCCCCGGTCGGGACGCCCGGCCCTGCCTGGGTCTGGACGGAGCGCCCCGTTCCTCAGGCAGGGCCCGGAGACGCGGGGGACTCACCGAAGCAGCCGCCTCGCGTGCTGCCTCTCCCTGGCCGCCACCTCCTGGAGGACGCTCCGCACGCGGCTCTGGTACGTCTGCGGAGAGCGAGAGGACTGGCGGCCGGCCCGCCCGCGTCCCTCCGCGGTCCCGGGCCCGCCTCACAGGCGCGGCGACGCCCGCCGCGCTCACCTCGGAGCGCGCCGAGTCCCACGGCCAGAAGAGCACCCGGACAACAGGGAGGGGACGCTCGCTAAGTCCTCACTCATAAGTCAAGCCACTGGGCTCCTGCACAAGCGGCCGCTTCGAGGCGGAGGCTGGTGCCCCCAGACTCGTTTTTGCTGTGCCGAGCAAGGATACAGGGGCTTGGTCCCGTGGCCGTGAGACCCGCTGTCCGGGGCACGCGCTCTGGGAGGGGCAGGAGAACAAGGGAGGGACACAAAATCCACCCCCCGCAGCCCCGCCCGAGGCCAGCAGCCGCCCCTACCGCCCAGGTGCGCAGCGCCCCGCGCAGCAAGGTGCGCCGGTGATGCAGGCGGGCGCGCGTCAGCTTCCGCCGCTCAGCAGCGCGCAGGGCCAGGCTCTGCGGACAGAGGGAGGGCCGGGGCCGGGCGGGGCTCAGCCACGCCTCATCTTCCACCGTGGGGTCCTCGCCCCCCACCCCCAGGCCTCAACTAGCAATAGGTATCTCTCAGGGGTTTTGTGGGGTTCCGATGGGGCAAGTGCCTGACTTAGGGTAAATGCTGAAGCATTTTTACCCAGAGGAGAGTGCCTGCGAATGGTTAGGCCAGGACTTTTACGTTCAGTGAGTTCGGCCCAGCCTGTGTCCCAGGCTCAGAGGCAGGTGGCCGGCACCGGGCTGAAGCCAGGCCCGCGTGTCTGCTCGGAGACACGCTGACACACAGCCCCACCTGTCCACAACCACGTGCCAAAGCCTTACCTCCTTCCACCTGTCCCAGGCCTGGCGCAGGAGCTGAGCGGCCTGGAACTCTGCAGCCAGCACCAGGCCGGTCTTCCTGCGGGGAGGGTTGGAGTCAGCACGCAGCCTGGACCCGGCCAGGGCCCTTTCCACGGGCACCCCTCACAGTCCCTGGCCCCTGCCTAGCTGCTCTGAATCTGGTGGGGAGGGAGGAATCAAGACCTTTTCTGGGGGCGCCTGGGTGGCTCAGTCGGTTAAGCGTCTGCCTTTGGCTCAAGGTCATGATCCTGGGGTCCCGGAATCCAGCCCTGGGTCGGGCTCCCTGCTTAGCTGGGGAGTCTGCGTCTCCCTCCCCCTCTGCCCCTGCTTGTGTGCTCACTCTCTCAAATAAATAAATAAAATCTTAAAAACAACAACAACAACAAAAAAAAAAACCTCCTCTGAAGAGCTGCCAAAGGATTTGGGCTCTCCCCTCAGGAAAGTGAGCACCTAATTCAATTCTTGCAGCCAACCTGAGAGGGCTCAAGTACACTGAAGTACATTCATGTGCTGGCGACTCAGGAGATTAAAGGTGGCCAGAATTTGCGAGTGGGGGAGATCCGCACAGCACACAGTGGATGCAGAAAGGCATGAAAGCAGGCCCGGGTCTGCAGTGTCCGTGTGGGCGGCCTGCCCCGCCCTCTCTCCAACCACATGGTGGCAAAAACTGCCACAACCTGCCCCTGGGCCACAGCTGCTGGTCCCGGGGGCTCAGCAATCCTGTACACGAGCTCATCAGTCTATCCCCTGGCCATGGTCCCTCTGAATGGGCCCCAGTGAGTGGGATGCATCCAATGGGTAGGACCTCAAATCCATGGAGCATGTCTGTCCCTAGTCGAGTTCCTGAGATCCTCTCACTACAGCCCTGCTTTGTTACAGACTGTATTAGGCAGAATTTCTGGAACTTAGAACCAGAGTCTAGGCTAACACGACCCTCCGACGGGCACTCAGAGCTGAGGGTGCTACCACTATGGTCAAAGCTGGCCCAAGAGGGGAAGAGCTTCTGGGGCAGAAGCAGCCCCTCACTCTGTCCTGAGGCCTCGGGCACTGTCCCTCCAGATGCAGAAAGCCCTCCTGAGCTGGCAGTGGCGGCGGTGGGCCCAGGCCGCTGCTGTCCACTGTCGCTCCCAGTAACGTGCTGCTGCCTGCTGGTGCCACGTGGACCAGGACCTCTGCAGGAGCTGCCGCTCTGAGTGAAGGATGGCCTGGGGCAGGATGGTGGGAAGAGAACAGAGTGGGTCAAGCAGCTGGGGGTACAGAAGCCGGGAAGAATCTCTGGCCACAAACACTGACCAAGGCAAAAGAAATGGGCATTATGGAGCCGCCCTCGCCCAGAAGCCATATGTAAACTCCACTGACAAAGGTAACAGATGCCCCAGGCCCTGCCCTGCATCTTGAGTCCTGGTCACAGGCAGGACGCCCCACAGTGTGGGTCTGGGCTCTGGGCGACGTCCCGAGCAGAGGCGGCAGTGAGTGCAAAGCTTGAAGCAGGTCCTGCCCGTTCCAAGCACCTCCTCAGGGACGGCCACTTACCATTCTCTCCGCCAAGCGGTTTTCTCGATGCTGAAACATTTTCTGCCACCAAATAGCAAATACTTGCTTCTCCAACGTCTCCCTAAAAAGATAAATAATAATAATGATAATAATGGGAAACAAGGCACTTAAAATAAAACAAAATCACTACAAAAAAGAATAAGAAGTCCCAAATATTTGGGTTTTTCCTCTTAGGCTATTAAGAGGTGGATATGTTGAGATGGGGAGAAAGGAAAGAGAAAGGGAAGGAAAGCAGACAGCAGTGGGCAAAAAACCCCACAAACAACCCAATACTCTTCAAGTTCTTTCCGGCGTCAGCCAAGCATTCACACAGTAAGAATGAGACTGACTTCGAGACCCTGGCTCTTCATCAGTTCAGTTCTGCACCGAATTACCAAGAGTGCTCAATGATCAGTAGTGAAAGCCTTTCTAGTCCGTGCTGACCGGCCAGGCTGCTGCTACCCAAATCCTTGGGGGGAGCGGTTAAAAACAGAGGCCACGTCTTCAGGGCTGACTGCGCAGGTCTGAAGTGGGCCCCAGGAAACAGTATTTAAAACAAGTGTTCCATGTGAGGTAGACAGGGAGACAGGTTTGAGAACCACTGTTCTGTCTCCTCTGCCTAGGCCTCCCTGCTCAGCATGATGACGGGAAGGCCTGCAAAGGCAGCGCTGGGACAACTGGTCAACAGCCACTAGGGGCTGTGAGTTGGCAAAACCACGGGACAAAATATATGCGGCAACTGTTTTCAGGCCCTGGACAAGAGGCAACACAGACTGTGACCCTCAGAGTTGAGAAACAAGTACGGTGAGCCCACTGAGGGCACGTGCTAAACACCCAGGGCAGGGGGACAGAGTCCAAGCAGAGCAGGACAGTCTCACTGAGTTGAGGCAGAGACTCAGGGATTCAAGACTGAGTCCTTCCCCTGAGTTCAAGACTGCAGGGGAAGGATGTATGGACACCTGTGGCCTTCCTGAACCTGGGCAGGTAGAGACCTCGCCCTGCCTCAGAGACATGCTCACATACACCTTGCACACTCTGCAAGGGCAGCACCCAAAATCCCGTGTCAGCCTGGTTGGCAGTACAAGCAGGCTCCGTGAGGCCTAGCAGAGTGGCCTCTTCAGGGCTGGCTGCTGGATGGAGATTACCAGAGGATGGAAAGGGCTGGGAGATGGAGTTCTGGCCCAGTCTGAATGGAGAGACTTTGCTGAGAACCCCAGAATTCAGCAAGGCTGAGCCTCAGGAATAAGTGCCATGCCCTAACTCTGAAGACAAAAATCAAAAAAGACCCACACATGGAGTGCCCGGTAGAGCATGCACCCCATCTCAAGGTGCAACTCTTGATCTCAGTGTTGTAAGTTCAAGCACCACACTGGGTGTAGAGATTATTTAAAAAATAAAATCTTAGGGGCACCTGGGTGGCTCAGTCGGTTAAGCATCTGCCTTTGGCTTGGGTCATGACCTCGGAGTCCCGGGATTGAGCCCTGCATAGGACTCCCTGATCAGCGGGGAGTCTGCTGCTCCCTCTGCCTCTCACCCCACTTGTGCTCTCTCTCTCATTCTCTCTCAATAAATAATCTCAAAAAAAAAATTAAATCTTAAAACACACACACACACAAAACCCACACAAAGGAAGAATAGAACCATACTCGATAGGATCAACAGGAATCACCAGAATAAACAGCAACCACTGCCTTACAGAATAAAATGCAAAACCCTTTAAAGGAAAAACAGCTGTCAACAAAAACAATGACCCAAATGCTGGAATCAGCAAACACTTAAAAACAGTTATTAAAGTTTGTGTACTGAAGTGAAAGATTAACAAAATTAGTTACCAGACACGGAATCCTGGCAGAGAAATAGAAACTATAAAAAAGAACCAAATGATTTGGTGGCTCCTCAAAAAGCAAACATAGAATTAGCATTTGATTCAGTAATTCCACTTCTAGGTATACAACCAAAAGAATTAAAAGCAGAGACTCAAGCAGATGTATTTACATTGATGATGTTCACAGCAGCATTACTCACAGTAGCTAAAAGGTAGAAACAAGTGTCCATCAACATACAGATGAACAAATTGTGTATATCCATACAATGAAATATTATTCAGCCATAAAAAGGAATGAAATTCTGATACATGCTATGACATGGATAAACTTTGAAAACATTACGCTAAGTAAAATAAGCCAGGCACAAAAGGTCCAATATTACACAATTCCACATATATGAGATATCCAGAATAGGCAAATTCACAGACAGAAAGTAGCTCAGAGGTTCCCAGGGCTGGAAATAGATGGAAATGGAAAGTTAGTATTTAATGGATACAGAATTTGTTTGGGATGATGGAAAAGTTCTGGAAATGCATAGTGATACTTTATGCCACTGAACACACAATACACTTAAAAATGACTAAAATGGTAAGTTTTATGTTATGTATGTTTTACCACAATTGGGGAAAAAAAAAAAAAGAAAATTCTAGAACTGAAAAGCACCATACCTGAAGGAGAAAAATCACTGGATGAGTTACAAATAAGAAACTGAAGGATATAGATCACTGAAGACTTTCTATTGAAAGATCAATAGAAAGTATCCAATCTGAAAAACGGAAAGAAAAATAGAAAAAAACTAAACAAAGCCTCAGTGACCTCTGGGACAATATCACTGGTTTAACATAGTGTAATTAGAGTCTAAGAAGGAGAGAAGAGAGGATATAGGGCAGATAAGTTGTTTTTGAGAGAGAGAAAGCGCGCGCATGCGTGTGCATGGGGGAGCGCAGATGAAGGGAGGCAGAGACAATCTTAAGCAGGCTCCATGTCCAGCATGGAGCCCGATATGACTCTGAGATCATGACCTGAGCCAAAATCAAGAGTAGGACACTTAACCAATTGAGCCACCCAGGCACCCCAGGGCAGATAAATTATTTAAAGAGATAATAACGGGGTGCCTGGGTGGCTCAGTAGGTTAAGCAGCTGCCTTCGGCTCAGGTCATGATCCCGGGGTCCTGGGATCAAGCCCCATGTCGGGCTCCTTCCTCAGCAGGGAGCCTGCTTCTCCCTCTCCCTCTGCCGCTCCCCCTGCTTGTGTGCACTTTCTCTCTCTCTTTCCCTCTCTGTCAAATAAATGTTTAAAAATAAGATAAAATAAAAATTAAAAAATACAAAATACAAAAGGTATAGAGTTAAAAAGTCAGTGGAGGATATGAAATGTAATACTAAAAAATTCTAAGTGAACAGGGCAGAAAAGGAGAAAGAGAGAAACAAAAATCAGATGTAGGCTTCTGCCCAACCACACCAACAACTACATTAAATATAAATGAACCACACACTCTAATTCAAAAGCAGAGATTATCAGGAATGCCTGGGTGGCGCAGTCAGTTGAGCATCTAACTCAGATTTGGCTTGGGTTGTGATCTTGGGTGTCGTGGGATCAGGCCCCGAGCTGGGTTCCACACTTGGTGTGGAGACTGCCTGGGAGACTCTCTCTCCCTCTCTCTCTCCCCCTTCCAACCCCTTCACGCTCACTTGCTCACTCTCTGTCTCTCAAATAAATCTTTAAAAAAAAAAGTAGAGATTGTCAGACTAGATAAAAAATTAAGACATAGCTATATGCTGTTTATAGGAGGCAAGCTTTATTAAATATGAAGACAAATAGAATGGGAAAGGTAAACCACATAAACTGTAAATACAGAAAAAGCTGGTGAGGATATTTTAATAAAAGTCAAAGTAGACTTTGAGAAACGAAATATTACCAAAAATAAGGAGGTTCATTTCAAAATGATAAAAAGGGACCATTCATGAGGAAAACATAACAATCCTAACTGTACACGGACCAAATAACAGATTCCAAACACATGAAGTAAAACCGATAGTATTACCAGGAAAAATAGATAAATCCATAATCATAGCTAGAGAATTTTAATACTTCTCTCTAGTAATTGATAGAACAAGCCCGCCTGTAAGGGGGGGTGCCTGGGTGGCTCAGTCGGTTGAGCATCTGCCTTCAGCTCAGGTCATGATCCTGGGGTCCTGGGACTGAGCCCCACATTGGGCTCCCTGCTCAGCGGGGAGCCTGCTTCCCCCTCTCCCCATCCCCCACCCTCTGCTTGCGCTCTCTCTTGCTATCTCTCTCTCAAATAAATAAAGAAAGAGAGAAAATCTTTAAAAAACACACCTTGTCTGAGGAAAGCATCCACATCCTAGAGACTGACTGGAAAGCCAGGGCTTTGAGTGAACACACTAACCTCTGCCTCTACATTTCTCTTCCTGCCTGCTCCTACCTATACATCTTGGGCCTGAGCCATGGCCTCCAGCCCAGCCATCCCACCTACAGACTGGCTGCCACCCACCGCCCATGTCCTTCTAGCCTGTCCATTTCTCCTGCCTAATGGAGTTTTGTGCAATTCGGAGTTTTTCCACGAACTGATCCTTGTATTGAAAGAGCCTTTAGGAGATTTATGTTAGAAACCAAGGACCTCCCTTCAGCTCTGAACAGGTTTTTCCTTCGATCCCAACACAAAGATTTATGGACCTTTCTAGTTGACTCAGATTTGTGGATGGCATCTCCCCCTTTCCTATTCTACATTCTTAGTCCTATGTTAGCTTTACATCTCAAATGGTGAAATGTAATCAGTCCAATAAAACATGAAATAACCATGAAAAAAACAACAATAACAACAAAAACCTGTAAAGATACAGAAAATTTGAAGATGACTACCAACCAACTTGTCCTAAAAGACATTTATAGAACACTATATCCAACAACTGTAGTATAAATATTCTTTTAAAGTGCACATGGGAAAAAATAAAGTGCACATGGAAGGTTCACCAAAATAGACCACATATATTCGGCTGTAAAACAAGTCAACACATTTCAAAAACTGAAGTTATATAGGTGTTTTCTAGCCACAATGGAATTAAATTAGTAATTAAAAACAATAATGTATCAAGAAAATTCCTATTTGAACATCAAATAACATATTTCTAAATAAACCACAGGTCAAGGAAGAAGTCACAAGGCAAATTAGAATATATTTTTAGTTGAATGATAATAAAAATACAGCATGTCAGAATTTGTGAGATAAAGCTAAAGCAGAGAGAAACCTTATAGCTTAAAATTTTCACAAGATTTAAAATTGATAATTTACCGCCAACAACAAAAGAATGGGTGGGCACACCTGGTTGGCTCAGTTGGAGGAGCATGCGACTTTTGATCTCAGGGTTGTGAGTTCAAACCCCACGCTGGGCGTAGAGATTGCTAAAATAAATAAACAGATAAACTTAAAAAAAATGGGTGATTTGTGCTTCCATCTTAAGGTTAAAAAAACAAAAGGAAGGCAAATTAAATCCAAAGTAAGTAGAAAGAGGTACAAAATAAAGAGCTAGAATTAATGTAAGAAAAATATACAGTAAGAAAATTAGCAAAAGTTGAAAAAAAAAAACCAAAAACCCATGATAATTCCTTGCAAGACTGATCAAGAAAAAAAGAGAAAAAATACAAATTACCAAAATCAGGAATGTACAAGATGGTATCATCAGAGATTTTACAGACATTAAAAAAATAATAAGGCACTTTCATGAACAGCTTTATGCCAATATATTTGACACTTTGGACAGAATGAAAAATTCCTTGAAAAACAGAGCTTACCAAAACTGACATGAAAAGAAACTCTTGGTAGCTCTATATCTATTTTCAAAATGAAATCTGTAATCAAAAACCTTTCCATAAAGGAAACTCTAGGTCCAGATAATTTCACTAGCAAATTCCATAAAAAATTTAAAGAAATACCAAAAACACACATTACAAGAAAACTACAACCAATATACCTCATGAAAGTACATGTAAAAATTTTTAATAAAACATTAACAGATTAAAATCAGCAACACGTGAAAAAGATAATATATCATGGCCAAGTGGGGTTTATCTCAGGAATACAGGGTTGATTTAACATGTGAAATCAGGAAAACCATACGATCATCTTAATAAATGCAGAAAAAGCATCTGGCAAAATTTAATGACCCTTCATAATAAAAACTCTCAATAAACTATGAATAGAGGGGAACATTCTCAATCTAATAAAGGGTATCTATAAAAATACTCAATGGTGAAATACTGACTGTCTTTGTTTTCCCCCTAAGATTGGAAAAAAGACAAGTATGTATCCTCTCATTACCTCTATTCAATACTTCTTTTTTTTTTAAGATTTTATTTATTTAATTGACACAGAGAGAGGGAAAGGAGAGATGGAACATAAGCAGGGGGAGCGGGAGAGGGAGAAGCAGGCTTCCCGCTGAGCAGGGAGCCTGATGCAGGGCTCGATCCCAGATCCCAGGACCCTGGGATCATGACCTGAGCCAAAGGCAGACGCCTAATGACTGAGCCACCCAGGCGCCCCATTCTCTATTCAATACTTTATTGGAGATGCTAGGTAATGCAGTAAAGACAAAAATAAAAGCATACAGACTGGAAAGGATAAAGTAAGTTGTCCTTATTTGCATATGACAGGATTATTTATGCAGAAAACTATGTAATTTAAAAAAAAAGAGACTCAAACCATTAAGTAAATTTAGAAAGGTCACAGAACACAGTTTCAGTTGTATTTCTATATACTAGGACAAACAGTTGGAAAATGAATTTAAAAAATAATTCTATTTACAATAGCATCCAAAAAATAGGGTATTTAGGAATAAATTTAACAATATATACGCAAAACTTCCATGCAAAGTTACAAAACACTGAGAAAAATTAAAGAAAAGCTACATAAATGGAGAAGTTCATGTTCATTTATGGGAAGTCTCAATAAGCTTGAGATGTCCATTCTCCCCTAAACATCTATACTGATTAAGTGCAATCCCAAAGAAAAAAAAAATCCCAGGAGGAATAAAGTTGAAGAACCGACTTCAAAACGTGCTATAAAGATACAAAAATCAGGACAGTATGATAATGGCATAAGGATAAACAAACAGATAAATGAAACAGAAGAGAAAGTCCAAAAATAGATACAAACTTATAAGGAAAACTGATTTTCAACAAAGGTGCCAAAACAATTCAATGGGGGAATGAAAAGTCTTTTCAATAAATACTGCTGGAAAAACCTGAAAAACAAAAAAAAAATCCTTAGCTCTTACCTCATGCCATATATGGAAAAAATTCAAGATGATCACAGACCTAAATGTAAATGCTAAAACTTTATATAAAGCTTCCAGAGAAAATGTTGGAAAGTATCTTTCAAGACCTTGGGTGTGGGCAAATATTTTTTAGAGAAAACCCCAAAATCACTAATCATAAGAGGAAAAATTTGGTGAACTTGACTATAACAAACTTAAACATTTCTGCTCATCAAAAAATACTATTAATTCATTTCAATATATATATATAGCCCATATATAGATCCCACCCTGTGATCATTTCAACATACATATAACATACATATGTAAAAAACCACTTTGTTCTCAATAAAAAAAAAAATACTGTGAGAAAATGGAAATGCAAGCCACATTACTGGAAAGTATTTTTCTTTTTCTTTTTTTTAAGATTTGAGAGTGACACAAAGAGAGCACGTGAGCATGGGGAGGAGAAGTGGGGGAGGGAGAGAGAATCTCAAGCAGGCTCCCTGCTGAGCACGGAGCCTGACACTGGACTCTATCTTCGGACCCTGAGATGATGACCTGAGCCAAAACCAACAGTCAGATGCTTAACTCACTGAGCCACAGACACAGATAAAGCCAGCTACAAGGAAACATGGTTTTTCCCAAGGCCAGGCAGCAGTTGTAAAATGCCACCAGGGCCTCTTTTGAGTGGTTACTGCCTACTTACCAATGACGTCCCAGACAAGCTTTGCCGCTTTCACTTATTCCTGAGGGTACACATAACAGTACTCCCTAGTGAACCCCAGTTCTCTTCCCTCCTAATTTTGCCTTAGAAATAGTGAGCAATCCAAAACCAATCCCTGTTTCTCTTTCTGAATCCTTTTGCGGGAACCCAAACCTTACAAATTCCTTTCCCTCAGGAAGGGCACCATTCCAGAATTCCTGTGGAATTCCCTCCTTCAAGGCAATCAGTCTGACTCGGTAAAACTACAGGATTTTGATCATGGCTGATTAGGCCTTAAAAAGATGCTCTGCATTATGAGTCAGCAGGGAAATGAGACGGCACTCCCCATCCACCAGGATGGCTCAATTAGAAAGACTGTCAAACCCAAATGTTGATGAGGCTGTGGAACAACCAGCATTCTATCTGCTGGTGGGTGTATAATGATGTGACCCCCTGTAAGAGTAAGCCTGTCCCCACCCTGTGAGCCAGAGTTAGCTTCTAGGTATCTACTCAAGAGAAATGAAAACAACCCACGTAAATGTTCAGAGCAGATTTATTCATAATGGCCTCAAACTGGAAACAACTCATATGTTAAAATGGATCAAAACGTTGCCTTATATTCATACAATACCACTCAGCAAAGACTGAACTACTTCCTGACAACATGGCTCAATCACAGAAACATTATGCTGAACTTTAAAAGAAGCCAAACACAACAGAACACTTACTGAATGATCCCATTATTTAAAGTTTGAAAACATGCAAAATTAACCTGGGAGGATAGAAATCAGAGCAGTGGTTACCTGTGGGGGGGTGGGGTGGGAACTGACTGGAAGGGGGCATGAGGGAACTTTCTGGGGTGATGGAAATGTTCTAGACCTTGACCGGGCTGTTGATTATCCAGGCACACAATTTGTGAAAACTCATCAAACTGTTTATTTAACATCTGTGCCTTTCACTATGAATTTTAGCTCAATTAAAAAAAAAAAAGACAAATCAGTCTTGTCTCATTCTCAGAATACTATTTCACTGGTAGGTTAAGAAACTACCATTTTTAGTCATAATTCATGAGATCCCACTATAAATTCTGTCCTAAAATATTAAACAAATACCCTAGGAGTTATGGAAAGATAGAACATACATACTTTGGGGAACTCTGATTTGCTAAACTCCAAACCAAACCTATGATTATTCATTTACCAGGAGAGTCACACATCAATTCTAGCGGTTGGGTGGAAGGTTGATATTTTGTGCTGCCTTTCTGCTTGTATTCCCCATGGATTATTTCACTTCTCATGACAACCCCATGAGATAGGACTATTATCAACTCATCTCCATTTTACATTTGAGGAAACAGGATCAGAGAGAGAGAGTGGCTTGCGCAGGGTTACGAAACTGGCAAGCAGAAGAGCAAGGGTCTGAACTCAGGCCTCTCCAGCTTCCGAGCAGGGCTCTCCATCACTCTGCTCCCTCATGAGCTGAAGGCAGGAACCTAAAAAACTTAAGTTTTCTAAAAAGATCCAACTAAACCAAAACAAGATAAAATCCAGATCAGGCCCTGGTTATCCTTCAAGCCTCCTGGCTACTCCCTGTCTCCAGTTCACCCATCACCCTTTTGTCTCAAGAATGATCCCCAACAAAAATCCTTTTGGAAACTCCTCTTGGCTATTTTGAAAGAACCTTCAGTTTTTGAAAATCCCTACGGCATGCCAAAATACGAAAGAAGCAACAGAATCAATCATGCCTTTGTAGAAGAAGCGAAGGAGTGTGTGTGTGTTTGGTAGTAAAGCCATTTTTCAAGTGGAATCTTATACCAGACCTCAGTACAGAAAGTAGGTAAAGGTGAAGTCACTCTCTCTGCAGACCCTCGCCAGCCTCCAATTTCCCATGGCTACCCTCTAAAAGCTTCTCTTTGGACTTTGTAGTGAAGGACTCCTGGAGTTCTGGCTGATCCCCTCAGACTAGCATTCACACTCCTTCAAAGTCAAGATCACTGCAGCTTCTCCCAGTGTCCCTCCCATGTCCCTCCCTCTCGTCTCTTTGTCCTAAACTGATGGGACACTGTTCTCAGGGCAATCTCCAAAACCATCACTTTACTAGTTACATGCACCTGCTCAAACATCTGTTATCTTTTTATGGGCTTAGGCAATCCCCTCAGTCTGGCCCTCCTCATCCTGCCCACTCCTGCCATTCATCCTCACCCCCTGGCTCACAGCATGCCTTCCTCCAGGGACTTCCCTCAGCACTAGCTCTGAGCTCTAGAAGAACTCGGGGATGACCTAAGTGAGGACATGTGGATCTATTCTCTGGAACTGTCCTTCAATTGTTTCTTGTGTATCAGTCTTACCTCCTCACAAAGATTGAAAGTTTCTACAAAGTCATCAAAAAGATCTTCCTTTTGATCTAGCAGAAAGTCCCTGGAGTCAAGGAGATCTGAATTTAAACCCTGGCTCTGCCACTTAGTGGCTGATTTACATGGGGGAGTCATTAGTCATCTTGAGCCTGTTCTCTCAGGACTGCTGTGAGAAGGGAATTATTAACGAAGCTGATGATATCATAGGCGAATGAGCTTATATATTTGTTTCCCTTTTCCCACCACACCATGCCCACCACAGTGGCAGACCACACAGTCAGCGATTAATAATTTCTTTGTTACAATTCCGCCAAAATGCAGCAAGGACCTGCTCTGGGCAAGTTTGTCTCTGCAGGAGCAAAAAGACGTAGCTCTGCTCCGTGCCCATCTTAATTTTGTTGACGACTATATTTCAAGACTTCAAAAAGCCAGGTCTGGCAGAACAGGAAGCAAGCATTTCAGGGCAATCACACTCAAGAATGCCTGCCAAGGCAATGCAAGGTCCAACCGCACTCTGATCCAGAAAGCTAATGGACAGATTTACTGGAGCTCACACTGGCTTGCAATGAGGACAGGGGCGTAATAAAATTCAGGCTGTTCTGAAAGCACTTGCAATAAAGATGAGCAAAAGCTTTCCCAGGGGAAATGCTGTCTGGCTCTTCCTGCTAGATGAAATCAATGAGCCCACCTAATTGGAAAACCAGGAAGAACCAGGGCCTAGGGGGCTGGGAGGCTGAAAAACACCACCAATGGCCATGTGGGCAGCAGAACAAGCCCCGAGAAGCCTGCTCAGAGAGGAGCGACACTGCATACCTGTGAAAGCGTGCTGCTCTCGCACTGAGGACACTTTCCTGCTGGTGCCATCGCCAGAATCTTCTCCATGTGCAGAAGGCCGCAGGCAGGACTCTCTGCTCGAAGTAACTGTCTGCTCTGGACCGCAGCCGCTGCAGTATAACAACAAATGACCTTTATTTGTACTTTATATTATATTAAAAAAATGACCTTTAAGGGTTGCACTCTAGAGGGAGGGTTGCTTTCTACACAAAATTGAGAAAAAGATTAAAATCCTTATTTTTAATCTTTGTTGCCATGAGAGGTGAAAAATGAAATACGACGGGTAAGAAATTTTTACTCTAGGTTAAGTATCTCTTCACATACTTGTGTGTGTGTGCGCACACACATATATACATGTATGTATCTAAATGCTCTGTCCTATGTACTAAATGTTCATACCCACTCCCTATTTTACTATCTGACTGCCAGTGTTTAACTCAGTGATATACATGGGCTTTTTGAACCTTAAGAAATTTATCAGTCCTGGGGCGCCTGGGTGGCTGAGTTGGTTAAGCAACTGCCTTCGGCTCAGGTCATGATCCTGGAGTCCCGGGATCGAGTCCCGCATTGGGCTCCCTGCTGAGCAGGGAGCCTGCTTCTCCCTCTGACCCTCCTCCCTCTCATGCTATCATTCTCTCTCTCAAAAATAAATAAAAAAATAAAAATCTTTAAAAAAAAAAAAAAAAGAAATTTATCAGTCCTTTGTCACGTGTATTATCAACATTGTTCCCACCCTGTAATATATCTTTTGATTTTATTTATGATGTTTATTTGTAATACAGATTCTTTAAATTATTATGTAATTATGAAAGGCTACTACTATTTTACTGTTTATCAGCAGGAAGACAACTGACAAAAAAATATATATATATGCTTCCATGATCCAAAACTCTGGGTGGACAGAAGCATATATGTACTTGCGGCACTTTTTAAAACAGGACCTCAAATTCTTTGGATTTCCTCCTTCACTGAGAAGTCCCCCCCACCCCCATTGAATCTGGGCAGGACGGTGACTGCTTTGACCAATAGAGAATGGTGAGATGGCCATGTGACTTCTGAGGCTGGGTCACAAAGGGCCAAACAGCTTGTGTGTTGTTCACTGGGGCACTTTTGGAGTGAGCAACAACACAGGAAGTCTGACTACCCTCAGGCCCCCATGCTGTGAGGCAATCCAAGCCTCTTGGAGAGGCCCAATGTAGGTTCTCTGGTTAACTGTCCCAGATGCGCCCAGCCTTCGAGTTATTCCAGTCCAGGAACCAGCCATGTGAGTGAAGAAACTTCCTAGAGGATCCTAACCCCCTGCCATTGGAATCTTCCCAGCTGAGGCCCTAGTAATCATGGAGCAGAGATCAGCCATCTTTGCTATGTCTTGTTTCAATTTCTGACCTACAGAACCCATAGGTATAATAACACGGTTATTGTTTTGTAGTTGTTGTTTTTTTTTTTTTTTATATGACAGAGAGAGACACAGCAAGAGAGGGAACACAAGCAGGGGGAGTGGAGGAGGGAGAAGCAGGCTTCCTGCGGAGCAGGGAGCCTGATGCGGGGCTCGATCCCAGGACCCTGGGGTCATGACCTAAGCCGAAGGCAGACGTTTAACCATCTGAGCCACCCAGGCGCCCCAAACACGGTTATTGTTTTAAGCCACTGAGTTTGGGGTGATTTTTCACATAGCAACAGATAACTGAACAGTAAGCATATGTGTGTGTGTGAATATATGGTATACATACTCCCACACACATGGAGGAGAAAAGATACCAAATTTACTTAACAAATGTTATTTTAAGATTACGGGTGTTTTAGTTTTTTTTCTTTTATCTCTTCCTACACTTCTCAAATTACAATGTCTATATATTGCTTTTGGGCATTTACATTTTCAAATGTAAATAAAAGTAGAAGCAACGGTATAACGAATCTCCATGAACTTACCATCCAGCTTCAATATTTGGCTAACATTTTGCCATTCTTTCCGTATTACTTTTTTTTTTTTTTTTAAGATTTTATTTATTTATTCAACAGATAGAGATAGAGCACAAGTAGGCAGAGTGGCAGGCAGAGGGAGAGGGAGAAGCAGGCTCTTCGCTCAGCAGGGAGCCGGATGTGGGGCTCGATCCCAGGACCCCAGGATCATGACCTGAGCCAAAGGCAGCTGCTTAGCCAACTGAGCCACCCAGGCGCCCCTCCTTCTGTATTACTTTTTAAAAAGAAAGAAACCCACAATAAATAATATTTTTATCTTTTCCTGAAATAGAAAGAACTGATGTTCTCTTTAAAGAACTTGATGTTCTCTCATGTCATCTCCTTAGATGACATTCAGATTGTTAGCCAAAGATTTGAAAAAAAGCAACAGCAACTAAGCAGGGCTCTTACTATTTTTCAGCCCTTCTATATTACGCAGAAAATGCAAGAGCAGTGTGGAGAGATAAGAACACTGACCCTTGACCTTCCACCACTGCTGGGCCCCAGTGTCAAGGGGCTCTTTTTCCAGGGGGAATATAAGGGACTCTCTGCTTCTTTTCCACCTTGAATACATACAACCTTTCGACCCTGGCACTTAGTTTCTTTTTCTAAAAGGTCTCTACCTTCTGTTAAGCTTACATTAAATGGGCTTAAGAAACCAAGTGGCAATGTCCTTTCAGAAACAGCCACATCATCCAAAGGAATGTCAAAGGACGCAGCAATTCTAAGCATTTTCTAGGTGTGGAAGGCAAGCCATGCACTAGGCTGGCGCCAAGAACTGAGATGATCCTTAGGAAAAACTCTGTAGCAACCCAAGGCAGTTCGTCCGTCTGCTCACTCGTTTGTTCATTCATTCATCTAAATATTAGTTGGCAGCTACCCTTTGTCCACATTGTGCTAAGGAGAAGAAAGAGACAGGGTCTGCCCTCAAGGAGCTCACAGTCTGGCAGGGAGAGGGGCTGGGAAACACCCAGGCGCAAAATACGCTGACAAAGTCACAGGGGGCTGGGGGAGGAGGTGACACCAGAGCTGAAAGGGTCGGAGGGAAAGAGAACTGCACGTATAGTGAGAAGCACATTCAGGGAAGGACCGGCAGCTTAACTGGCCAGAGCACAGCTGGGAAGGAACAAAGAGGTTGGTGACAGGAAAGGGTGGAAAAGTAACCAGAGACCGGCTCCCACAGAAGTTTGTACACCTTGCTAGAAAATTCAGATTCTCTCCCAACACTATGAGGAAACAGCCAAATTCTTTAGATTCCCGTGTGAGACTCTAGAGGCAGATGGAGGAGGGGGTGGAGGGGGCAGGATTTGCTTTGTGTCCCGCTCCCCAACCCCGTTTCACCAGGGAAGGCCAAAATGAGGCCTGGGCAGCACACTAATCCCTGCAAGGCCCATGCAGACAGTACCCATTGAAGACAAACTCCCCCAAGCCTAAACGCAGCCTCCAAACCCTTCTTGGTTCAGCACTCCAGACAGCTGCAGCCATCATTCCAGCTGGCCTGCAAGATCACACTTACTTGCCATCCTGGTGTTAAATTACAAGGCCTGTGGGAGCAGGAATTTTGTCTGCTTTCTATCAGGCACAGCGGCTGCTCAGTGAGTCTTTTTCTTTTTTCTTTAAGATTTTATTTATTTGTCAGAGAGAGACAGAGCATGAGCAGGCGGAGTGGCAGACAGAGGCGGAAGGAAACTCCCCGCGTAGCAGGGAGCCCAATGCAGGACTCAATCCCCGGACTCCGGGATCATGACCTGAGCTGAAGGCAGACGCTTAGCCGACTGAGCCACCCAGGGGTCCCTCAGTGAGTCAAATGGAACTGAAGCTAGGGCTCCCGGCTGGCTCAGTCAGAAGAGCATGCGACTCTTGATCTCAGAGTTGTGAGTTGGAGCCCCATGTCAGGTGTAGAGATTACTTAAATAAATAAAGCTTAAAAAAAAATGGAACTGAATCCTTTCTCAATCTGCCTTTACTAATTCGCCAGCTTGATCCCCATGTCCTCCCGCCTGCTGTGGGTACCTGTCTCACACTGTTCAGCACTGAGAACACGGCACTTATGTTCTGTACTTTTCCTAGTATTTCCTGAGGGTTGGCTAAAAGAGTAAATGAGTAATGATGTGAATGGAATGGCTAGTCAGAGATCATCACTCTCAGAGAGCACCTGTGTTTTCACAGCAGATGAAGGAATGGGGTTTACGCAGACTTTCCGCTATCACTAGAGGGACCGGGGGGAAATACCTTCGAGCTTTTCACAGCAGCACCAAGATCTCTTAGCAAAGGTCTTTTCCAAGAATCTTTCCAAAGCAAATGGGTCCAAGAATGTACGCCTGTGGAGTTACTTGCAATGAACTACTCCATACCTGCTTGTATCGCCTCTTCTGAGTATAATGTAACCACGATTTGATACACTTGCGTAGCAACGTTATTCTGAAATAAAACACGTAACATAACACATACTGCCTATTGCACATTCAGGTTTGGGGTTTTAAAAATGTTGTTTGTTTTTAAGGCCAGAAAATCTGGGTGTAGTTAACATCTTCAGCGTTAAAGGCACACTATCAGTTTCACTCTAGGAAACAGGGAAAAAGGAACCTATTATTCAACACAAAATCTGTCACCCCTGATTTGGGGCTATGGCTTGCCCCCAAATTTTGACAATTTTCTTATAAACCTAATTAGACCACCAAGCACAGTGTCTCTGGAACTTAGGTAATATGTATGAAATCCCCTATCATAAACTTTCTGGTTTTATGACCAAACTCTGGGACTTGTGGAGGACCACCTGGGTCTGTGACAAGCTCTTTCCACAACTGTGATACCCAGAGTGAGAACTTCATTCAGTTCTGTAAACCAGGATTTAGAATAATGATAGACCCTGGTAACTCCATATTTAAATATTGAGATTCTCACCGACTCATTAAAAAAAATGCTTCAAAATGGGACCTCTAACTATGTGAATTCAGTTGATTGTATTATTGGCTGGGGGGAAGGTATACTGAACATTTCTGGCAGCAAGAAAGTGAAGAGTGGTTACCTCTGAAGAGTAAGACTAAGGGACTAGAGGGAGGGATCCAGGCAACTTTTATTTTTCACTTTATACCTACCTTCCTATACATTGAGTTTTCCTCATAGACATGTGGTGCTTTTATTTAAAATTAGGGACACCCTACACTCTTCAAGACAAAGTTACAAATACCCACTTGCCTGAGCCTGCTTTTTAACACTATCAGTGCTTGAATTCTAAGATGTGAATGTCACTAAAGCCTGAAGGATTGAGGCAGGGAGCTAACAGACACATACTCCAAACTACGGTGACCAAGAACCAGTACAAACATCTTTATTCTACCTCTCACCTGATCAGCCAAAAGGAAAATGCAAACTTGGGAACCACTGGTTTACAGCAGGGCCTTTCTGAATCTACTGAGGAATGCATGGAAGGGTAAGTGCCCTCTCCTGGAGAACAGTGAGTCAGTCCCTGGAAAGCCCAAGGAGAAGGCCAAAGTCCCCACCTGCAGTGGTCCCAGGCAGCACACAGTGAGGGGAGCTGCTCTCTCTCTTCTCTCTGCTCAATCCGAGTCTGCCAGAGGTCCCAGAACCTGTGCAGCAGCTGAAGCAAAACAGAAAAGAAATGGAAGTTTATTAAGGCAAAAGGTAAAATGATCTCTCTTATTAGCAAACGCTTGCCCCAAGAGACTATTAGCTCCTCCAGAGGAGGAATTTTATCTCAATTTGGAGTACCCAGCATATAACAGGCTTACAAAATAATTATGGCTAAGCTAAAGGGAGCTCTTCTAGGCTAACATAAAAGGCAAAAAGATGAATTTTCCAGTCTATGGAAATCAGAAAGAAGAAGCTGAAGCTATTCCTAATCTGGGCCTCATAGAAGACAATGCCATTTTATTTTTATTTATTTATTTTATTTATTTATTTATTTATTTTTATTTAAGATTTTATTTATTTATTTGAGAGAGAGAGTGAGAGAGAGAAAGAGCATAAGAGGGGGGAGGGTCAGAGGGAGAAGCAGACTCCCTGCTGAGCAGGGAGCCGAAGGCAGTCGCTTAACCAACTGAGCCACCCAGGTGCCCAGACAATGCCATTTTAAAAGTTAAAACTGATCTTATCACCTATTACTGCTCATGACGTAGTCTTGCCAAAAAAAGTGTTTAACTTCAATCTAATCAAGCCCTTAGATCAAACCTCTAATTTATAGGAGCAACATTTAAGAAAAGAAAAATCAAGGGGCGCCTGAGTGGCTCAGTCATTAAGCATCTGCCTTCAGCTCAGGTCATGATCCTGGAGTCCTGGGATCAAGCCCCGCATCGGGCTCCCTGCTGGGCGGGAAGCCTGCTTCTCCCTCTCTCACTCCCCCTGCTTGTGTTCCCTCTCTCACTATGTCTCTCTCTATCAAATAAATAAAATCTTAAAAAAAAAAAAAAAGAAAAAAAGAAAGGAAAAATCAAATGACATCAAATGGAAACAGATAAATTGAGAATATGGAATATTGTGTAAGGCCAAATAGCCAGCCTTCCTATTCCAAAACTCAGTGTCATTGAGGGGGGAAAAAAAAAAAAGTATACATTATGCTAAGTGAAATAAACCAGTCACAAAAGAGCATGTACTGTAAATATGAGGTCCCTAGATTCATAGAGACAGAAAGGAGAAAGGTGGTTGCCAGCTGCTGGGGTCAGGGGAGAGAAGAATGGGAAGTTACTGTTTAATGGGGACAGAGTTTCAGTTCTGCAAGATGAAACAAGTTCTGGAGATGGATGGGGGTGATGGTTGCACAATGTGAAAGTGCTTCAAGTCACTGAACTGTCCTCTCAACGATGGTTAAGATGATAAATTTTGTTATGTGTATTTTACCACAATTAAAAAATAAACGTGTTAAAGTGGGGAGGACTATTATTAAGAGCCTTACAAGACATGACCAAATACAGTAAGTCATCAGCCCTTAGTCGAATCCTGGTTTGAAAAGGGACATTTTGGGGGTAACTGTGAAAATGTGGATATGGCCTGGGTATTGGATAAAATTAGGGAATCACTGTTTGTTTTGTTAGGCATGGTAACAATACTGTGGTTATGAAGGAAAATGTTATTTTTGGGCAACGCAAGCTGAAATGTTTAGGTGTAATGTGTCACGATGTCTGTTATTTACTTTGAAATGACTCCGCAAAAAAAAAAAAATGGAAGTAAATATTAACAATTGGCTAGTATTTGAATTTAAATGGTAAGTATACAGGTGTTTATTCTACTATTCTTTATATTTTTCTGTACGTTTGAACATTTTCATAATGAAAAACAAAACAAAAAAACCCCCATCCTCCTACACCCAGAAACATGATCTATAAGTAGAGATAGAACCTTTGTTGCCCTCAGGTAAACCAACCACTGAAGACAACAGACTTACAGTGCAAATACAACCAAAGCCGCCTGGAATGCAAGACTCAGAGTGTACTCCCTAGGTCAGGGTTGGAATCCACAGTCCCTGACCTCTGAGTCAACTATCAAGTTTCTTAGCAAACAGAAAAAAAAATGGGATTAAACTAGGGAAAACCAAGGGTTACTCCCTCAGCTGGTAGGGCTACCTAGAGAAAATGGACACTAAGGTTTTGGAGTCTAAAAGGTCTGGACAAATCTCGAAGCACAAAGGTTAAAAGAAAAGACAGTGGACATCAGAGGTCCCTCTATACAGATGACCCTCACCATGATGTCATACTGCTGGTGAGCGAGATTCCTTCTTATTTGCTGGAGATGGGCATGGGTCACATTGTCTTTTAGGGCTCGAAAACAGAAGTGCTGTGAATAGAAGGAAGGACACAATCAGTTACAAATCAGCAGCGTCTGTACAAGTAAGAGCAGCGCCCGAGTCCAGGAGCGAGAGGCCCCAGGCACGGATGTTCACAGCTGCTCCGGGGTCCCAGAGCATTTCTCTGCTTCAAGATTCAGCTGGAGTCCGCTGCAAGCCAGCCCGCACAGTAGGCCCTTCATAGGTAGCTGTCGAACTGTTCCCCGCCATCCATCCACTGATACTGCCCAGGAGCAAACACACCGTCGCCTCCGACCAGGACAGATCCCCATGGCCAAGATGGGAACACGACGGACAAAGGTTAAAAACATCAACTTTGCCTCTCAGAAAAAGAGACGTTTAGCTTATGGTAGTTTTTCTTTTTAAAGCCATGTTGGGGGTGGGGGGGGTCCAACATGCACACTTAAACAATTCCAAATGCAGTTCTGCAAGAGCAGAAGAGAAGGAAGAGAAGGAAGCCTTGGTGAGTAGGGGGGTTGGGGTAGTGGCAAGACGTGGGACTGGCTCCAGCTCCATCAACACCGCCTGACACGTGACCTAAGCAAAGCCCTGGGTTCCAGTTTTCTGAGACAGAAGTGAAGTGAATCGCAGAGGCACCTGAAAGTGTTGGAAGACCTCCTCAAGTGGTGAGGGTGCGGGAAAGCAGTGGTAGAACAGGGACTGCTCCCAGACCTTGCTTCATCCACAGCATCTCTACTTTGATCGATTTTACAGATTAGGCTCCCAACATTAAAAAGGGAGTCCGCCTTTGGGGTCATGAGTTCAAGCTCCACGTTGCGGGTAGAGGTTACTTAAAAAAAAAAAAAAAAATGAAGGGGCACCTGGCTGGCTCAGTCAGTAGAGCATGTGACTCTTGATCTGGGAGTTAGGAGTTCGAGCCCCATGTTGGGTGTAGAGATCAATTAAGAATAAAATCTTCAAAAAAATAAAAAGGAGGCCTGCCATGAGTTTAGAAAAAAAAAAAAAAAAAAAAAAGGACTAGATGACTTCCAAGATTCCCTTATAGCTCCAGACCCCTCTGATCCCACACCATTATCCTTTCTGATCCAAAATGAAAACAGGGACACTTGCAATGGAACAGAGCTCCATGAGTGAAGCTAATCCCATAACCAGATACACCTGAACAGCATGCTGTGCGCCTGGGTCCTCTAAACATGGATGCCTGAGCAAGGCTGCTAAGTATTTTTGAAGCATGTACTCTGTGTAGATAGGCTTTCTGTTATAAGGTGTGTGTTCTCCTTACCACATACTATATAGCTTATAGAGTGATTTTTCCCTCCAGGTTCTCGAACATGGTAACTTCACCTCTTGGACTTCAGCCAGTTGTGCTGTTAAATATTAAACACTAAAACTTTGGTGGTTCCTGCAAAGAAAAAAAAAAAAAAAAAAGAGCCTCAAGAGGCTTCCATGCTCCTACCAGCAAGCTGCGCCTCCTGTGTTCTTCCGCCACCTTCCACTGGGCCGCTTCTTCGGCATACAGCAGCACATCTGCCAGGGAGTTAAGGCCTCTCATCTCAAAACTGTCCCCACCCTCACACACTGCGGTCCCAGGGACCCACTGGAAGGGTCTTGGCTGTGGGGGATAACAGGCATGCCAGGTGGGCTGACGTCCACCTCCAACTCCTCCTGACGACCCAGGGAAGAGGACGCAAAGGGAAACTGTGTGAGTGGCCTATCAAACAGTTGGCCTTGTCCTTTTCCCCTCTGATGCCCATTTGATGACAGGCAAAATAGCTGAGATAAATTGCCACAGATTACAGCAAACATTTCCAAGTCACCCCATCTAAAGCATTCCTGTCTTCTTGCCTCCTCTGTTTTGGCACCACAACCCAGTCAGATGTTTCAGCTAAAAACCTTGGAGTTATTTTCAAACCTTCTCCTCCCACCCCCTCCATCTACTGGGCTGCCAAGTCCATCTGCTCTCCTCTGAAATCTCTCCTGCTCTTCTGTCCCCGCAGGGCATCCGACTTGGCCCTCACACAGAATGGCAAGAGTCTTGCATATCTGCTCCCCCCGAGCCAGCTTTGCCCCTGTAATCCAAATCTGTCCCCTCAAGTACAAACCTGCTGCATCGCTTCTCTTCTCACACACCTCCAGAGGATCCCCGGTGCCATCAGGAGAAAGCCCAGCTCCCGAGCACTGCACGCAGGGCCCTACACGCTGGCCCCAGCCTGCCTCTCCCCACGCTGCCCTACTGCCATCTACGCCCCCTCAACTCACGACAGACCCCTGTCGCCATCCGTGGGTCTTTTCCTCACCTCTGCCTGTGTAAATGCCATTCCTTCCACCTGAAACACCCTTCCCGGCTTCTCTGCTAGGTGACCTTGTCATCCTCTAGGACAAAGTCAACTCGAATCTGCACAGTAGCACTCGCAGGATGTGACACACGCCTTTCTGACAGCACTTACCACACCACACTGCGCAGCCCCATTTTCATGTCCCTTTACCCCACTAGACAACGAACTACTGTTTGTCTTTGAGTTTCCCCATATTCCAGAACTTAGGCAGGAGCTTAAAACAAAGCATAGAGTCTGATGAACAAATGACCTGCGGATGGCCATCTCCAATTCGAATCTGCACAGCTGGGCAGGTACTGCAGCAGGGGCAATGATCGAGAACACGTGCACCGGAGCCAAAGGCCTCGGTCTCAAACTCCCAGTTCGGCCAACGACATGCTGTGATTTTGACAATCATTCAGCCCCCCTGAATCTGTTTCCTCACCTGTAAAACAGGGATAGTGACATCTACTCCATGGGGCTGCTATGTAGATTAAAGAGGTAATGCTTAATGTCTGCACATGGTAAAAGACAATGGAAGCTAGGATCATAATGTTAGGGCTGCCAAGAAAAAGACCACCACACCTATTTCCACCACCTAGTGGGTAGAGAAAAGCAATGAACTGACAACATAAAATTCAGGATAGTGGGATTACCTCTGAAGGGGAGGAAAGGGAATGCAATCATGGATGAGACAGGGTATTAGCAGTGCTCTAATTTTTAAGTTGGGTGGTGGGTACAAAGGTGTTCGTTCTATTACTATTCATTAAACTGTAAATGTATGTTACACATACTGCTGTGTAAGCACACTTCCAGTTAAACAGAAAATTTTTAAAAAGAAATCAACAGATATCAGGACTACCTCATATTGTTCAGTGATCGTTTCCAGCATATCCCTGGCCCTTTGTCTTAGAGGCTGTTTTGCGGGCCGGCTGTGGTGGTGGACAAGGCTGGGTGGCTGAAAAGGATACAGTGTTTCCAGTGAGTGAAGGCCCGCCGCAGAGCCATCCTCCGGGCCAACCCCTCCACCTGGGCGTGCTGGGCGTGCAAGCTCTCCTTCCGCTCCCAGGCCCACTGCCAATCACAGAAGTGTGTCTGGAGCATAGTGACCCGATGGAATCGCTCAGCCATCTCTGCAACAAAGAAAATCACTACGTGCTGCCCCCTGCAAGGCTGAGAGATGAGCTGGAAGCATCTTTAAGATAAGCTGCACCCTACTACTGACATTCGCCAGGGATTTGAGGCTGTTCTTACAAAGTATCTTAAAATAAAAGTTTTTTTAGGCATGGGAGGGTTATTTGAAAGACCTTCCTAGGGCGCCTGGGTGGCTCAGTTGGTTAAGCAACTGCCTTCGGCTCAGGTCATGATCCTGGAGTCCCGGGATCGAGTCCCGCATCGGTCTCCCTGCTCAGCGAGGAGCCTGCTTCTCCCTCTGACCCTCCCCCCTCTCATGTACTCTCATTCTCGATCTCTCAAATAAATAAATAAATCTTTAAAAAAAAAAAAAAAAGACCTTCCTACACCTCTTCTCTCCAAGGAAAGAGAATAGGTCTGTGATTTTAGGGAGAAGGATGCTATAAAATCAGTTATATCAAAAAGTTGAAGCTTCTAGTTAACTCCTGAGGAGCAGGAATGGCAGCTGCTGTTTTCAAAGAAGACTCTTATTTTGCCTCTTAATGCTGATGTCTCTGGGTAGGACTTGAGGGACTGAGTCAATGACACAACGTGGTCACCATGCTGGCAAGTGTTTCTGAGCTTTAAGCCAGGCTCACCCTGGCTGCCAGGTCCCCTTCTTTTAACACTAACTAGCCAATGGCCTGATGAACTAACTTAAGTCCAGGAAGTAGGAGGGAATTGGTCCTAGACTTCAAATGCTGAAATGAGAGGCACATTAGTCTGCAGCTTATCATGCTAAAGAGCTTAATGTCTTCGGCTCCAGGCTTGGGCAACCAGACAGTGGGTCTCCGCCGTTATCCTCAGACAGACACAAACTCAAACTCAAACTCTCCCAAGAGACAGCGCTGGCCTGGCAACCCAGGAGGTTTCTGCAGGGAGCCTGAGGTGAAAGCCAGCCAGCGTCTAGCACACTGCTTGACTCACTTATGTGTGGGCTCAAGAGACCAAAATACAAAAGGTACCAGGGATCGTGACCTACGTATTATTACTTGTGAACGCTAACTGGGAAACTAAACCATAAGAATAGTGTTAAAAAATATAATGGTTTACTGCTGTCATTGTCCATGCCTACAGATAATTTATTTTGTATTTTTGAATAAAAAGACATTTGTACATTCCTGATAACTGAGCGCAAGAGCCATGTACCAATGTACTGCTTTCAACTTAAATCACTGAGGCATTTTTTATTACTATTCTGTTAAAATCAGGATTTTAGTGTTTGCCATCACCAGATAAAAAGTTAAGAAGCAGCCCTTCTGTGGAGAGTAAGAATAACTGTGTACAAAGTAGAGAAATATCCAATTATGTGACAACCTTTGTGTAATAAAACTTTGTTTAAAGTTAAAAAAAAAAATCAGGGACTCCTGGGTGGCTCAGTTGGTTAAATGTCTGCCTTCGGCTCAGGTCATGATCCAAGATCTGGGATTGCCCAGATCTGGGATCGAGTCCCACATCGGACTCCTTGCTCAGCAGGGAGACTGCTTCTCCCTCTGCTTGTGCTCTGACAAATAAATAAATAAAATCTTAAAAAAAAAAAATCAACATCATAAATCACATGGATTGCATCACTGGGGAGAAGCAGAAATAATCCAAATTATCTATCGATAGAAGAATGGCTAGATAGTATATTAAGGTAGACCATCCTACAAAATGCAGACAATCATTAAAAAAAATAACATTTATGAAGACTAAAGATATAGGAAAACATTGTTAGTTGTGGGGAAAAAAAGCAAGATACCAAGTTGTACGTATCATATTAATCATAATAATCACAGTATTTATAGGATAATTAAACCCTATTAAAAATATATGTAATAAATAAAATCTTAAAAAAAAGGGGGGGCGCCTGGGTGGCTCAGTTGGTTAAGCGTCTGCCTTCGCCTCAGGTCATGATCTCAGGGTCCTGGGATTGAGCCCCGCATTGGGGAGTCTCAGAGGGGAGTCTGCTCAGAGGGGAGTCTGCTTCTCCCTCTCCTTCTGCCTCTCCCCTGGCTCCTGCTCACACATGCTCTCTCTCTCTAATAAACAAACAAACAAACAAACAAACTCTTTAAAAAAAAAAAAAAGTGTGGAAGAAAAGGCCAGAAGGAAATAAATGTGAATTGAGGATGATTTATGTTTCTCCTCAATCTCTTTTTTTCCAAAATTTGGGGAATATGGTTCTATCTCTCCTTAATAAATTAGCACCACTGGCAGAAGAGTGGAAATTGTGATGTGCCCCTCTGTCTCCAGAGCCCGGGAGCTCACCATTCCATTGTCTCTTCACTCTGCGGACCCTCAGGTATTTGAGCCAGGCCCTCAGGGATTTCCACTTTTGCCAGTGCTCATGGTGTTTCACTGCGGAGACCATCTTCCATCTCTCCCTCTGGACGTGTAGGAGTTGTTCCCACCACCGTGACCAGGCCTGAAAACCAGAGGAGAGGCAGGAAAACAGAGGTGAGGTACACCTGAGGGAAAAGAGAAACAGACACACTGGAAAAGCTAAAACTACAAACAAGGACGTGGCAATCCCCAAGGAGGATCATGATCTATGGAAATTTGCAGTGAAGGGCTCTTTAAGAAGGGCATTCTATTTCCAGAAAGTAACTTTTTTCCTGGGTTAAGAACAACAAGGGAAAAGAGGAATAATAAAATCAACGAGTAGACAAGAAGCAGGGACAATCCAAGGGGTGATATACTTAAATCAGATCTGGGACAAGTGGGAGAAAGCCTATGGTCTCAGGCACATTAGTTTCTGGGAAGAGTTAGCTACAGAAGCTAAGGGTCTACGGAAGGATTCCCTCAAGACGATAAATGTGTACCCTCAGCTAAGTCTTCATGTTTGCTTGGTGATATGCATCCCTAGTTTGCATATCTCAGATGACAAATTCATACCTTCTTTCCTTAAACCTATAATACCTCTTCTCCTCTCCTTCCTCTCAGCTGAATACCATTCTTCCATTTCACCAAGAAAATAAATGCAATCAAAAGAGAATTTTCTCAAGCTCCTTCCACATCCACCCACCCACCTGCCCACAGGCTCTGACTTTTCTCTGCCTCCTCTGAATAAAGTGTCCACACTCCCTTCAATCAAAAGTCACCCCCAGTATGGCTACATCCCATGGTCTCTCACCTTCTCAAGTTTATCACTGGCAACTTCCCCCTTCTGCATCATCGGTTTTCACCCTCTACTAGGTTTTCTAAAGCAGCATATGAATGTGTTACTATTTCTCCCATCCTCAAAAGCAAATTCCTTCAGGGATACAACCTCTGATTGGATCCTGGACCTGCCTCTAAAATAGCAATAATCTATGGTTTGAATATGAACCATATTGTAGATATTATCGTATCAATATTGAATGTCTTGGATAAGATGATATTGTGATTATGTAGGAGAACATCCTTATTTTTAGGAGATATAAGCTGAAGTATTTAGGGTAAACGTTTATGTTGGCAATTTTAAAGCCACTCAGAAAATGTAAGAAATACATTGATATACTTAAAGAAAGCAAATGTGGCAAGATGTTAGCAATGGGTTAAACCAGTAAATACAATATCTACCTTTTCTGTCATTTAGTATTTGTCAAAAATAAAAAGTTGGGGGGAAAAGATTACGGTCACAGAAATACTTTGTGAAAGGAATAAATCAGATTCTTGAGCAAGCCACCACTAGATCACTTTGTCATCCAACTAACACTTGAGTTCTTTCCTTTCCTTTCCAAACTCCTCAAAAGAGCAGTCTATTTTCTAATTTCTCTTCCCCAGGCAGGCTCTCATGAATCCTCTCCCCATCAGGCCTAAGGGAACTGCTCTTTCCAAGTGCATCAATGATCTCCACATTGCTCAATCCAAAAGTCAAATCCCAATCCTCACCCTCCCTGACCTGCCGGAAGCATCTGATGCAGCCAATCAGGCCTGTGGATTCTCTGGGCTACCGACAGTCTCGCCTTTATTCCTCCCAGGCTGGGTCCCAGGACCCCTCTGCTAGCTATACTCACTCCCTTTGTGCTTTCACGCAGCCTCATGACTTTAAGTACCAACTGCAAGCCAAGGACTCCCAAATTTACATCTCAGGTCTCGACCCATCCTCCATACTCCCCAAATATCCAACTGCTTCCTTCACAGTTCCTTGGGGGATATTCAAAAGGCCTTTCAGGCTGAAGATGTGGCACTCAAAAAGGAGCTAATCTTTCCAGACAAACCTGCTTCTCCCTCTATCTTCCCCATTTTACTAAATGGCCATTCCACTGTTCCAGTTACTCAGGCCAGAAATCTGGAGTCACCTTGGATTCTTTCCCTGAAACTTCAGGTCTTAACTATCTATTAGCAAGTCCTGTCAGCACTACCTTCCATGTATACCCAGAATCCAACACCATCTTGCTATCATCCTTGTCTAGAATCTCACCTGGGATTTTGTGGGGTTTTTTTGTTTTGTTTTGTTTTTTTATTTTATTTATTTAATTGACAGAGAGAGAGAGAGACAGCGAGAGAGGTAACACAAGCAGGGGGAGTGGGAGAGGGAGAAGCAGGCTCCCCGCGGAGCAAGGAGCCAGATGCGGGGCTCGATCCCAGGACCCTGGGATCATGACCTGAGCCGAAGGCAGTCGCTTAACCAACTGAGCCACCCAGGCGCCCCTCACCTGGAATTCTGTAATAGCTTCTTGCCTGTTCTCCCTGCTTTCATCCTTGATCTTCTATGGTCTATTCCTAACACAACAGCTGAAATCAAGCCCCCCCCCCCCAACAATTTAGACCTATGGCTCCTAACTGCCTCTGACCAGAGTCACGTAGCCCTTACTTACCATTTAAAAAACCTGTAAAAATGCCTCTGGGAATAATACAAACTTGCCTTTCGAAAAGTCTGTGGGATGCTGTTCTGCCTGAGATAACAAACACAATGTGCTGTGTTGGCATGAAAAAAATAATAACAACTTGCAGCTTAGTGATAATCACGGGATGAAGAACTTTTGCCTTTGTACTCTAGAGAAGACACTGCTAACGCCATCTGCTAAGAATGTTTTACAGTTCTAGGCCCCTAAAGTGGAACGACCGGGTCCCTGAAGCAGAACGACCACCTCACTACAATCATCCTGAAACCAGACAGGGAGATGCCAGAAGGGAGAAGATGATCAAGAAGGGAAATGTTACAGCTGACCTAACCCTCACCAATCAGCATGATACAAGACCCTGAGACCCTTCCCCTGAATTTCACCCTTTAAAACCACCCGCTTGTAAGCCAAAAGGGAGTCTGGGACTTTTGAGCATCAGCCCCGTTCTCCTGGGAGGCGCCACACCAGCAAATAGTCTATCTTTCTTCACTGCAAAAGCCTGTGTTAGTTTTTATTGGCTTGCTGCACACCGTATGGATGAACTCTCACGTGGTTTGCTACAAAGCCAGAGCGATCCTTTTTGGTTGTTTTGGTTATGTCACAATTCCATCCTTTTTATAGGACATTTTTCCTTCCTGCCTTTTTTCCTCTTTCATGCCACCAATTTCTTTGAGAAACTAGGTCATTTATCCTATAAAATGTCCCACACTTTAGGTCCGGCTGACTGTCTCCTCAAGGTGTCTTTGACTTGTTCCCCTGATCCCTGTATTTCCTGGGAACTGATAGACAGATTCATGTTAGGCTTGGCTGGAATCATGTTCAAATTTTTAGGCAAGAACACTTCTCAAGTGGTGCTGGGGACCTCCCATTACCTCACATCATGAGGCACATCACAGCTGGCTGCCACCATTTTAACAATGTCAAGGCTGTCCATGGCTTCAGATGATGGCAGCCTGATCCCTCCATTTTATTTCCCCACTGTCTTCCCACTCTGTGGTTGCTGCTTAGATCCATTTTCTCATTAGAGGTGGCAAACCAGCAATTTTCTCATTCTAGTAATCCTTCTGTAGCTACTAACTAGAATTCTATAAAGAAGCCTACTCTCATTAACCCTCGGGTTTTGCAAAGATGTAGTTTATATAGGCAAGGCAGGATAAATGCTTGATTTTTGCCTTCACTAATTTTTAAACTGAGTTAATGCTCTAACAACCCAAATATGTGACCAGTGAGTTCCTTCCCCTCCCCTCATTATACACGCATGAATTTTTATATATTTGATGTGTTTTCAATTCACTGCAGTCATTACTCTTCTGGATGTCCCAATTGTTCTATTGTTAGTCTATGAAAGTCCTTTGGCTCCTGAGTCCTTCTGACACAAGCCCATTAACCTTTGTTAATGTCCTCACTTTCCAGCACACTATATCCTAGGCCTATGACGTGCATGATGTGCATATCCTGCTGTAGAACAGGAATCAGCCATTTCTCCAAAAAGCCTCTGTTCCTTTTAGCCGGGAAAGAACAGAGCCCACAACTTGGGCACTGGGAATACTAAATGCCATATATTCTGCTGCTCATTGCTTCTAACTTTTCCATAAACGAAATGAGAAATACATTTAAGGTTAAAAAATGTCCTAAGTCTCTACTGATATTTACAGTTCCAATCTCGGATTATAGGGCTTTTATCTCATTTCTTTTATATTTGTAATCTTTTCCTTGACACCGAAAATCATGATTCCTAATGACACTGCCGTGGTTACTTGCTTTATCTCACAATGTAGCTATAATAGTTTCAACATGACAATTCTAACCCTGCCACTCACAATAAAGCTAATGAATGCAGGTTTCTGATTTCCTAGCAGTTCTTCGCGTCCTTAGAATGCATTCCATTAAGGATGAACAGTCAAATATTGTATTTTAAAGTTACTTGAAGTAATTATTTTCTCTGTGTAGTCATGGCTACAAACTTAAGTTTGTTTCAGTGTGTCTTAAAATTCTGGGGATCACTTTCTTCCTTTTTGATTTACTGTGTTTTTTTTAATTATATAAAATATTTCTATGGTTCCAAAGTTTAAATTGTATAACAAAGTAAATTCACTAAAGTATTTTGTTCCCACACTGTTGCCTCTATCCCAGTATGGGTAACCACTTTTTGTTAGTTTTGGATTTATTTTTTCCATTACTTTTTCTTGAAAATATAAGACGCACACACACACATACACACACCCCCTTTCCTCCCCAAAGGCAGCACACAAAGAACCAGAGGGATCCCATTAAGAAGTAGGGGTGATCATATCACCCTCACTCAAAGCCAGCAGCTTCTCACCCCCACTGCAATAAGAACGTAAAGCCTTTATGGGTGCAGCCTGCAAGGCCCTGGGGTGTCCTCCTTGTTACCTCAGGACCTAATCCTTCCTACTCTCTCTCTCTCATGCTCATCAACGTATCACAAGATATATCAAGTTCATGGATGGGATGACTCACATTATCATAACCATGACAATTTTCCTCAATCTAATGTAAAAAGTCAGTGCATTATAATAAAAATCCTAGTATGCTTTGATGTGGAACTTGAAAGTTGATCCTAAAATTAGTAAGAAAGAGTAAAGAAGAATAGCCAAGATGATTTTAAAAAGAACAGGAATAAAAAAGATCATCCTTTTCCATATATAAAGACTTAAGAGATGAGGGAGCCTGGCTGGCTCAGTCAGAGGAGCATGGATGGGACTCTTGATCTTGGGGTTGTGAGTCTGAGCCCCATGTAGGGTGTGGAGATGGCTTAAATAAAACAAAAGACTTAAGAGATAGATCATAAAAGTAGGAATAGTAATAAACAGCTAGCATTTACTGAGCTTTCCATATTCCAGGCATTGCTCTAAGCATATTACATTACATATTACATTAATATTGCTCTAAGCATATTACTTAATCCTCAACAACCCTATAAGGAAGGTACTATTATTATCTACTTACAGATATGAAATCTATGGTGTAGGGAGGGTAGGTAACTCATTCAAAGGTACAAAGCTAATAGCAATGGAAGCAAAAACCTGCACAGTCTGATGGAAGAATCTGCTTGTTCTTACCTGCTTCATTAAATCACAATTAAAACAGTGTGGTATTGGCTCAGAGACAGAAATACAGACCAATGGAATGGAGAGTCCAGAACAGACCCGTGAAAAAATGAGACCCTGCTCTATAATGAAGGTAGATTGATAATCAGTATAAAAAAAGATAAAGGATGGATGAATCAGCAAATAGTGCTACAGCAATTAATTATCCATATGGAAGATGACAAACTGAGACCTTTTTCACACAATTTGTAAAATTAAACCCAAGATGTATTAAAGACCAAACTGTAAGATACAAGAATAAATTAGGCTAGGTTGAAATTATTAACATCTGCATAAAAAAAAAAAAGGCACCATAAGCAAAGCAAAAAAGACAAGCTATAGACTGGAAGAAAGTACCTGTAAAGTACATAACACTCAAAAAATGAGTAAGTAGAATCTACAACAATGTCCACAGAGCAGTATTAAAAAAGAAAAAGCCAAATAACCCAACAGAAAAAAGAGTGAGGGATGTGAACCAGCTCAAAAGCAGAAACCCAAAGACAAACAAGCATTTGAAAAGATGCCAGGCCTCACTAGGCATCAGTGAGATACAAGTTAAGGCAACAATGAAGTTACCACTTCACACACATCCAATTGCTGAGGAGGACCAAGTCTGGCAATGCAAGTGCTGAGGAGGCTGAAAGAAATGGGAACTGAAACGTCAGCATACAAACTGGCCCTGGAAAGCACTGGACAATCCTTAGTAAGGATGGAGAGATGAATACCTGATGACCCAACAATGTCACTTCTAGGAACCAGACTGGAGAATCTCTCAGACTCTTGCACAAGGATCTATGTTTAAAAATGTTCTCCGCAGCACCGTTTGTAATTGCAAAAATGTAGAAGTAATAGTCCATCATTTGTATTAGTACTACTACTGAAACAGATCAACTGTGCCTATTCATACAATGGCATAGTGTACACAGATAATAGATCTCTACGTACCTACAAGGATGAGCCTCAAAAATATACTGTTGCATTAAAAAAAGGAAGCTGCAGAGGAAAAGTACAGTATGACATCATTCATAAATTTCCTAACTACACAAAACCAGAACATTTCTTCTTTGTGGGTATGTATACGCACATTTCTACAGGTAAATAGACAATGCGAGAATGGCAACCTTGTATCCACGCAGGACCCATCTCTGAGGAGGAACGGTGGCAGAAGGGAGGAAAGGTAGGGCTTGACCCGTGTCTGGGCAGGTGTGGAACATGCTAACACCTTTTAAATCTGGGTGGTGGGTACTTGGGTATCTGCTCATGTTTTTATAAATGTTTTATATTTAGTGTTTCTATGTTTCAAGTACATATATTTATAAAAATTTCCCATATCTCATGATGTCTGCCCGGTCTAGTTCAGAGATATTTTGAGGGTTAAAAGAAATGCCTTAAGTGGAAGTTCTTGGTAAACCATATGGTACTTATCAGACATAAGGCATTACTGCTCATAATCCACACAATAAAATCTGGTCTTAGGAGTCTCCCACAGCTTTTAGTCCAAATTAATATGATCTTGATAACTCACATGTTTCACTGGATTTGATTCTGAGTGACTCCTGGCTGTTTTATATGTTAATTCCAGCCACTAAGCATGAAAACCTACTATCACTAAAAATATTCAACCAACTCTGTTGCGAGCTTTGAAGACAACAGTGAAAAGGGAATTCTGAAAGTGTTCTGAGCAATCGTAGCACCAGCAGAATGAGCTTACAGGCCCTCAGAGCAGCTCTTTGAAAGAACTCACGCAGCTGTAGTCCCCCAGGAACAGAGCATCAGTCTCATTATGTTTCCATGTTGATGGCATCTTCACATTTGTCAGTTTCCTCTCCTTCCTGAGATTACAAGTCTAATAAGGACAGTGCAGCAGGACGGGTAAAAGAATGGTTCTGCAGTTGTCAGGCTGCTTGGGTTTAAACCCTAGTTCTGACCTTTGCTAGGTGTCTGACTCTCGTTCAAGTTATTTAACCTCCTTAGTTTCCATAATAATAATATGGTTTTTAAAAAAAGAATTGAGGGGTGCCTGGCTGGCTTAGTCAGAAGAGCATGCAATCCTTGATCTCAAGGTCATGAGTTTGAGCCCCACATTGGTTGTAGAGAGGACTAAAAAAAAAAAAACACAAAAACGAAAAACTGAGATAATGCACGTAAAGCACTTAGTCCAGCACCTAGTGTAAGGTAGACCACCACAATTGTTATTTGCTGTTGCTACTGTTCTTGTTACTATTATTATCACTGTCAAGAAATATCTCATTTCCTTGCTATGGCCTCTGAAGACCTCATGAGTTCAGAGGTCAGCAACTTGTTTTCTTAAAAGTCAGATAATAACTATTTTAGGCTTTGCATACCACACGGTCTCTCTGTGGGAACTACTCAACTCTGCCCTTGAAGCCCTGAAAGCTGCCTTGGACAATACATACATGAACAGGTATAACTGCATCCCAATAAAATTTTACTTATAACAAAAGACAGCAGGCCAAATATGACCTGCAGGCCAGTTTGCAGACCCCTAATCTAGATGATTGTATCTGCTAATTGCATGGGATTTCCACATACTGCATACATTTGCATAGCCTATGCAACGTGTTGTCAGGTTAAAAAGCGATTTACTCCTATGTATAGTAGCAGTCACTTCTTTTTTTCCTCTTCCCTGTTATATTCTCTATAACTGACTTGGTAAACCCAGAATACCAAGCGGACCCAAAAAGTGACAGAAACTCAAAGTATATCAAGGGTCATAAGAAAAGCTTCACCACAGCATCGTCTTGGTACAGATGTTAGGCCTTTATTACGGACCAAAAGCCAGTGGCTTCCCCTAATATAAGCAAAATTATATATAGAAGTCAGGTTTTCTTTACAGTCTTAGTTTCTTTTCTGCCCTCCTTATTTTCCAACTTGATGTAGGAAAACAGTAACAAGGAAATAAAGAATATAATACTGTTTCTTTAATCATATTTATAACTAATTCATAAATCCCTTCCCAGCACCACAATTAGCAGATGCGCTATGCAAGCCACTGGTAATCACATTCAGCATATTCCTAATAGCAGCCTCTATCTGCTGAGCCCAGCCTTTCATGTTGCTTCTGCCCTCCACCCCCTGACCAGCCCCCTTCGCTGCAGGGAGGGCCCAGGACAGAGGCAGCAGCATGATGGCCAGCCTTCCGCTTGGGAGTCCAACCCCACCCTCTGGGTGTGGGGCTTGACGACATGGACAGAAGATACCAAAACCACAGTCGGCTGCACCCACCTGCAGCTGGAGGCTCAGGGCCCTGTGCTTCACAGCTGACGCAAGCAGGGCATGGCCCACACGCACCTGTCCCAGTTGCTCCCTCCACTGGCTCCACCACAGCCTGCCAAAGAACAAGTCAAAGATGCAACCAGTCAAAAAAAGCCACCCAGAAAAGAGAAGGGCAGTGAGGGCTGGGCCTTGGACCCTCGGCTCGAGTCCCTATCCCTCACTGTGCCGGCCATCTTAATTGACACTGGTTGGAGCCACTGCTGAAGAAAGCAAGAAATAGTTCTAGAACAGCCAATTAAGGGTTGGAAACTGATGGTTCCTAAGGTTCCAGCCTTAGAAACTATAGATATGCTCTATTTGGAATTACACAGGTTTAAAAATATATATTTATGAACTATTGCCAACATTAAAAAAAAACAGGAGATTTTATAGAATAATCTGCAAAAAACATGGCTTTTAGATTTCCAGTTTTGGCTTCTTTTCTGCTTATTTTCTAATTAGCTGCAGGAAAATAGTAGTGAGGAAATGAGAGTTTGCAACCTCTTTTTTTCACAGAAACACTCACTTTGCCTGGTTACTCTAACCTAGCAAAATCTTTCTGTCCTCCTAATCTGGGCCAGGCTTAGCTGCATCACTCACTTCAATATCTCAAACTATCTTGCATTACTACTTATCTTTTTAAGCATTTAGGGAATTACAAGTTCCCTGAATGCAGCCCCAGCACCCAGTGTAGTACTAGGAACATTTTAAGCTCCCAATAAATATACACTGAATAAATAAAATTATGTAAAAATATTTTCTATAGACTCTAATAGAAATGCATACTTATTAAGCATTTAAAAGTATTCGCCAGGATGCCGGGGTGGCTCAGTTGGTTAAGTGTCTGACTCTTGATTTCAGCTCAGGTCAAGATCTCAGGATCCTGGGATCGAGCCCCCCCATATCGGGCTCCCTGTTCAGCGGGGAGTCTGCTCCTCCCTCTCCTCTCTCTCTGCCCCTCTCCCTGACTTGTGCTCACGGGCGCTCTCTCTCTCTCAAGTATCTTTTAAAAATTTGCCAAATAAATTTTAAATAAAAATAACTTAAAGAAGTTATTTAAAATAAAGAATTTTAAGGTGTACTGATGTTCTGGATACTGTGCTAAATACTTTAGAGATTACCATATTTATTTCCCATGACAACCCTGAAAGACACTTAATGGTGTGCCTGTCTCACACATGAGGAAAGTGAAATGTGGAGAAGTGAAAGGACCCAACACTACATGTTGGAACATGGATTTGAGCTTGTCAGTCTAACTGCAAAGCTTCTGCCTTTATCCATACTATATAGAGGGTCTAGCTCTTTTGAGCTTTTAATATGCTGCCATTCAGGACACCAAAGGACCACCAGAGATAATGTACAGTGGGATCAGTCCCATTATAAAGCAGCTCATTGTTACACATGCTTGGCTTTCAAAGTCATCTAACTCATGTCTCTCCAAAGTGTGGACAGTGCTGACGAAAGGCCTTGCAGAGCAGTTAAGAGCATGGGCTTTGGCATCAGAAAGATGGGTAGGTGAGCCCTATTTTGCCAAATACATCTTATATGAGCTTGGGCAAGTTACTCAACCTTTCTGAGACTCTTTGTGTATCTTCGTCTTTACAAAAACAGTACTTAGTTTAGTTTATGGTGACGATTATATAAGACTTTACATTAAGAAAATTAACACACACAAACTTAACAACACAGGGTTTAGAACATAGTAAGTACTCAATTAGTGTTACTTCTGATTGTGTGAAACCTGATTGTATAGTGGAACAAGCTGTCAATAAATATTTATTAAGCATCAATTATGTTTGAAACACTGTTTTTAATGCTTTGTAAAACAAGGCTGAGGTAAGATGATGGCTGCTGATCTGTAGGGCAAAGGAGTGCACTCACCACAAAATACTCTGCTGCCTAAACTCCAGGGCGGTGGTCTGCATCTGAAGTTTGGTTCTACGAAAAACCACGTAGATCAGCCAGGACTTCCAGGCCTGCCTCATCTTTTGCCTTGCATCTAGATGCACCAGAAAGATTTTCAAAGAGGAGTAGGGAGAGATACATTACTCTGGGTTATGATAAAAGCTCATGGGCTCTCTGTATTCATCCCTCCTTTTGAAGATCTAAATTCCTCCAGCCTTCAAGTGCCCCCTGGTGGAAAAGTTATGAAGCTCTACAAAATAAATCAGGATGCAAGTACACACGAAGAATGGCTATGTAAGTGATGACATTTACAAAACGCAGGAAAATCAATATATTGCACTGTCCGGAAATCTTTTGTCTTACAGCCCTTATTTTTAGAGATATGTTCCATAATATTTACAGATAAAATGATATGAAAACAAAAAGCAGAGAAGTGAGACTGGTCTGAGTTGGTAATTGCTGAAGCCGAGTGACAGGTACATGGAGGTTCATTATTCCATCTTTCAATTTTGTAGATACGTAAAATTTTCCACAGTAAAAAGTTAAAGGAGAAGAAGAAATCATGTCATAAAACTTGCTGTTTGAAACAATAAGCAACACAAAAGAAAAGGATACCACGTATATCTATTTGGAAAACAGAATAAAAGGGATCAGTAATGATCCTGGAGAAAAGAGACTTTACTAGATACAGAAACTGCAAAGGTCCACAGGTCTCCCTTTGCGGTAAATCCCATTTTTATTATCAAAGTCTAATGAAATAAATTTCTGTTCTTTTTAGAACAAGAAGGAGAAAACAAAAAAAAAAATTTTTTTTTAAGATTTTATTTATTTATTTGACAGAGAGAGACACAGCGAGAGAGGGAACACAAGCAGGGGGAGTGGGAGAGGGAGAAGCAGGCATCCCGCCGAGCAGGGAGCCCGATGCAGGGCTCGATCCCAGGACCCTGGGATCATGACCTGAGCCGAAGGCAGACGCTTAACGACTGAGCCACCCAGGCGCCCCAGGAGAAAACAAAATTATGTCAACCATTTTCGGGTCATTCTCCAAAATGTGGTCAATACAATGAGAGCTATATTTATGTTTCATAGCAACTGACAAGTCAGGTCAAAACATGGTCACAACTTAACATGTAGCTTCCTCAGGCTCTTTGGGCCACACTGCTGTGGTTTAAGAGTTTGGGTTCCTACGTGAGACAAACCAGGTTTGAACACTGAGCTTGTCACTGAGCTGAGTAACCCCACAAAGTTCCTCATCTGCAAAATGGCGCCTTCCTTAAAGGTGTGTTTGCCAAGAGTAAATGAGATCATCGATGAAAAGTGTCTCCAATAAATGCAAGCTGTTATTTTCTGAGGGTGGTACCCAAGAAACTGCAATAATGGTCTCTGCCATGATTCTCGACAATCTGAGAACCATGCTTCCCTAAGGCCTGAAAGTACTTGTTACTTTTTTTACTTAACAGTGCAAGAGTGACTGAAAACTATAGAACACTCATGAAAGAAATTGAGGAAGACACAAAGAAATGGAAAAACGTTCCATACTCATAGGTTGGAAGAACAAATACTGTTAAACTGTCTATGCTTCCCAGAGCAATATACATTCAATGCAATCCCTATCAAAATACCATCAACATTTTTCACAGAGGTGGAACAAATAATCCTAAAATTTGTATGGAACCAGAAAAGACCCTGAATAGCCAAATGAAAGTTGAAAAAGAAAGCCAAAGCTGGGGGCATCACAATTCCAGACTTCAAGCTCTATTACAAAGCTGTAATCATCAAGACAGTATGGTACTGGCACAAAAACAGACACATAGTTCAATGGAACAGAATAGAGAACCCGGAAATGGATCCTCAACTCTATGATCGACTTCTTCAACATAGCAGGAAAAAATACCCCATGGAAAAAAAACAGTCTCTTTCAACAAACGGTGTTTGGAAAATTGGACAGCCACATGTAGAAAAATGAAACTGGACCATTTCCTAACACCACACACAAAAATAAACTCAAAATGGATGAAAGACCTAAATGTGAGACAGGAATCCATCAAAATCCTTGAGGAGAACACAGGCAGCAACCTCTTTGACCATGGCTGCAGCAACTTTTGGCTAGACATGTCTCCAAAGGCAAGGGAAATAAAGGCAAAAATGAATTATTGGCATGTCATTGAGGTAAAAAAGCTTTTGCACAGCAAAGGAAATAGTCGACAAAACCAAAATATAACCTATAGAATGGGAGAAGATATTTACTAATGTTTTATCAGATAAAGGGTTAGTATCCAAAATCTATAAAGAACTTACCAAACTCAACACGCGAAGAACAAATAATCCAATCAAGAAATGGACAAAAGATATGAACAGACATTTCTCCAAAGACATACAAATGGCCAGAAAACACATGAAAAAATGCTCAACATCACTCAGTATCAGGGAAATACAAATCAAAACCACAATGAGATACCACCTCACACCAGTCAGAATGGCTAAAATTAACAAGTCAGGAAAGAACAAATGTTGGCAAGGATGCCGAAGAAGGGGAACCCTCTTATACAGCTGTTGGGAATGCAAGCTGGTACAGCCACTCTGGAAAACTGTATGGAGGTTCCTCAAAAAGTTAAAAATAGAGCTACCCTATGACCCAGCAATTGTACTACTAGGTATTTACCCCAAAGATACAAATGTAGTGATCTGAAGGGGCACCTGCAGCCCAATGTTTAAAGCAGCAATGTCCACAAAAGCCAAACTATCGAGAGAGCCCAGATGTCCATCGACAGATGAATGGCTAAAGAAGATGTGGTATATATATACAATGAAATATTACACAACCATCAAAAAAATGAAATCTTGCCATTTGCAATGATGTAGATGGAACCAGAGGGTATTATGCTAAGTGAAACAAGTCAATCAGATGACTTATCATATGATTTCACTCATATGTGGAATTTAAGAAACAAAACAGAAGAGCACAGAGGAAGGGAGGGAAAAATAAAACAAGATGAAATCAGAATGGGAGACAAACCATAAGAGACTCTTAACCACAGGAAACAAACTGAGGGTTGCTGGAGGGGAGGTGGGTAGGGGGATGGTATAATTGGGTGATGGGCATTAAGGAGGGCATGTGATGTAATGAACATTGGGTGTTAAATACAACTGATGAATCACTGAACTCTACCTCTGAAACTAATAATATACTGCATTAATTAATTGAATTTAAATAAAATTAAATTTAATAAAACAGTGCAAAAATGAACAGACACTCCCTGAGGTCTGTAGGCATGGCCTGAGACAATTGTCATACGTCAAGAAGAACTCTTCCTTTTTAAAAATTTATTTGAGAGAGAGAGAGTGCCCGCACATGCACACAAATGCATGCATGGGGGGGGGCAGCAGAGTCTTAAGCAGACTCCATGCTCTCATGACCCTGAGATCATGACCCTGAGATCACAACCTGAGCCAAAACCAAGAGTGAGACACTTAATGGACTGAGCCACCCAGGCACCTCCAAAAACAATTCTTTTTATCTGAAGAATTCAAGTGACTTTTCTTTCTACTCCATAATATAGCTGTATTTATTATAACTGCAAATAATAGAAGATGGCAGAATGCATATTCCTCAAATAAATATGGAATATTTACAAGATAAATGTTCTAAAACAAACAAAATAAAACAAACCTTAACAAATTGTTTAACAGAACTGAAATCATACTAAGTCTGTTCTCTCATTCCTAATGGGGTAAAGTAGAAAATTAATAAACATATTTTGAACTATTTCTATAAATATAGAAAGGTATTAGAAAGTCCCCAATAGGGGCGCCTGGGTGGCTCAGTCATTAAGCGGATGCCTTCAGCTTGGGTCATGATCCCAGAGTTCTGGGATCAAGTCCCGCATCGGGCTCCCTGCTCAGCAAGAAGCCTGCTTCTCTCTCTCCCACTCCCACTCCCCCTGCTTGTGTTCCCTCTCTCGCTGTGTCTCTCTCTGTCAAATAAATAAATAAAATCTTAAAAAAAAAAGAAAAGAAAGTCCCCTATATAAGACTAAACACACTTCTAGATAATCTGTGGGTCAAAACAGAAGTCTTAATGGAAATTAGAAAATATTTCTCAGGGACGCCTGGGTGGCTCAGTCGGTTAATCAGCTGACTTCGGCTCAGGTCATGATCCCAGAGTGCTGGGATCAAGTCCTACATCAGGCTCCCTACTCAGCAGGAGGTCTGCTTCTCCCTCTGCCTGCCATTCCCCTTGCTTGTGTGCTCTCTCACATGCTCACTCTCTCTCTCTCTCTGGAAAATAAATAAATAAAATATTTTTAAAAAGGGGAAGAAAACATTTCTTACTGAATGAAAGCAGAATTGCAAATATTAAAATCTGTGGGGTGCAGTTAAAGCCATGCTTAAAGATAACTTTATTACAGTAAATGCTTGTGTTAGAACAAAGGAAAGGTCTCAAATCAATAATCTCAGCTTGCATCTTAAGACACTAGAAAAGAAAAAACCAAATTAAAATCAAACCTTGCAGAAGTGAGAGAATATAAAAACAGGAACAGAAATCAAGGAACTTGAAAACAGAAGAACAACAGAGAATGAATGCAGAAGCTGGTTATTTGAAAAGAAGGATAAAACTAATAAAGCTCTATCCACACTTACCAAAAATAGAAGGCTAAAGACATAAATGATCAATATTAGAATGGGAGGAGCTACCACTACAGACCCTGCAGACATTAACATTAAAATGGAATACTTCAAATGACTCTATACCATAAATTAAACAACATATTTACAATGGACCAATTTCTTGAAAAACAAATTACCAAAACTCATTCAAGAAGGAAGAGGTAACCTAAATAGTCTCACATCTACTTAAAAACTTGAATTCAAAGTTCAAACTTCTTTAACAAAGAAAACTCCAGGCCCAGATGAGTTCACTGGAGAATTTTACCAAATATTTAAGGAAGAAATAATACGAATTCTACAAATCCTTTTTAGAAAATAGAAGACGATGTAACACTCCCAACTCATTCTATGAAGCCAGTACGACCCCGAACCAAAACCAGACAAGGACATCATAACAAAAGAAAAGTACAAGCCAATATCCTCATGAACACAGAGGTAAAAATCCTCAACAAAAAAATTAGCAAATTGAACCGAGGAATAGATAAAGAATGGCATTAATCTGAGGAATGTAAGGCTGGTTCAAAATTTGAAAATTGCTCTGTTTCACCATATTAATGGACTAAAAAGGAAAAGCAGTGAATCATCTCAATAGATACAGAAAAATCATCTGACAAAATTTAATGCCTCTTACTGATAAAAATGCTCAGAAAACTAGGAATAGAACTTCCTTAACCTGACAAAGGACATCTACAAAAAACCTACAGCTAACATCATATTTAATGATTAAACACTGAATGCTTTTCCCTTAAGATCAGGAACAAGGCAATGATGTCCACTCTGACCACTCCTATTCCATATCTTACTGGAAGCTCTAGACAGTGTAATAAAAATAATCTGGAAAGGAAGGGATAAAAATGTCTCTGTTCAGGGCACCTGGGTGGCTCAGTCATTAAGCGTCTGCCTTCGGCTCAGGTCATGATCTCCAGGATCCTGGGATCAAGCCCCGCATCGGACTCCCTGCTCCACGGGAAGCCTGCTTCTCCCTCTCCCACTCCCCCTGCTTGTGTTCCCTCTCTCGCTGTGTCTCTCTCTGTCAAATAAATAAAATCTTAAAAAAAAAAAAAAGTCTCTGTTCACATATGACTTAACTATCTGCATAGAAAAATCCCTTGGAATCTACAAAAAAGGTCCTATAACCAATCAAACTTAGCAAGGTTGCAGGATATACAAGATCCATATGTAAAACCATAGAATTTTTAGAAAAAAACACTGGAGAAAATCTTTGTGACATTGAAGTAGGTGGAGTTCCTAGATACAGTATCAAAAACATAATCCATAAAACAAAAAAATAATAAATTGGACTTTTTCAAAACTAAAAATTTTTGCTCTGCAAAGACCCAGTTAAGAAAATGAAAAGACAAGGAAAAAAAAAAAAGAATGAAAAGACAAGCCACATTCTGGGAGAAAGTACCTGCCAATCATGCTTTTCACAAAAGACTTGTAACCAGAATATATTTTTTAACAAAACTCAACAAGAACACAACCAATTTAAAAGGACAAAAGATCTTGAACAGACTCTTCACCAAAAAGAGAGATATAAATAGCAAGTAAGCATAGGAAAAGATACTCAACATCATTAATCATTACATAAATACAAATTCCAACCTTAATGACATACTTCCACACACCTATCTGTATAGTTAAAATTTTATTTTAAATGACAATACCAAGTGCTAGTAAGATGAAAAACAAGTAGAACTCTCATAAATTGCTGGTAGGAATGCAAAGTGGTACAGTCATTTTGGGAAACAGTTTGGCAGTTTCTTACAAAGTTAAATATACACATATTGTAAGATCCCAGCAATCCTACACCTAATCACACCAGAAAATTATGCCTAGATAATCTACCCAAGAGAAGTATTCATATGGAAAACTATACACAAATGTTTATGATTTATTATTCATAGCTGTCTAAAATTGCAAACAACGCAGATGTCCTTCAATCAGTGAATGGATAAACTTTCATACACTCCTACTATGCAGTATACAGAATACTACTCAGCAATATAAAGGAACGAACTACTGATACATGCAACAACTTGGATGAATCTCAAATGCATTATGCTAAGTGAAAGAAGGCAGTGTCAAAATGCTACCTACTGTATGCTTCCCCTTATATGCCGTTCTAGAAAAGGAAAGTCTATGGTGATTAAGAACTGGTTCATGGTTGCCAGGTATCAAGCGTGGAGGGAAGGTGCTACAGAGGGTTAGCACAAGGTCAGGAGTGATGGAACTTTCTGTCTCCTGATTGTGGTGGTGGTTACACAACTATGCATTCCTCAAAACTCAAAGAACTATACACCAAAAGAGTGATTCCTCCTTTGTATAAATTAAAAAGGAAACAAAAACATAAGCAGCTTACCAGCTCAATACTGAAACAATGCACCTGGTGCTGTAACTAAGAGGCTTCAGCTTCTTACATTCTGGGAAAACAGACAAGGGGAGGAAGAATCCACTGTGCTGGGGGAGAGAAGGGAACATAACATAGGGAAGATGATATTTGAAATGGGCCTGCTGGAGGAACTGCAGGTGCAAACATGGAAAGATATGGAAGTGCACATCCAGCGTGGCAAGGGCATAGGGTGTATGGAAGGTAAAGAAGAGAAAGGGTGAAGACCCTGTATGCTATACCAAGGAGTGTTGACTTTATTAGCAAAGAGGAGCCAAATGCATTTGTATGCACAGGAGTGACATGATCTCACCTATGTCTTAACACTATTATAGCTATGTGGGACAATGAGAAGGGGGAGAAAATAAATGCAGGGAGATGAGAGAGGAACTTATAAAACTCTGGGGAAAAGATGAGGATTAATCGGGCAGTAGCAAAGAAAAGATGAGGGCAAGGGACATGTTGGAGAGCCATATTATGAGCATAGATAAATGACTGATGTGAGGCATGAGAAATGGATAGGCCATGCTTTAGTAAGGCTTCTCACTTAGCTAGGAAAAGTAGGAGGAAATGCAGGTCTAAATGTGGGGAAGTTGACAAGTTGTATTTGTAAATTGCTGAGTTTGAGGCGCCTGCAAGGCATTCACATGAAATGGGTATGAGGCAGCTGCTAATGCAGACTGCACTATCATTTTGAAACTCAGTGCCTTTTTCTCTTAGACTCCCAATATGGGTTTCTGGACTCAACTCAAAGAGGAACCAGATACTGACCAGAGCTAAACTGGCCACAAGATCACGAAGGGGCAACCTGGACACAGAAGACCAGAAGTGGAGGCGCCTGGGTGGCTCAGTCATTAAGCATCTGCCTTTGGCTCAGGTCATGATCCCAGGGTCCTGGGATCGAGCTCCGCATCGGGCTCCCTGCTCTGCGGGAAGCCTGCTTCTCCCTCTCCCACTCCCCCTGCTTGTGTTCCCTCTCTCGCTGTGTCTCTCTCTGTCAAATAAATAAATAAAACTAAAAAAAAAAAAAAAAAGAAGACCAGAAGTGAGCACTGCAACTTGACACATGACAGCTAAACAGACAGCCACCCCAGGTGCTGTAGGAGGGCACGAATAGCCAGTTCACAGAAATCATGCTTAAATGAGTTGTAAGTGCCATATGGAAAAAACCATAGGGATATGACTATCCAGGAGATACAGGAGTTCTTGCTCAGAGATGAAGATTCTGGATAATAGGGGGGCGCCTGGGTGGCTCAGTTGGTTGAGCGGCTGCCTTCGGCTCGAGTCATGATCCTGGGGTCCTGGAATTGAGCCCCGCATCGGGCTCCTTGCTCCGCGGGAAGCCTGCTTCTCCCTCTCCCCTCCAAAAAAAAAAGATTCTGGATAATAGGAAAGGGGATCAAACAAATGTTCCCTTTGACCTGGTGTTATTTTCTCTCAGAGATAATGTGCTTGTCTTCCCAAGAGCTTCTGTAAAAGTAAATGTGGGCTCTCAGGAAACTAGGAAAAAGAGAGGGGCCTTCCTCAACCTGATAAAGAATATCTACAAAAAGCCTTTATCATACTTAATGGTAAGAAACTCAAAATTTTCCCACTAAGATCAGATACAAGGCAGAAACGACCCCTCTCAACTACTCCTTTTCTTTTCGAAGATTTATTTTACTTATTTTAGAGAGAGACAGAGCGGGGAGGGGGAAGGGTCAGAGAGGAGAGAGAAACACAAGCAGATTCTGTGCTAAGTGAGGAGCCCAAAGCAGGGCTCAATCTCATGACCAACCATGAAATCAGACCTGAGCTGAAACCAAGAGTTGGACACTCAACAGACTGTGCCACCCAGGTGCCCCTCAACTACTGCTTTTCAACATCATATTAGAAGTTCTAGCTAATGCAACAAGACAAGAAAAAGCAATAAAAGGTATAAAGATTGGGAAGAAAGAAGTAAAACTGTCTTTTTTCACAGGTGACACAACTGTCCGTGTAGAGAACCCCAAAGAACTGACAAAACAAACAAAAAGATTCCTGGAACTAATAAGCAATCCATACCAAGGTTGAGATGAAAAGTTAATATACAAAAGTTAATTGCTTTCCTATATACCAGCAATGAACAAATGGAATTTGGAATTGAAAGCACAATACCATTTACATTAGCACCTCCAAAAACGAAATACCCAGATATAAATCTAACAAAATATATACAATGTCAATATGAGGAAAACTGCAAAACTCTAATGAACAAAATCAAAGAACTACATAAATGGAGGGATATTCCATTTTCATGGATAGGGAGACTCAATATTGTCAAAATATCAGTTCTTCCGGGGCGTCTGTGTGGCTCAGTCAGTGAAGTGTCTGCCTTTGGCTCAGGTCATGATCTCCAGGTCCTGGGATAGAGCCCCACGTCGGGCTCCCTGCTCAGTGGGGAACCTGCTTCTCCTTCTCCCTCTGCCTCTCCCCCTGCTTGTGCTCTGTCTCTCTCTCAAATGAGTAAATAAAATCTTTTTTTAAAAATGTCAGTTCTGGGCGCCTGGGTGGCTCAGTCGTTAAGCATCTGCCTTCGGCTCAGGTCATGATCCCAGGGTCCTGGGATCGAGTCCCACATCGGGCTCCCTGCTCAGCGGGGGGCCTGCTTCTTCCTCTCCCACTCCCCCTGCTTGTGTTCCTGCTCTCGCTGTCTCTCTCTCTGTCAAATAAATAAATAAAATCTTTAAAAAAAAAAAAAATGTCAGTTCTTCCCAACTTGATCTATAGATTCAAAGCACTCCTAACCAAAATCCCCGCAGGTTATTTTGTGGATATCAACAAACTGATTCTAAAGTTTACATGAAGAGACAAAAGACCTAGAATAGCCAACACAATATTAAAGGAGAACAAGGTTGGAGGAATGACATTACTGGAGTTCAAGACTTACTATAAAGCTACAGTAATCAAAACAAAATTATATTGGCGAAGGAACTGACAAATAGATCAATGGAACAGAAGAGAGGGCCCAGAAACAGAGCCATGTAAATACAGCCAATTTATCTTTGACAAAGGAGCAGGGGCAATACAATGAAGCAAAAACAGTCTTTTCAACAAATGGTGCAGAAACAACTGGACTTAGACATGCAAAAAAAAAAAAAAAAGAATCTAGACACAGATCTTATATTCTTCATAAAAATTAACTCATAATGGACTACTGACCTAAATGTAAAACACAAAACAATAAAATTCCTTGACTTAAATAACATAGGTGAAAACTCAGATGACCTTGGGTATGATACAACACCAAAAGCATGATCCACGAAAGAAAAATTTGATGAGCTGGACTTCATTAAAATTAAAAACTTTTGCTTTCCAAAGAAATGTAAAGAGAATGAGAATCAAGCCACAGACTGGGAAAAAATATTTGCAAAAGACACATTTGATAAAAGACTGTTATCCAAAATACACGAAGAATTCTTAAAACTCAACAAGAAAACAATCCAATTAAAAAAATGGACAAAAAACACCTCAGCAAAAGTATACAGATGGCAAATAAACATATGAAAAGACGTTCCACATCATATGTCACCAGAGAATACAAATTAAAACAACAAGATACCACTACACACCTATTAGAATGACCAAAATCCAGAACACTGTCAACACCAAATGCTGGTAAGGATGTGGAGCAACAGACACTCTCATTCATTGCTAGTGGAAATGCACAGTAGTACAGTCACTCTGGAAGACAGTTTGGCAGTTTCTTACAAAACATAGTCCTTATCATATGATCCAGCAATTGCAATCCTTGGTATTTATCCAAAGGAGCTGAAAACTTAGGTCCATACAAAAACCTGCACATGAAAATTTATAGCAGTTTTATTCCTAACTGCCAAAATTTGGAAGCAACCAAGATGTCCTTCTTAGAAATGGATAAATAAATTGTGGTACATCCAGACAATGGAATGTTATTCAGCACTAAAAAGAAATGAGCTATCGCCAAACTATGGAAAGAGCCAATATGTCCATCAACAGATGAATGGATAAAGAAGATGTGCCACACACACACACACACACACACACACACACACACACACACACACAGGAATATTATGCAGCCATAAAAAACCCGAAATCTTGCCATTTGCACAACATGGATGGAACTAGAGGGTATTATGCTAAGCGAAATAAGTCAATCAGAGAAAGACAAGTATCATATGATCTCACTGATATGAGGAACTCTTAATCTCAGGAAACAAACTGAGGGTTGCTGGAATGGTGGGGGGTGGGAGGGATGGGATGGCTGGGTGATGGACATTGGGGAGGGTATGTGCTATGGTGAACGCTGTGAATTGTGTAAGACTAATGAATCACAGACCTGTACCTCTGAAACAAATAATACATTATATGTTAAAAAAAAAAAAAAAAAAAAGATAGTAGGAAGGGAAAAATGAAGGGGGGGAAATGGGAGGAGAAGACGAACCATGAGAGACTATGGACTCTGAGAAACAAACTGAGGGTTTTAGAGGGGCGGGGGGTGGGGGGATGGGTTAGCCCAGTGATGGGTATTAAGGAGGGCATGTATTGAATGGAGCACTGGGCGTTATACGCAAACAATGAATCATGGAATACTACATGAAAAACTAATGATGTGGGGCACCTGGGTGGCTCAGTCGTTAAGCGTCTGCCTTCAGCTCAGTCATGATCCCAGGGTCCTGGGATCGAGCCCCGCATCAGGCTCCCTGCTCCGCGGGAAGCCTGCTTTCCCCTCTCCCACTCCCCCTGCTTGTGTTCCTTCTCTCGCTGTGTCTCTCTCTGTCAAATAAATAAATAAAATCTTTAAAAAAAACAAAAAACTAATGATGTAATGTATGGTAACTAACATAACATTAAAAAAAAAAAAAGAAATGAGCTATCAAACCATAAAAGATATGGAGGGACCTTAACTGCATATTACTAAGTAAAAGAAGCCAATCTGAAAGGGCTATATACTATATGATTTCAATTACATGACATTCTGGAAAAGGAACAACTATGAAGACAGTAAAAAGTTGCTGGGAGTGGGGGTAGATGGGTGTCTGGATGGGCACCCAGGTGGTGCAGTCGGTTGAACATCCAACTCTTGGTTTCTGCTCAGGCCATGATCTTGGGGTCATGGGATCGAGCCCTGCGTTGGGCTCCATGCTCTGCACAGAGTCGGCTTGAGATTCTCTCTCCCTCTCCTTCTGCCCCTCCCACTCATGCTCTCTCTCTCTCTCTCAAATAAATAAATCTTTAAAACAAAACAAAACAAAAGTTGCCAGGGGGATGATATGAGCTAAATAAAGAGAGAGAGCACAGATTTTTAGAGCAGTGAAAATACTCTGTATGATACCATAATGGGTACATGTCCATAGAAGGTACAACACTGAGAGTGAACCCTAGTGTAAACTATGGACTTTGAGTGATTATGTGTTGATGGGGGTTCACTGTAACAGATGTACCACTCTGGTGAGTGATGTTGATAGTGGGAGAGACTACTCATGCGTGGGGGAAGAGGAGTATATATACATATATATGTATCTGCCCCTTAATTTTGTGCTATGAACCTAACGAAAACTGCTCTCAAAAAATTAAGTCTTCATAAAAGAAAATCAAATAAATGAAGGCATTTTCTTTAGACATGTATTTCCTTGTCTCACCATGATTCTCGGCTCTAATGTACTTGGTCCTCTTCTCCTGCTGCTGATGCACATAGGTCCTCCAGGTCTGGAACATCAGGTTGTATAAGTAATATCTGAGGAGGCAAAAAAAAAAAAAAAGGCAAATGGCATTTCTTTCTTTCCTTTTTTTTAAGATTTACTTATTTGACAGAGCAAGAGAGAGAGAGAGCAAGAGAGAGCGAGCTCACAAGCAGGGGGAGTGGCAAGTAGAGGGAGAGGGAGAAGCAGGCTCCCCACTTGAGCAGAGAGCCTGATGTGGGGCTCGAACCCAGGACCCCAGGATCATGACCTAAGCCGAAGGCAGACGCTTAACCGACTGAGACACCCAGGTGCTCCTACTTTCTTTATTTTTTAAAGTTTATTTATTTATTGGGGCGCCTGGGTAGCTCAGTCGGTTAAGCGTCTGCCTTCGGCTCAGGTCATGATCCCAGTGTCCTGGGACCGAGCCCCGCATTGGACTCCATGTTCAGCGGGGAGCCTGCTTCTCCCTCTCCCTCTGCCTGACTGTCTGCCTACTTGTGATCTCTCTCTCTCTCTGTCAAATAAATAAAATCTTTAAAAATAAATAAAGTTTATTTATTTATAATCTCTACACCCAACATGGGGCTTGAACTCACAAACCAGAGATCGAATCACATGCTCCACAGACTGAGCCAGTCAGGTGCCCCAAATGGCATTTCTTTAAACCAAAAAAACTCCTAATTCAATATAACCAGTCCATTCTGTACTCAGAAATTAACATGGATGCTTCTGATACAAAAAAGTCATATCTATATCTTAAGCTAAAATCTTATTTCACATAGTCACAGTGAAATCTATTCTCCTTGATGGAGAGGCATTCTCCTCACTTTACAGTATCATTAAGGAAAAACAGGCTTGAATTACCTGAGAATAACTTCACCTTCAGCATTCACAAAGCTGTGACATTTAGAGTGACAGTCATATCTTTATCACTTTAATCATCCACATTATGTAAAACATTACCTCTCCTTTTCACTAAACATGGTCAATGACACCTTTCCTTTGTCTTTTCCTTCTCAATACATACACTATACACATTAAGACTGTCAGTCCCTCCGTATTTTCACTATCCTATTTCCTAAGACTTGATTTCATACTCTACAAGCTTATTAGAATGATTCAACATTGTCTTTATCTTATCTGAAATATCCACAAATCAGAAACCCTGACCCAAAGAACCTAAATAAAGAAGTGATTATGAGAGTAAATGCTATTTTTATTATTTTTTATTTTTTTATTTTTTTAAAGATTTTATTTATTTATTTGAGAGAGAGAGAATGAGAGACAGAGAGCATGAGAAGGAGGAAGGTCAGAGGCAGAAGCAGGCTCCCTGCCGAGCAGGGAGCCCGATACGGGACTCGATCCAGGGACTCCAGGATCATGACCTGAGCTGAAGGCAGTCGCTTAACCAACTGAGCCACCCAGGCGCCCCAGTAAATGCTATTTTTAAAAGACACACTGTGTAAGATACTTTTTATTGTATAAAAAAGGTATAAAATGTGGATTTGATATAATTCCAATTTTTACTTTTTCCTCTACTTATCCCTGGGAGTACTAATGTCAGGATTTAGTTTTTTCTCTATTTCTATTTTCTTAATGTCCCATACTGGGCATATATTTTCTCCTATAATCAATAAAAATTAAAACAACTTATTATTTTAAAAAAACAGAACACTCTTCTTACAGAATATATACAGTCATGGAATAAAAAGATCATAGTTAATAATCATTTGTTTATTATTTTTTGGAAACTTTGACCAGCAGGGAAGTATGAGGATTTTTAGAAATCACCAGGGTACAGTGAAAGTTGCCAATAAAAATGTAAAATAATACAGATGTTGTTATGAAGCAGAAACATGTTATGTTTTAAATAAATCAGTATCCTTAACTATTAAAAAAAAAACAGAACACTCTCAGAATTAGAAATTATACAGAAGTGAGAGTCAGTGAGAAAACCCTATTCAAACCATTAATATGACCAACACATAATGGTTACTTAAAGAGGTGTCTATGTGTGTGTGCCCACATGCACATGTGCTTGGGTTTATTTTAGGACTTTGATCTTACTTATTCTAAAAAGAATTTGAAGAAAAACAGAATAGGATTCAAAACCCTTCTTCAAATCAATGTGATCCATCACATTAACAGAATGAAAGAAAAGAATCACAGGGTCACCTCAAAAGATACAGAAAAAGCATTTGACAAAACTCAACAATCACTCATTATAAAGACATTTAACAAATTACGGATAGACCAAACATATCTCAATATAATAAAGGCCATATATGACAAGCCCACGGCTAACATCATACTCAAAGAAGAAAGGCTGAGAGCTTTTCCTCTAAGATCAGGAACAAGACAAAAGTGTCCACTCTTACCACTCCTATTCAACATAATACTGGAAGTCCTAGTCAAAACAATCAGGCAAGAAAAACAAACAAAAGGCATCAGAATGGGAAAGGAAGAAGTGAAATTGTCTCTATTTGTAAGTGACATGATTTTATATATAGAAAATCCTACAGACTCAGCCCCAAAACTATTATATTTAATAAAAAATTCAGTCAACTTTGCAGGATACAAAATCAACACACAGAAATCAGTAGCATTTCCATACACGAACAGTGAACTATCTGAAAAACAAATCAATTCCATTTACAATAGCATCAAAAACAATAAAATATTCTATAATAAATTTAACCAAGGAGGTGAAAGATCTCTATTCTGAAAACTACACAACACTGGCAAAAGAAATCAAAGACACAAATAAATGGAAAGGTATCCCACATTCATGGATTGGAAAATTAATATTATTAAAACGTTACTAAATTAGGTAATTTAATTACATAATTAAATATTAGTTAATATCACTAAAATATTAAAACAATACTACCAAAATCCATCTATAGATTCAATGTAAGCCCTATCAAGATTCCAATGGCATTTTCTACAGAAGTAGAACAATCCTAAAATTTCCATGGACCCACAAAAGACCCAAAATATCCAAAGCAATTCTGAGAAAGAAGAACAAAGCAGGAGGCATCACACCTCCTCATTAAAGCTGTATTAATCAAAACAGTATGGTACTGGCATAAAAACACACCAGTGAGGGACGTCTGGGTGGCTCAATCAGTTAAGTGTCTCCTTTCAGCTCAGGTCGTGATCCCAGGGTTCTGGGATTGAGTCCTGCATCGGGCTCCCTGCTCAGCGGGGAGCCTGCTTCTCCCTCTGCCTGCTGCTCTCTCATTCTCTCTCTGACAAATAACAAAATAAAATCTTAAAAAAAAAAAATCTTACTTTATAAAAAAAAAAAAGAAAAGAAAAGAAAAAACACACCAATGGACAGGAACAAACCCAAGTATATATGGTCAACTAATATCTGACAAAGGAGCCAAGACTACTCAATGGAGAAATGACAATCTCCTTGAAAAATGGTGCTGGGAAAATTCAATATTCACGTGTAAAAGAATGATACTAGACCCCATCTTAAACCACTCACAAAAATTAACTCACAGTGGATTAAAAACTTAAATATAAGACCTGAAACCATGAAACTCCTAAAAGAAAAAACAGGAAAAGAGCTCCTTCATATGGGTCTTAGCAATGTTTTTTTTGAAATGACACTTAAAGCACAAGCAACGAAATATAACATAAACAAATGGGACTACACCAAACCAAAACACTTCTGCACAGCAAAAGAAACAATCAACAAAGTGAAAAAGATAACCTATGGAATGGGAAAAAAATATCTGCAAACCATATATTTGATAAAGGGTTAATATCCAAAATATATAAAGAACTCATACCACTCGATGGCAAAAAAAATAATAAAATAAAACCCCTAAATAATTCAATTAAAAAATAGGCAAAGAAACTGAACAGACATTTTTCCAAAGAAAATATATGAAAGGCCAACAGGTTCATGAAAAGATGCTCAACATCACTAGTCATTAGGGAAATGCAAATCAAAACCACAAGGAGCTATCACCTCACACCTGTTAGCACGACCATCATCAAAAAGATAAGAGATATCAAATGCCGGCGTGAATGTAGAGAAAGGGACCCTTGTGCACTGTTGATGGGACTGTAAATTGCTACAGCTATTATGGAAAACAGTATGGAGGATCCACAAAAAATTTAAAAGTAAAACTACCATATGATCCGGCAATTTCACTTCTGGGAATATATCCAATGTAAATGAAAACACTAACTCGAAAAGATATTTGTACCCCTATGTTCCCAGCAGCACTATTTACAACAGCCAAGACATGGAAACAACCTAAGTGTCCACAGATGGGTGAATGGATAACGCTGTGGCAGATACAAACAATGGGATAAAAAGCAAAGAAATCCTGCCATTTGTGGCAGCATGGATGAACCTTGAAGGCATTATACTGAGTGATTAAGTCAGACAAAGACAAATACTGTATGATCTCACTCATACGTGGAATCTAAGAGCAAACACAAAAAACTCATAGAAAAGGATCAGATTTGTGTTTACCGGAGGCAGGGGTGGGAGAGGGAACTGGAGGAAAGTGGTCAAAAGGTACAAACTTCTAATTATAAGATAGAGAAGTACTGGAGATGAAATGTACAACATGATGCCTATAGTTACCACTACTGTATGATATGTATGAAAGTTGTTAAGAGAATAAATCCTAAGACTTTCCATTATATCTAAAAAAAAAAGTGGTGTTTTTTAATTTATTTTATTTATTTCAGAGAAAGACAAAGAGAACATGAGTGCGGGGAGGGGCAGAAGGAGAGGGACAGACTCCCTGTTGAGCAGAGAGCCCAATGTGGGTCAGATCCCAGGACCCTGAGATCATGACCTGAGCTTAACCAACTGAGCCACCCAGCTTTTTTCTTTTTTTCCCATTTCTTTTTATTGTATCTGTAGGAGATGATGGACGTTAACTAAACTTACTGTGGTAATCATTTCACAAGTCAAACCTTTATGCTGTACATCTAAGACCCATACAGTGATATATGTCAATTATATCTCAATAAAACTGGAGGCAAAAAACTTTTTTCTTTTGGGGTGCCTGGGTGGCTCAATCTGTTGAGTGTCCAACTCCTGACTTTGACTCAGGTCATGATCTCAGGGTAATTGGATGGGGCCGCATGTCAGGCTCCCTGATCAGTGGGGAGTCTGCTTGAGATTCTCTCCCTCTCTCTCTGCCCCTCCCCCTGCTCACACTTTTTCTCTCTCCCTGAAATAAATAAGTGAATCTTTGGAAAACAAACAAACAACAAAAATACTTTCTCCTTTTGACTAGAAACGTGCTAACAAGTAACTATTTAATAATGTGTATCAGTAAAATTAAAGTAATATAACATGAAACCTGACCTGTAGTGACAGTCTGCTCGAACACAGAGTTTCCACTCTCGCTGGAAAACCCACCACTCTTCTTTCCATTCTTCAAAGACCTTCCGAAGTATTCTTTGCTCATAGTAAAACCTTCAGCAATGAACAAAAATCAGAGAGATCCATGATGATGTGGGAGCTGATATTTATTTCCAAATTAGTTTCATATTGCCTTTACTTTCTCATAGAAAAGCGTGGCTCATTATATATATATATATATTTTTAAAAGATTTTATTTATTTATTTGAGACAGAGAGAATGAGAGGGAGGAGGGTCAGAGGGAGAAGCAGACTCCCCGCCGAGCAGGGAGCCCAATGCGGGACTCGATCCCGGGACTCCAGGATCATGACCTGAGCCAAAGGCAGTCGCTTAACCAACTGAGCCACCCAGGCACCCTATATATTTTTTTTTTTAAGATTTTATTTATTTGACACAGAGAGACACAGCAAGAGAGGGAACACAAGCAGGGGGGTAGGGAGAAGCAGGCTTCCTGCGGAGCAGGGAGACCAATGCCGGGCTCGATCCCTCAATCCCAGGACCCTGGGATCATGACCCAAGCCAAAGGCAGACGCTTAACGACTGAGCCACCCAGGCACCCCCATGGCTCATTATTTGACAACACCAGAATAGAATAAAAACAGATATTTTTCAGATCAGAACGACTTAAATTAGAAAGAAAGCTAAAAAATGTTATATAATAGATCTTACCAATTAAAGAGGTTAAAGTAAAATAAAAATCTGACTTTCCAAATACCACAAGTGAGTTGAGAATTATTATCCAGTTTTTTTTTCCCTTCATCAGACTAAAAATATTTTTGATTAGTAAAAAGTGGTAGCTACACTTCCCATTTACATATACAGGAGATTAAAAATTATAAGCAAATGCCTAATGGTATTCCTAGTACTTACAGGAACAGAGCATATTAGTTTAACTGAAATCTGGCCAGAGGAGTTATAAAAACAGCCAAAGGGAGGTAGAGGAAATAAAGAGGGGCCAAAGGCGATATAAAGAAGATAAGAGCAATGGCAGATTGTGTTGATGCGAACAGGCACTGTTCGAGGTGACTGATAACTCAAGAACTCTGTGCCTGCCAGTCACTTTGAATTTCTATTCATGGTTCTGCAGGTTACTAACATGTTCTTCCTCCTCAGCACTCATGGTTTCTAAAAGACTAGCTAGCAAAAATATACATGAGGAAATTCACTTCATATGGATTGTTCATAATAAAAAAAAGAGAGAGAAAATTACAACAAATGCCCCTCAAAAGGGGATAGGTTAAATTCAATCAATGCCACCTAGTCATTTTTTATGAAGTAGAGCTAAGTGATACTGAAATGGAGAGATGTTCCAGAGAAGGTGTTAGGTGAAAAGATAAAGCTACCTAATAGTATGTATGACACCATTTTTAAATATTAATTTTTTTGTATTTCCAGTACCCATATGTTGGAATTAACATAATACATACCCAATTTAAATATATTTACATATGTAATATATGAACACATATTTGTATACATACATAAAAACTTATCTACATGTATATGCATACACTGTGTGTACATATATAAATGATTATATTATACATATTAAAAGCCTGAAAAGGTTTCCAGTATACCAAACTATTACCAGTGGTTATCTTTCAGGGAGAGATTAAAGGAGACTGCTGTTTCCTATTACACGTGTCTATAGCTTGAAAAATTTTTTAAACAACTTTGCTCATGATTTTTAAAAATTTTAATAGAAAAGGGGCGCCTGGGTGGCTCAGTCGTTAAGCTGCTGCCTTCGGCTCAGGTCATGATCCCAGGGTTCTGGGATCAAGCCCCGCATAGGGCTCCCTGCTCCACGGGAAGCCTGCTTCTCCCTCTCCCACTCCCCCTGCTTGTGTTCCCTCTCTCTCTCTGTCTCTCTGTCAAATAAATAAAATCTCAAAAAAAAAAAAAGAAATTTGGGGCGCCTGGGTGGCTCAGATGGTTAAGTGTCTGCCTTCAGCTCGGGTCATGATCCCAGAGTCCTGGGATCGAGCCCCACATCAGGCTCCTAGCTCAGCAGGGAGCCTGCTTCTCCCTCTCCCTCTGCCTCTCTCCCTGCTCGTGATCTCTCTCTCTCTCTATCTCTGTATCTCAAATGAATAAATAAAATCTTTAGGGCGCCTGGGTGGCTCAGTTGGTTAAGCGACTGCCTTCGGCTCAGGTCATGATCCTGGAGTCCCTGGATCGAGTCCCGCATCAGGCTCCCTGCTCGGCAGGGAGTCTGCTTTGTCCTCTGACCCTATCCCCTCTAATGTGTTCTCTCTCTCTCAAATAAATAAATAAAATCTTTAAAAAAAAAAATTGTAATGGAAAAGAACCACTTGCATTTGCATATGTACTTCCTTCTCCCATCTACTACTGTCCATCTACCTCCTTCTCTTCCCCAAACCCCACTAAAATAACAGCATAGATATTTCGAAAGGTGTATGCCCATAAAGACAGAGAATAGGAGCAATGATGGTAGACAAGAGATGTCAACAAATTTTAGATGCTAAGGGGACGCCTGGGTGGCTCAGTCGGTTAAGCGGCTGCCTTCACCTCGGGTCGTGATCCCAGGGTCCTGGGATCGAGTCCCACATTGGGCTCCCTGCTCAGCGGGAAGCCTGCTTCTCCCTCTCTCTCTGCTTGCTGTTCCCTCTGCTTGTGCTCTGTCAAATAAATAAAAATCTTAAAAAAAAAAAAAAAATTTTAGATGCTAGAGAGCAGGCAGGCGAGTAGCAACAGAACCAAGAGATCAGAGAAAGCAGAGGAACAACTAAAGGTCCTGTGCTGAGGGAATCAAGGAGCAACCAGCTGGTGGCACAGACATCAGAAAGGCGGGGAACATGAGGCATCAGGAACAGGGAGGCCCCGGCTGGAGATGAAAACATAGGATTGTTGGCAAGCTTGGGCATAAGCAGCAGTTAGGCCCCTAGGTCCTGTTATTCACCCAAGCAGAGACTCAGGTTTCTCTCTGGAGAGGCTGAACAGAGGGCCACTGGACTGCAGGATACCAGGCAGAGTTCTGGAGAGGGTCTTCAACAGAATCCACATACTCAACAGTGAGACCCCCCCACATTCCCTCTCCTCTGCCTACAGCCAAGCTTATAACCACCGTCATCCACCTCCAAGCCGCTCAACCCTAGAAGGAGTTTGGAGGATTGTTCTCCTCTGGGGAAAACTGATCAACCTAAGGGAAAGGCTTTTATTATTATTTTTTAAAGATTTTATTTATATGAGAGAGAGTGCACAAGCAGGGGGAGCGGCAGAGGGATAGAGAGAAGCAGACTCCCCGCTGAGCAGGGAGCCTGATGTGGGGCTTGATCCCAGCACTGTGGGATCGTGACTGAGCCCAAGCAGACGCTTAACCTACTAAGCCACCCAGGTGCCCCCTGGGAAAAGGCTTTTAGATACTGACAGCTGGAGGTTCCCCAGTGAAACTGTCTGGTCTCTGCCTCAAAAACAAAGTAAAGTTTTCAATTTACAAGTCCCTGTGAATACATAGAAAAGCTTACAAAATTAGCATTTTAGTGCCTAACTCTTAAATATGAACAGACAATAAAAAGATCTTTTCACATTCAGGGAAAGGTTCCCATATGAGACAGTCACCAAAAGCACAGAGAAAAAGGGGGCTCAGGAGAAACAGACAATATAAGCAAAAATCTTAAAAACAAATTGCTACATTAACCTCAAAAAATTATGATGTAGTGACCTCAACGAAAACAATTTTGGTGGAAGGGTAGAATCTAAAGACTAGTGGGATGGATTTAAGAAAGACTACAATACGTGTTGGAGATAGAGTATGGCCAGGGGAGTTGATGTAAAGGGGAGCAAAGAGATGGGAGTGCTAGCTGCAGGAGGACGTATGGTCAGATTTTTTTTTTTCAGATTGAGAGAAATAAGGGTATATGCTGGTGCAAATGATCCAGTAAACGGCAAAAAACTGATGCAGAAAAGAGAAAAAAACTGCTAGAGTAATGTCCTTGAGTAGGCACAAAGGAAACAGTGCAAAAGCCAAGGATTTTGCCACAGATGAGAGCAAGGACAGTTCACCTGCCTAATGGTAGAGAAAGCAGCTTGCACAGTGACAGATGTTGGCGGTGCGTGGATGTGAGGGAGGGAGCTTGTGCGGGTTTCCTCTGTTTCTTTTTTTTTTAAGATTTTATTTATTTATTTGAGAGACAGAGTAAGTGAGAGAGAAAGCACACGAGCAGGGGCAGAGGGAGAGGGAGAAGCAGACTCCCCGCTGAACAGGGAGCCTGATGTGGGGCTCCATCCCAGGACCCTGAGATCATGACCTGAGTAGAAGGCAGATGCTTAACCAACTGAGCCACCCAGGTGCCCCTCTTCTGTTGTTTCTATTAAGAAAATAGGAAGGGGGCACCTGGGTGGCTCAGTCGTTAAGCGTCTGCCTTCGGCTCAGGTCATGATCCCAGGGTCCTGGGATCGAGCTCCGCATCGGGCTCTCTGCTCGGCTGGGAGCTTGCTTCTCCCTCTCCCACTCCCCTTGCTTGTGTTCCCTCTCTAGCTGTCTCTCTCTGTGTGTGTCAAATAAATAAAATTAAATTAAAAAAAAAATAGGAAGCAAGGCCATTAGATAAGAATGAGGAAGAAATCTTGATGAATTAAATACTGTAGAAGGACCTGACTGCTTTACCTACCTCTCAAGTTAACCAAAAAAACTTTGTTCAGATCTTCTCTTCAGGAAAATAGGTGACTACCTCATATTTAAGACTACCTTATATTGGACATATACTGCATTATTTTTGCCCTACTAATTCGATGGTCATTTTGGCTCAGTTTACTAATGCTAAAACAATGCCATTTTATAAAAGTCAAAACAATCTCCAAGAACGTAAAGGCATTATTCTGCATTTTCTTTTTTTTTTTAAGATTTTATTTATTTATTTATTTGAGAGAGAGAGAGAGTGAGAGAGAGAGCGCCAGAGGGGGTAGGGTTAGAGGGAGAAGCAGACTCCCCGCCGAGCAGGGAGCCCGAAGTGGGAATCGATCCCGGGACTCCGGGATCATGATCTGAGCCGAAGGCCGTCGCTTAACCAACTGAGCCACCCAGGTGCCCATTCTGCATTTTCTGGTATGAATTAATTCTCCTCTAATATTCCTAAACCTGAGGAATAAATTACATGAAAAAAAGACCAAAACAAACAAAAAAGCAAACATGTCCAATCTTCCCCAAAGTAACAAACAACCCACTTGATTTAAAAAGAGATTACAGGGGCGCCTGGGTGGCTCAGTCGTTAAACATCTGCCTTCAGCTCAGGTCATGATCCCAGGGTCCTGGGATCGAGCCCCGCATCGGGCTCCTGCTTGGCGGGAAGACTGCTTCTCCCTCTCCCACTCCCCCTGCTTGTGTTCCCTCTCTCGCTGTGTCTCTCTCTGTCAAATAAATAAATAAAATCTTTTTAAAAAAAAGAGAGATTATAACTTGGGGCAAAAAAAAAAAAATCCTAAATTTCTAAGTCAACACAGTATCAGAATTCTAATTCTGGTAGATGCTTAGAGAACAAGCAGTATTCTTACTCTCTCATTTTACAATTTGAGAAACTCAGGCCCAGAGCCGTAACTTATCCCCAGATCAAACAATTAGCTAGGGTCTGGGCTAGGACCAAAACTCAGGTCTCCCAAATTCCAGTCCAGTATCTTTCCTTCAGACCCTGCTACCAGTCAAGAGCAAAGAAAGTAAAGATTATAAGGGGATGATTTTAAAGCAGTATGGCAGACATCGGTCACCGGCTAACCCAACACCCACTGTCAGGCCCCTGCCTCCTCACAGGCATCTGCTGCAGAGGAAGCTGGGAGAGAAAGCTTGGATTGGACATGTTTGCTTTTTTGTTTGTTTTGGTCTTTTTTTCATGTAATGTGGCAAAAGGTAGCCAGTGACACAGCTCTGGACAATGAGGCAGAGCAGAATGCAGCTGAGGGTTTCCAGGAAAGTTTTGTTTTCCTGAGTAAAAGACAGATCTGACACCACCCTTCCCTACTCCTTCCTGTGTAAAACAGACAGTCATTTTGCAACTATGCAGTGTCATCTCTGAGGACAAAGGGCCATATGTTAAAAATGGTGAACTCGAAAGGTACTGAAAGCCTGAGTCTTTGATGGCCTCCCTGAGCAGCTAAACCAAGACCAACCTCCAAACTGCTTATGAGAAAAAGCAAATCCCAATTTGTTAAAGCCACTGTCAGACTTTCTCTTACTTAGAGTCAAATGCATTTCTAATATAATCAGCATTTCCCAAATACTGTGACTATAAATGGGTATTACTTAAACAGATATTTCTAGTTAAATATGGGTCAAATATTAAGTTAAATAAAATTAAGTAGGAAAAGAACTTGGGGAAGATAGTGGAGCGGACAACAGTTTTCCAGTCCCTGAATCCCCATAAAACACACACAGCAACCATGTAGCAAAACCAAAAATTCATGTATCAATTACAACAAAACCATGGGACAAGGTATCCCCATAAAACCAAAATGCAAGCAGATGAAGACAAACCATCCATAGTCAAAAGATCTGCATGGTATTAACATTTCTACAGGAGGAAGAAGGAGCAATGAGGGTGGCATCTAAGGAACCTGAGAATGGAAAAACCCCAAAACAGCCAATAAGTAGTCACTGCAAAGTGCAGAGGCCCCATGTGAGACTAGCAGCTGAATCTGAGAGTTTTCTCCTTTCCACTACCAGGGCTAATGTAGACAGAATTGAAACAGTTGGAGCAGTCCTGCCCCTAGTCTCAGAACCAACATGCCAGGCTCCCTTTTAGGCCAGAGCTTCAAAATGAGGAAAAACTGCTGGAAGTAGAATAGAAATTGAGCAAGAGATGGACAAGAGAGACAAGGAAAGAGAGAATCAGACCAAGTGTTTTAGGGGAATAGAACCAGGATATCCCATAGAGCAAGCTGCCATATTTTTTAATACTACAAATGAGACAGAAGTGGGAGCTCTGTGAAATAGGAAAGTTAACTGATCTTGCCTCACTCTAAAAAGTTCAGAAAGATCAATTCCACATAAAAATGAGCAACAAGGGATGCCTGGGTGGCTCAGTCGTTAAGCATCTGCCTTCAGCTCAGGTTATGATCTCAGGGTCCTGGGATGAAGTCCCACATCGGGCTCCCAGCTCAGTGAGGAGTCTGCTTCTACCTCTCTGCCTGCCTGCCACTCCCCCTGCTTGTGCTCACTCCCTGTGTCAAATAAATAAATAAAATCTTAAAAAAAAAAAAATTAAATTAAAAAAAAGGAGAATAACATGCCTATAGATAAAGAAAGTATGAAGGAAAGATGTGTCCACAAAACAAAGCAAAAATACAAAACCCTGTCACCTATTATCTCAGAATGAGCTAAAAGACTTTAAGAAAATAAATCCAGGGACGCCGGGTGGCTCAGTCGGTTAAGAGTCTGTCTTCGGCTGGGGTCATGATCCCAGGGTCCTGGGATCGAGTCCCGCATTGGGCTCCTTGTTCAGTGGGAAGCCTGCTTCTCCCTCTGCCTGCCACTCCCCCCGCTTGTGCTCTCTCTAGTGCGCTCTGACAAATAAATAAAATCTTTTTAAAAAAGAAAAGAAATCCACACCCAGTCATATCATATTAAAACTCTGAAAAATAAGATAATGAATCTTCAAAACAGCAATAAGTAGACTGACTTACAAATGGAAGTCTTAAGACAATGAAATATCTTCAAAATGCTGAGGAAAAAACTGGCAACTTAGATTTCTCTATGCAGTGAAATATCCTTCAAAAACGAAAGTGAAATAAAAACATTTTTTTGACAAAATCTGAGAGAATTCATCACAAGCAGATCTATTCTAAAGCAAATGATGAGGATATTCCAATGACAGAAGGAAAATAATCACAGATGGAAACCTAGAGACATAGGGGGGAAGAAAAGAACAGGAAGGGTAAATATGTGACTAAATCTAAATGAATATTAGCTGTATAAAACAAGAAAAAATAAATGTTTTGCAGATTTTATTTATTTTTTTTTTATTTATTTTTTTTTTTAAAGATTTTATTTATTTATTTGACAGAGAGAGAGAGAGAGCACAAGCAGGGGAGTGGCAGGCAGAGGCAGAGGGAGAAGCAGGCTCCCCGCAGAGCAGGGGGAGCCTGATGTGGGACTCGATCCCAGGACCCTGGGATCATGACCTGAGCTGAAGGCAGTCGCCTAACCAACTGAGCCACCCAGGCGCCCTGTTTTGCAGATTTTAAAATATAAACCATATTAAAATACCTTACAATAAGGGCATATAAGCGGGGAGGGGGACAGACAGAGTTAAAAGTGTTCTAAGGACCTTGCCTTGTTTGGGAAGAGGGCAAAAGGGCCAATTAACATTAGACTCTGATAAACTAAAGATACGTATTATATTCTTTAGGGCAATCACTAAAAGAAGAATAAAAGTTTGGGGAGGGGGAATAAATAAAATACTCAACTGAATTAAAAAACAACAACTTTATTTGAAGGTACTGAAAAGCTACCGAGGAAGTGAAAAAGGACAGGGCCAAGGTCCAGGAGAAGAAGGAGAAGCAGAGGTGAACTCTGTCTAACATGTGCGGCTGGATGGACTGCTGCCACCCTGGAAGCTTCACTGGCAAAGCCGCACCAAGATGGGAACAGCACAGACCCCCACAGGGTATGTGCACAGATTTCAGGGGACATCCCCAGGCCAAATTTGCTTAAAAGACTTTGAAAAGATCTGGATGATGTTCCAGATTAGGAAAGCCACAATGTTAGAAAAATGAAACAAGAAAGTTTGTAGTAAGGGAAGAGTTGAGGGCTTAAGAACCCACAACATTTCCCTTTTTAAAAAAATGCCTACATGTCAGTGGCTGCCAATTCTTCCTCTGAAATCTACCCTACACTGGCCGCTTCTCTCCAAACCCACCAGCTCCTGCCTGTGTCCTTGACCCTGGTGGCTCCCCACTGCATCAGCTCTTCGCTCTTTTATGCTGCCGCTGAAGCAATTTTAACCAAAACCTGCAGTAGGGGGCAGTGGCCTATACACATTCTCTCGACTAAAATTTCACTCCCCTTGCCAATGCCAACTTTTTCCCCAGGTTCTGCCCTAGATCAAGTCAATGTGGTCAGTCTTGACAGTGCCCTGAAAGAGGTTATCTACTTCTGGGCAAATATTTTTTTTCAGAGAGGGTCTTAGCCATCCTGGTTTACTTAGGATTCCTTCATACATTCATTTGATCAAACTAATATATGTTAGATGACCATTATATCATATGCCTGCTGGAGGCTTGGGGGTGGGGAGGGGAAGAATGTAACACATACCATAACAAAGGTTACACATGGGCTTAATACAAAACAAAAACCTAGAATGAACTCAGAGAAGTTTGGTGTTCTGAGCTAATACTACCTGGCTTTAGAGGGAAATACTCTTCCAAAAGTCATTCGAATCCACAAATATAAGAACTTCCTGGCCACGCATCTGAAAGAAGGAAAGAAAGGATATATACACATTTTAAAACTCCATTTGACTTATTTCATCAATTTTCTGGAAAGCAGAGGGAAACTAAGGTCCCCCGGGGAGAGATGCTAGCATGAGTCAAAAGGTGAATCACAGCTAATCTTCCATCAAATAGAGCATAGGATGGGACAGATTTATAAAGCCAAGATCAAGCAGATTGTTTTTACTATTTTTATTTTTATAAGTAATCTCTACCCTCATTATAGGGCTCTAACTCACAACCCTGAGATCAAGAGTCCTATGCTCTACTGACTGAGCCCACCAGGCACCCCCCAAGCCGATTATTTTTGAAAAATATTTTCAATATAAAGTCTTTTGTCACTGAAGACTTCAGAGTTGAGGAAAAGGAAGTACATGATAATGCTTTTATTCGTATGATTCTTACTGCCTAAAACACCTAGCAAATGCCCACTTACCTGTCAAGGCTCATCTTCAATGCTTGCTCCTATGTAAAGCCTTCCTGGACCTTCCCCAACCCAAACACGGTGAGTAGCCTTGTACCCTCAACACTCTGATCCAACCGTTAGTAAATATAATGTTATGACACCAAATCACAGTAATCAGCTCATAGGGGACCTGGTGTTCCCTCTGCACTGTGAGGCCCTGAGAATGGGGACCATGTCTTATAGGATCCCAAGTACCTAACACAGTGCCTGGTATACACACAAAAAAGGTGGCTTGTCTTGGCCAGTTTGTCTCCAGGTTCAGTTTGGAACACTCTTCTTCCTCCTACCCTTTATCTGGCTTATTCTTACATTAACCTTTAGGACTCATCTTAAACCCCACTTCCTCCAGGAAGTTCCTCTGGCTACACTAGTGGGGCTGATCTAGTCATGTGGGCCTACAGCACCACATCCTCTCATCTTATAGCATTTATCATGCTTTCCTGGTGTGACTTAACAGTCTGTTAAGCCGACATGATTTTAAGCTTTCATGAGGTTATAGGCCAGGAATGTCTTATTCACCTTGTATGCTCAGCATCTAGCACAACACCTAGCCAAGTAGGCACCTGATAAAAATTTTTTTTGTAGTTTTATGGTTTTATTAACACAAATACAATGTGTACAGAAGCTGTCTATTCATTTTCTTCACTGCGCAGCCTGGCATTGGGATTGGTGGCTCTGATGGTCAGATGGGCTGCTCTTTCCACAGTGGCTTTGTGGTTCTTAGAGGAGATACCGTGAGCAATCCCTGCACAGTAAGATTTGTTGCACATCCTCACCACTTCAACCTCCTTGACGTTGTGGACTAGGAACTTCCAGAAGCCACTGGGCAGCATGTGCTTGGTATTCTTGTTGCTCCCGTAACGTATGTTGGGCATCAAGATCTGGCCCTTGAATCTTCTGTGCACCCTACTGTCAATGTCTCTGGGTTTCCTCCAATTGCACTTAATTTTGACATATCTGGTGCCTCCTCAGGCAGCGCCAAGGAAGAGAAAGCCTGATAAATTTTTGTTGAGGGTGCCTGGGTGGCTCAGTTGGTTAAGCGTCTGCCTTTGGCTCAGGTCATGATCCCAGGGACCTGGGATTGAGCCTGGCATCGGGCTCCCTGCTCAGCAGAGAGCCTGCTTCTCCCTTTCCCTCTACTGCTCCCCCTGCTTGTGCTCTCTCACTTTCTTTCTCCCTTCTCTCTCTCTTGCTCTCAAATAAATAAAATCTTTAAAAAAAATTTTTGTTGAATGAATAAATGAATGCCTTTGATAGACCTAATCAAAAGTAGTGGAAAATGACAATTTTTCTCAGAGTATGTTTGGACTTTTTCTGGAAGACTCTTTATAACTTACACATTGTGGAATGTGAATGAAAACACAGAATGACAGACTTTAAGTGTGCAGATTCCTAAATATTGTTTTCTTCTGAACATCCTGCCACAAAGAGTAGGCATCAAAGTCTCCAACTAATTGAGACAGAAGAATAGGAATCATCCCCTCATTTTCACCAAGGGAGAACAATGGAAAAGCCACTGCAGGCAGGTGACAACTTGCAAGCTCACCTGATACGCAACTCTCGTAACCGGTTCCTTTGGGTCCAACCACGTGAGGCATGATACTGAACTGGATGACTGGCACTAGGTATCTCACTCCGCATCCCAGAGAAGGCAGAAGACTTCTGGTTGGTCAGTATCTTTGGAGGATAAGTTTTCTTAACTGCACCATCCTTAAAAGACCTTAAATTTGAGGAGCAATGGGAAAAGGAGAGAATCAAATTATCTCTGCATGTGATGCAACTATCTTTTAACAAACAAGTGAAATAGATAAGCTCAATGAGACAGACTGATAGTAACTATGCTTCAAGGACAAAAAGCAGCTCAGCCTCTGATAGAAATACCTGCCATTCACAATGGTGTGTCCAACATCCCTAAGGCTACCCCCTAGATTCAGTGATGATTAGATCGAAGGGCTCACAGGACTTAGCATATAGTTGCACTCATGGCTATCATTTATTACAGCAGGAGGGCACAAAGCAAAATCAGTAAAGAGAATAGGCGCATGGGGCAAAGGCTGCCGGAAATCAGGTGCATGCTTCCAATGGTGGAGTCATGTAGGATACCCTTAATTCCCCCAGCACCGAATTATGTGAACACATGTGAAACGTTGGCTACCAGGGAAGCTTATTAGAGACTCAGTGGCCAAAGTTCTTACTGGGGGATGGTCCTACAGGCACCCTCTGCCTATCACATACCAAAATTCTAGATTTCTAGGACAGCAGGTGCTCAGTATAAAACAAATTGCACAAACAGTTCTGGCACAGTTAACTACCCTTATCAGTCAGGGAATGGTGAGAACCCTCCCGAAATCTAAGTTTCTAGACACCAGTCAAAGGCCAACCTTGTAAGCAGGACTTTCTAAGGATAGCAGTCTCAGGCCTGCAAAGTTAATTCTTTTTTGCATGAATGGAAAAACAAACATAACAGAGAAGAGCAAAAAGGAAAGTGAGTTCTTTAAAAACACTGATAAAACTGGGGCGCCTGGGTGGCTCAGTCGTTAAGCGTCTGCCTTCGGCTCAGGTCATGATCCCAGGGTCCTGGGATCGAATCCCGCATCGGGCTCCCTGCTCAGCGGGAAGCCTGCTTCTCCCTCTCCCACTCCCCCTGCTTGTGTTCCTTTTCTTGCTGTCTCTCTCTGTCATATAAATAAATAATATAAAAAATTAAAAAATTAAAAAAAAAATAAAAATAAAAACACTGATAAAATTGACAAAAAGTCAATGAAACTGATCAGAGAGAGAGAAAAAGCCAAAAACCAGTATTAGGGGGGAAACACATCATTACAGATCCTAAGAAATATTGTAAACAACTCAATAAAAATAAATTTGAAGATATAGGTAAAATGGATAAATAGCTAAGAAACCAAAACTTATCAAAACTACACATGAAGTATAAAATGTGAACAGTCCAATAACCATTAGCAAAAATAAACAGTAGTAAAAACCTTCCCGCAACAAAATCCTCAGGCCTAGATGGTCTTGCTGTCAAGTTCTACCAAAATGTAAAGAAAAATTCATGCCAATCTCACATAAACTATTCTGAGAATTGTTTTATTTTTTTATTCTATTCTATTCAAGAAAGAGAGAGAACAGACGAGGGGCAAAGGGAGAGGGAGAAAGAGAATCTCAAGCAGGCTCCACACACAGTACTCAGCATGGAGCCTGGCATGGGGCTTGATCTCACAACCCTGAGATCATGACCTGAGCCGAAATCAAGAGTCACACACTCAACCAACTAAGCCGCCCACGCGCCCCCTGAGATTTCTTTTTTTAAAAAAAGAACACTACCTATCCCCAATCTACATAAAACCAGGTGGTTTTAGGAGACTAGCCATAACCTTAATACAAAACCTAACAAGGAAATTTTAAGAAAGAAAAATTTACATCAATCTCACTAATGAATACATATGTAAAAATTTAAACAAAGTATCAGCTAACTCAAGTCAGCAACACAGAAAAAGGATAATACAATATGATGGAAGCTTAATTCCAGAAAGCGAAGGTTAACATTAGAAAAATCAACCATTAAGACAATCATATAATCATTTCAATAGATGCAGAAAAGACAGGTGATTAAAAAATATTCAATATCCATTCATGACAAAAAGTCTTAAACTAGGAAAAGAAACCTTAATCTGATAAGGGCTACCTAAGAAAAACCTACGCAGATACCATACTTAAGGTGAAATACTGATAGCTTTCCCCTTTGAGATTATGAACAGGACACGTAAGACCACTTCTATACAACGTTGTACTGGAAGTTCCGGCTGGCAGAGCAAAGCAAAAAAAGAGAATTATAAGTCATTAAGACTGGAGAGGGGGAATAAAGTGTCATTTTGCATATGACATGATTATGCATGTAGAAAACCCAAAAGAATCTACAGGTAAATTACTAAAATTTGTACAAGTCTAGCAAGACTATTTGATACAAAAACAATATAAAAAATATATATACAGTTGATTCTTGTTATTTCCAGTATTATATTCTATAAAGCCACCTCAAATATTCTGTGTCATGGATTGGAAGAATCAATATTGTTAAAATATCCATACTACCCAAAGTATCCACAGATTCAATGTAATCCTTATGAAAATTCCAGTGGTATTTTTCACAGAAATAGAACAAATAATCCTAAAATATGTGTAGAGCCAAGAAAGACCCTGAAGAGCCAAAGCAATCTTGAGAAAGAACAAAGCTGGATATACCACGTTCCCTGATTTCAAATTATATTACAAAGCTATAGTTTTGTTTTGTTTTTTTAAAGATTTTATTTATTTATTTATTTAATTGACAGAGAGAGAGAGAGAGAGCGAGAGAGACAGCGTGAGAGGGAACACAAGCAGGGGGAGTGGGAGAGGGAAAGGGAGAAGCAGGCTTCTGGCCGAGCAGGGAGCCTGATGCGGGGCTCGATCCCAGGACCCTGGGATCATGACCTGAGCTGAAGGCAGTCGCTTAACCAACTGAGCCACCCAGGCACCCTACAAAGCTATAGTTATCAAAACAGTATGGTACTGGCATAAAAAGACACACAGATCAATGAAACAGACTAGAGAGCCCAGAAATAAACTCACGCTTATATAGTCAACTAATTTATGATAAAGGAACCAAGAATACACACAGCGGGGAAAGGACAGTCTCTTCAATAAATGATATTGAGAAAACTGGACAACTACATGCAAAAGAATAAAATTTACACCATACACAAAAATTAACTCAAAAGGAATTAAAGACTTGAATGTAAGACCTGGAACCATAAAACTCTTAGAAGAAAACATAGATAGTAAGCTCCTTGACGTTGGTCTCAGTGCTGATTTTTTTGGACTTGACACCAAAGGCAAAGACAACAAAAGCAAAAATCAACACATGGAACTAAAACTAAAAAGCTTCTGCACAGCAAAGGAAACAATCAACAAAATGAAAAAGCCATCTACTGAATGAAAGAAAATATTTGCAAATCATATGTCTGATAAGGGGTCAATATCCAAACTATATAAAGAACTCCTACAACTTAATAACAAAAAACCCAAACAATCCAATTTAAAAATGGGCAGAGGGCGCCTGGGTGGCTCAGTTGGTTAAGCAACAGCCTTCGGCTCAGGTCATGATCCTGGAGTCCCAGGATCGAGTCCCATATCAGGCTCCCTACTGAGCAGGGAGTCTGCTGCCTCCCTCTGACTCCCCCCCGCTCTCGTGCTCTCTCTCTCTTACTCTCTCTCAAATAAATAAATAAATAAATCTTTAAAAAAAAAAAAAGGGCAGAGAATCTGAATAGACATGTTTCCAAAGAAGACATACAAATGGTGAACAGGTACATGAAAAGATGCCAGTATCCCTAATCATCAGAGAAATGCACATCAAAACCACAAGGAGATACCACCTCACACGGGTGAGAATGGCTACATCAAAAACACAAGAAATAAGAAACGTTGGCAAGGATGTGGAGAAAAAGGCCCTTACACTGTTCATGGGAACGCAAACTGGTGCAGGCACTGTGGAAAATAATGAGTTTCCTCAAAAAATTAAAAAGAGACCTACCATATAATTCACAATTCCACTTCTGGGGATTTATCTGAAGAAGGAAAAAAAATACTAACTCTAAAAGATATACACACCCCCATGTTCACTGCATTATTTACAATAGCCAAGACAAAGAAACAACCTAAGTGTCCACTGACAGGTGAATGGATAAAGAAAATGTGATATATATAAATATATATATACACACACACACATATATATATATACACAATAGCATATTCTTCAGCCATAAAAAAGCATGAAATCCTGCCATTTGCAACAACATGAATGGCCTTGAGGGCCATTAAATGAAACAAGTCAGACAGAGAAAGACACCATATGATCTCCCTTATATGTGGAATTTTAAAACAGAACAAAATAACAAGCTTACAGACACAGAGAACAGATTGGTGGTTGCCAGAGGCAGGGGTGGAGGTGGGGGGGTCAAAATGGGTGAGGGAGTCAAAAGCTACAAACTGCCAGTTATAAAATAAGTCATGTGGATAAAATGTACAGCATGGTGATATAGTTAATAATCGTATTGCATATTTGAAAGTTGCTAGGAAAGTAAATCTTAAAAGTTCACATCACAAGAAAAAAATTCTGTAACTATGTATGGTGAAAGATGTTAACTAGACTTAAGTGGTAAGCAGTCTGTGATATATAAAAATACAGAATCATTATGCTGTACACCTGAAACTAACATAATGTTGTACCTCAATTATACCTCAATAAAAACTTAAAAAAAAGGGAAGGACAGAGCATTCCTTGTTTTGTCTCAGCTGAGAATGTGCCTGTTGAGCAACTCAAATTTTACAAGGCTCTACACATGTCCAAGAATGACCCCGAGAGCACTGAGAAAGTGCTGGGAGATTTGGGGGTTAAAATAAATTTTGGCGATTACCTGAATTCACAAATTCAGAATCTACAAATTAGGATCAACTGTATGTATTTCTACAGACTAACAATAAACAAAAAATAAAGCTATTTATATACTGTTTTCAAACCACAAACACCAAGTACAGGAGTAAATCTAACAAAAGTTGCAGGGGCACCTGAGTGGCTTAGTTGGTTAAGCGTCCAACTCTTGATTTCGGCTCAGGTCATGATCTCAGGCTAGGATCGTGTTGGCCTCCCCGCTCAATGGGGAGTCTGCTGGTCTCCCTCTCCCATCGCACCACCCGCCCCGCCCCCCATCATTGCTCGCTCTCTGTCTCTCTCAAATAACAAATCTTTAAAAAAAAGTTATAAACATTTGGGGTGCCTGGCTGGCTCAGCCAGTAGAGCATGCAACTCTTGATCTTGGGATTATGAGTTCAAGTCCCACGTTGGGTGAAGAGCTTACTGGGAAAAAAAGTTGTAAACATTTTTATAGGGAAAATTTTAGGACTTACAAAACAGTTATTTTTCCCAACGTGATCTATAGCTTCAAAGTAATCCCAATTAAAATCCCAACAGTTTTTGTTTTGCGAGATGGGGAAAAGACCTGACAAGTTGACTCTGAAGCTGATATAGAATTGCAAAGACCAAGACTAGCTTACAGACATTCTTTTAAAAGTCCCTGGTGAGGGGTGCACGGCTGGCTCAGTCAGTAGAGCATATGACTCTTGATCTCAGGGTCATGAGGTCGAGCCCTATGATGGGTATAGCGATTTCTTAAAAATAAAATCTTTTTTAAAGAAGTGTTTAAAAGTACTAGGTGAAAAACCTTACTTAGATCTCAGACTTCTGTAAAGCTATATAATCAAGTCATCATGATTTTGTAGCAGGGACAATTCAACCATAGGCATAAAGTAGAAAGCCGAGAAACAGACCTGAGCTTAAATGCATTAATGATAAAGGTGGCGCTGTAGAGAAGTCTTTCCAGTAAACTGTGCTGGCCCAACTGGATATCCACATGGAAAAAAAAAAAAAACAACAACAAAAACCTCATATGGCAAATAAAAATCAGTTTCTTTTTTTTTTATTAAAGATTTTTATTTATTTTTTGACAGAAAGAGACAGCAAGAGAGGAAACACAAGCAGGGGGAGCGAGAGAGGGAGAAGCAGGCTTCCCGCCGAGCAGGGAGCCCAATGTGGGGCTCGATCCTAGGACCCTGGGATCATGCCCTGAGCTGAAGGCAGACGCTAAACGACTGAGCCACCCAGGCGCCCCACAAAAATCACTTTCAAATCGTCTAGAGAAAAAAAAACGCAAAATAATAAAGCAATGAAGGCAATACAGAATACATTCATGACCCCAGGAAAGATCCCTTAAAACATGATGGAAAAGATATATTAAAAAAAGCATCATTTTTACTACATTAAAGTTTAAAACACCGTAATTCATCAAAAGATACCAGAGTGAAAAAAAGTGAGCCACAAAGAGGGAGAAGATATTTGCAACACATAAAACAGAAAGAACTCACATTTGGAAAAATAAAAATTCCTATATATCAATTGGGGGAAAGACTCAATATACAACTGAATAGAAAAATGCGATTAAGGGGGCGCCTGGGTGGCTCAGTCGTAAGTGTCTGCCTTCGGCTCAGGTCATGATCCCAGGGTCCTGGGATTGAGCTCTGCATCGGGCTCCCTACTCCGCAGGAAGCCTGCTTCTCCCTCTCCCACTCCCCCTGCTTGTGTTCCCTCTCTTGCTGTGTCTCTATCAAATAAATAAATAAAATCTTTAAAAAAAAGAAAAATGCGATTAAGAGTTGAATATGTACTTCAGAAAGAGGAAATCCAGATGCCCCAAAATAGGTACTCAACAGCAACAGAAATCAGGAAATATGAATAAAAAGCACAGTAAGCTATGACTATATCCCCACCACAGAAGCACAGTGTTGGGGAGATGTGGGCCAACAGCACAACCCATACATGGCCAAAATTTACTAGAAATACAAATCATTGGACATGACCCCAGATCTACTGAATCAGAACTCTGATGGTGGAGTCCAACAATCTGTGTTTACCAAGCTTTCCAGAGCATTCTGATGCAGGCGTGAACTTCAGAACCACTGTGTGCCACACTATGCATATGAGAATCATCACATTCAAAAACTGGAAACAGCCCAAATGCCCGTCAACAGAATGGATAAACTGTAATATTCCTATAATGTATCATAGAGCAAGGAAAATGTGCAAACTACAACTATAGACAATAACATGAAGGAATCTTATAATCTTGAGAGAAAGAATCAAGACACAAAAGAATACATACAATATGATTCCATTTATATAAAGGCAAAGAGGCAAAACTAAACTATATTGTTTTGGAATGCATACTTAACTGGTAAAAATATAAAGAAATTTGAGAAAGTGATTACTATTAAGGTAGGACAGTGGTTTACTCTAGGGAAGAAGGAGTGGGTGTGATTAGGAAAGGATACAGAAAAAGGGACTTCGGAGGTGTTGACAACACACTTTATCAGTGTGATGGTTACATGTTTGTTTCAAAATGATATAATAAACAGTACATTTCATGCACCTTTCTGAATCTAAACTGTGTTCTAATTTTTTTTTTAAAGCAAACACACTCCCTTCTCAAGGTCCCACATCTGAAGCTGTAAAGTAATTGGAGAAAATAAGAGTTAGAGGCTACCGAGCTTCATTTTAAGCCACGGTTAATTTGCTTCAGAGGATGAAATGAGGCAGGCCTGAAGAGTGCTCTACAGGGCACAAGGGAAACACTGTCGGGGTGCTGATTCAGCTTTCAAGGATCCCCTTTCTATGGGATCAGCAGGGGCAGACCTCAGCAGCCATGCTGGAGCTCCATAACCCTTCTCCAAGTCCCAGTGAATTAGAGCAGGAGGAGAAATCTGACTCACACTGGACTATCCAGATTCATCCACCCAGGAGTGAATTTTGAGCTGAGACACAGACTGAACAGGAGTTGGAGGCTGAAGCACCAATATGGCACCACTCAGGAGGAAAGGTCCAAACAACTGCCAGATAGGTCACTCCCACCATACTCTGGCTTCTACCCTGCCCAAGGCCTAGTAGGTTCTATAAAAAATTTCTGTACGTTAGTTACCATCAGAGGTTGCAAGCAATCAGAACCCAAATCAAATAAGCATAAGGAAAAAAAAGTGTAACAACAGTAAGGGTCCTTCAACAAAACTGACAAGCCTTTAGCAAACTGCTAAAAGTAGGAATGAAAGAGAGGACATTACCACTAACTTTTCATAAACTGAAAGAATATAAAGGACTACTATGAACTTTATGCCAACAAATTAAATAACTGAGATGAAATGAACACATTCCCAGAAAAACACAAATTACCAAAATTGACTCAAGAAGAAGTAGAAACTCTGAATAGACCTATAACAAGCGAAGAAATGGACTTAGTAATTAAAATGTTTCCTACAAAGAAAACCCCAGGTCCAGATGGCTCCACTGATGAATTCAATCAAATATTTTAAAAATAAATGATGCCGATACTCTATAAATTCTTCCAGAAAATAAAGAAGGAAGGAACACTTCCAAACTCATACTTTGAGCCAGTATCACACCCTGATACCAAAGGCAGACAAAAATACACACACACTGGGACGCCTGGGTGGCTCAGTTGGTTAAATGTCTGCCTTCAGCTCAGGTCATGATTCTGGAGTCCCAGGATGGACCCCATGTCAGGCTCACTGCTCAGCAGGGAGTCTGCTTCTTCCTCTGCCCCTCCCAGCTTGTGTTCTCTCTCACTCACTTTCTTTCTCTGTCAAATAAATAAATCTTTTAAACACACACACACACACACACACAAAATATAGACCAATATCTAATAAACAAAACTATCAACACAAAAATCCTCAAAATATATTAGTAAACCAAATCCAACACATAAGAACCATACAAAAAACACCATGCCCAAGTTGGATTTATCCTAGGATGCAAGGTTTAACATCTGAAAATCAATGTAATATACCCTATTAATAAAGAACAAAAACCATAAGATCATTTCAACTGATGCAGAAAAACCATCTGACAAAATCCAACACCAGTCATGATAAAAATTCCCAAGATTCCCACAGAAAACTGATGATATACTAAAAACAAATGATAATTTGAGGATGGCCGATTTACAAAGGTGTGCGTGTAGGGGAACCACAAGGGAAAGTGCAGGAACCTGAAGCTAGTAGAAGCTAAGCTAGTGTCATCTCTAGGCCCAAAGGGATAAGGAGAGGAAATAATTACCAGAATGCAGAAGGAGAGTCAGAGACTCCTGCCTCACCAGGTGCTCTGTGAACTTCAGTGGAGGGACACAGCCAACCCAAAACATCTTGCAAGGAGGGAACCAAGGGAATAAATAAATAGTCTGGGCTCATTCTTCTTCCTCCCCCTACCTCCTGCCAGACCTCTTCTTTGGCCAATCCCATCAGGAAACCTTGGATGCCAATGAGCGGAGATTAGATATTCAGCACAAAGAGGTAATTCCCTAGTTCTTGCACTTTGGAAGAATTCTGAACTAGAGCTTCAAGAACTAGAGCTGGTGTCTCAACATTGTTAGATCTTCCTGCTTCTGTCAGTGTGCTGCCTCTGCTTGGTGGATACTGCAACTGCAGTCACAGCAACCTCAGGAATAGAGAGCAACCCTCTCTTTAAATGGCTGTCTCAGCTTTAGAGAAAAACCCCTGATTAGCCTATGCAGTCACATGCCCAGGGCAGTGGGACACTCATGACTGGCCAGCTACAAGCCATATACCCACCCCTGTCTGAGGTTTGTTAGTAAACAGCACTCTTTCTTGTAAATTCCTTCCTTTTGTCAAGGTTAGCCAGAGCTGGATTCTGCTATTTGGAATCAAAAGAACCTTCATCTAGGCTGAAAGTAACCATGATCAAAAGCAGGAGAAAGATCCAAAATACAGTCAGCCTTGCGTGTTAGAACTTCCAACCGGAGGATTCCCAAACACCAAGAGAGGAATCTTTGGGGAAAAAAACTACTGGGGAAATGGAGGGCCCAGAGCACTGTCCAGCATCCAGACCACAGCTACTCCATCTAGCACCAGGAATGGCAATTCCCAGCGCTTCTTTCCTGGTGCCCACACTGGTGTCCCCACTACCTAGGAGATGCTCAAGGAGGAGCACAAGGTGGCTGTACTCCGGGTGACCTATAGCTTAGCTCCCACGGTGACCACCATGATCAACATCCGCTGCAAGATGTCGGTGCCCAACCACATCATCTGGTCTCTCTGCAACACAATCTTCATGAACTTGTGCTGCCTGGGTTTCGTGGCATCCACCTACTCCATGAAGTCTAAGGACCAGAAGGTGGTGGGTGATGTGGCTGGAGCCCAGGCCTATGCCTCCACCACCAAGTGCCTGAACATCTGGGCCCTGGTCTTAGGCCTCCTTCTGATCATTGCGTTCATCAATATTTCTTTTTTAAAGATTTTATTTATTTATGAGAGAGAGAGAGAGAGAGAGAACATGGGGGGGAGGGTAGAGGAAGAAGCAGACTCCCCAGTGAGTAGGGAGCCCGATGTTCATCATTATTTTTCATCATTATTTCTGCCACTGGCTCACTGATAATTTTCTAAGCAATTTCAGAGAACATAAAACATTATGGAAGCTATTAGCAGCTGCCGTAGCCTGAGGCTGTCACTCCTATCACAGAATTTTATATACATGTCAGTCTGCAATTGAATTCAATAAAGTACTTGTGTGTGGGGAGGAAAAAAAAAAGAACTTCCAAACTCAGCAAAATCATCCTCATTCTTGCTCAAAATCATAATTTTAATGATGGATATTTCCACACACTCAAAATGGTTTTGAACTCTAACATTACATATGAAATGTACATTACACTCTAGATGAGAAAACCAAAATACCAACAAAAAAATCCTTTCCCAAAGTTCCTTTCTCGCCACTTAGGATTTAGGAATGGGTCACAATTTCAGTTATCTTTTTTTATTAAGTCCTATCACTCACCTGGAGTCCACCTTCCTCTGCATTCTCTGCTTACTTCTCTTTTGATGGAAATTTGGCAGTGGCTTGATATACACTTCTCAGTGAGCAGATTCTTCATGAATCAAAAAGTCTTTTATCTTCCCTTTTTAACTATAAAAAAAGAGGGAAAAGGAGAGTAAATTATCTGAAGCCTCTTAGGAGCCACATTTCTGAACAGCTACATGCTAGCTCCTAATCTCTTCTTAATTCAACATTAGATGAACATGGCAAGTCTATGAAATTTTTTAAATTGCATTTTGAGAGACTATGGACTCCGAGAAACAAACAGAGGTTTTAGAGGGGAGGGAGGTGGGGGGATGGGTTAGCCCGGTGATGTGTATTAAGGAGGGCACGTATTGCATGGAGCACTGGGTGTTATATACAAACAATGAATCATGGAACACTACATCAAAAACTAATGATGTAATGTATGGTGACTAACATAATAAAAAAAATTAAAAAATAAAGTTATTTTATAAGAAAGGAAACTGGGAGGAGAGAGAATGACACTCAAAAGGCTATAACTGGCTCATTCTTCTTATCCAGGTGATGCTCTAAGACCTCCAACTTCCCTTCACAGGAACACTAGGAGAGGCCTAGATTTCTTATTTTTTGCCAAATCAATTTTTTGTTGTTGTCAATGTTACCTCTAAGAATATCCAGGGAGTTTTGGTCAAAAGTAAATTACCGTGTACAGTTCCCATTTTCATTTGGTGATAATTTCTACCAGTAATATTCATTATGAACCAATAAGCAACATAGTTTTTATTTATTTCTTAGCACAAAGAATAGCAATGTTGTGGGTTGGATTGTGTCCCCCTAAAAGAAGTCCAACTCTGAGTACCTATGAATTGACCTGATTTGGAAATTGTCTTTGCAGATGTAATTAAGGTGAGGTCACACTGGAATAAGGTGGGCCCTTAATCCAGTATGACTGGCATCTTTATAAAAAGAGGGGATGAGACTGAGGGACAGATACACACAGAAAGGAGAATGCCATGTGAAGAAAGACATACAGGGAGAACAGCATGTGATGATGAAAGCAGAGACTAGAAAGATGTGTCCACAAGGCAAGGAACACCAAGGACTGTTGGCAACACCAGAAGCTAAGAGAAATGCATGAAACAGATCCTCCTCCAGAGCCTCCAGAAAGAGGATGGCCTGTTGACATCTTGATGTCAGATTTCTAGCTTCCGGAACTATGAAACAATACATTTCTGTTGTTTATAAGCCACCAAGTATATACTATTTTGTCAGAGCAGCCTTTGGAAACTAATTCAAGTAGTAACAAAAAGGAGTAAGATTTAAGTACATGGTGGAAGAAAGCTAATAGGGTGGACTTGTCTTATGTTGAGTAATTGTGAGATATTTATAATAAGACATTCATTCTAAAAGAATGAAATCACCGTTTATATTTCAATGACAATCAGAGAAGGAATTAGCCAGAAAAGAAAGTTAAACCATAAAAAACGAATAGACCTTACTGAGATCAAACATTTGTCCTCCTCGTCTTTCTGGTATCACACTCCAAGTAACAAAAGTCACCATTAGTGACTATTTCCGTAAATAAAGGATATTTCAAACAGGGATTTTTGGCTAAATACTGCTATAATAAATGAGTCACCACCTTGGGTTCATGTTTTGTTGTAATGATTAATGATTCTCTGGAATACCTACAGAGTGGGATACCAACAAGATGCAGGCCTACAGAATCTCAGAAGAGCTCAGAACTAGAAGGAACAAAGGAATGGCTCCCAGAACTGAAGCCACAAGCCACAAATGAGGGGACTGAATGAAAGTCTACATGGTGAGCATTTGGGGCCACTGGTCTCCTTCCCAACCCTCCCAGGCAGGGTATCCAGCTCCTTCTCCACACCTTGCTTCCAGAATTCTGGCAGCTCAACTGGTACCTCCCAGTCAGGAGACTGGAAGAACCTTTGCAGAAGAAGCTAAAAACTAAAAGCCCTCAAGAGGGCGCCTGGGTGGCTCAGTTGGTTAAGCGACTGCCTTCGGCTCAGGTCATGATCCTGGAGTCCCGGGATCGAGTCCCGGGATCGAGTCCTGGGATCGAGTCCCGGGATCGAGTCCCATATCGGGCTCCTTGCTCAGCAGGGGGTCTGCTTCTCCCTCTGACCCTCCCCCCTCTCATGTGCTTGCTCTCTCTCATTCTCTCTCTCTCATATAAATAAATAAAATCTTTAAAATAAAAAAAATAAAAAAAATAAAAGCCCTCAAGATTCTCCTATCTGTTCCCTACTTCCCTCAATGAAAATGCACGCTCACCCCTAGAGAGAAGCTCACAAACCTGCAAGTCCTGCTCAGACACTGGGAGCGTCTAACTAATTTCTCAGTTGCTGACAATTAAGTATGAATGGACAATCAAGAATCACAAGAGATTTGGATGTGACCTCCAACAAGAAAGAGACCAAAGCAAATGAAGAAATCTGAGGAAGTCCACGACCTGTGATGCACTCCTGCCAAGAACTTGAATCTAAATATCATCAAGCATCATCTACAACTAAGTACCAACTTACCAAAAATACAGGGAATAAAAATGATTCTGCAATCAGCAAAATCGGTGATGTAGGAAACTTCAAAGGACTAACGACCCAGTTCCTTCAACAAATAAACTGCAAAGAGGGGAAACTTACACATTAAAAGACACTTAAGATGTAGATCAATCAAATGCAATGTATGGACTTTGATTTTGGATCTTGATTTTAACTAACTACAAACCAACTGTCAAAAAATATGAAACAATCAGGGAAACTTAAACTTTAAACTTTTTCTATTCTAAAAAATATTTTAATGAGTTATTAAAGAATTAATTTTTGGGGGGGTGCCTGGGTGGTTCAGTTGGTTGGGTGTCCGACTCTTGATCTCAGGGTTGTGAGCTCTGAGCTCAGCATGGAGTCTGCTCAAAATTCTCTCTCTCCCTCTCCCTTTGTTCCTCCCCTGGCTCATGCACACTGTCTCTCTCTCACTAAAATAATCTTAAAAAAAGAAAAGAAGAAAGTCTCTCAAAACTGAAGGATGCAAATCCTCAGATGAGAGGTCCTGCACAGAGGCCAAATGTCAGGGATCAAACACTTTTTCCCTGTGCAAGGAGAAAAAGTTTAAGCTATCCCATCCTTTTTTTTTTTATTAAGATTTTATTTATTTATTTGGGAGAGAGCACAAGCAGGGGGAGCTGCAGAGGGAGAGGGAGAAGCAGGCTCTCCACTAAGCAGGGAGCCCGACGCAGGGTTCAATCCCAGGACCCCACCACCCCGGGATCATGACCCTAGCCGAGGGGAGGGATAGACGCTTAACTGACCAAACCACCCAGGCACCTCTAAGCTATCTCATTCTTGAGAAGTTACAGGAAAACTGGATGTTGTCAAAATTAAAAATAGTTGTGTTTCAAAGGACACCATCAAGAAAGTGAAAAGACGACTCACTGAATGCGAGAAAATACTGGCAAATCTATTAAGAGACATATCTAGATTATATTTTTAAAAATTCCTACTACACAGTAATAAAAAAAAAACCCAATTTTAAAATGGACAAAGGATGTGAATAGACATTTCTCAAAAAAAAAAAACATAAATGGCCAATAAGCACATTATAAGATGTTCAGTATCAGGGCACCTGGGTGGCTCAGTCGTTAAACGTCTACCTTCAGCTCAGGTCATGATCCCACGGTCCTGGGATCGAGCCCCACATCGGGCTCCCTACTCAGCAGGAAGCCTGCTTCTCCCTCTCCCACTCCCCCTGCTTGTGTTCCCTCTCTCGCTATCTCTCTCTCTGTCAAATAAATAAATAAAATCTTTAAAAAAAAAAAACACAAGATGTTCAATATCATTAGCCATCAGGGAAATGCAAATCAAATCCCAATGAGATAACCATTAGGATGGCTACAATCAAAAAGAAAGAAAGACTGGGGCACCTAGCTGGCTCAGAGGAACAGGCAATTCTTGATCTCAAGGTCGTGAGTCCGAGCCCCACACTGAGTAGAGATTATTTCAAAAATTAAACTTAAAGACAAAGATAATAACAAGTGTTGGTGAGGATGTAGAGAAAGTGAAACCCTCAGACACTGCTGGTGATAATGTAAAATGGTGCAGCCACTTTGGAAAACTGGCAATTCCTCAAAAAGATAAATATAGAGTTACCATCTGACCTAGCAGTTCCATTCCTAGGTACATAGCCAAGAGAACTTAAAACAAATGTTTATACAAAAACCTGTACATGAATGTTCACAGCAATATTATTAATAATAGCCAAAAAAGTGAAAGCCCAAATGTCCACCAACTCATGGATGGACAAACAAAATATGGTATATCCACACAATGAAATATCATGCAACCATAAAAAGAAATGCACTACTATTACATGTTAAAACATGGATGCATACTGGCACATGCTAGGTGAAAGAAGCCAATCACACGGGAGCATGTATCATATGATTCCATTTATATGAAATGTCCAGAACAGATAAATCTATAGAGTCACAAAGTTAATGCCTGGCTGCCTAGGGCTGGAAGGACTGAAGGGAAATGGGGAGTGACTCCTCTAACATTAAGGGTTTCTTTTCAGGGTGATAAAATGTTCTAAAATTGATTATGGTGTGGTTGCATAACTGAATATATTAAAAACCACTGAAGACTTTCAATTGGTGAATTGTATTCTATGTGAATTATATTGCAATAAAGCTGTTAAAGAAAGAAAAGGAGGAAGTAGAAGCAGTAGTTATTAAAGGAAAATGTATCCCCCAAACCAAGGAAGCAAATAGAGGGGAAAAAAAGGAACACAGGCAACAGCAAATTCAATATAAGAGAATAGCAAAAAGAAGCAAATCCCAGGATAGATGTGAAAAGAAGTTTCTGGATTAGAACTGAGTACAGCAGGCACAGAACCACCAGATCAGATTAGAACAGAGGAAGATCTCCAGGAAAAAGATGAAATGGACAGTTTTGAGAGTAATTTTGCAAAAAATTTAGATAGGCATATGAGAAATGCTGATGCATTCAGGGAAAAAAAAATTAATGACCTGTGCATGAGTACTAGGCAAATGAGAAAATAAGATAATTATTCATTTTCAGAAAAAAATAATGGGATGTACAAGAAAGAACAGTTGCAGTACTCTGGTATAGCTGTGAAATGTTATATAACACTGACCACTTATCTTCCACGGATAACAGTCAACACTTTATGTGTAAAACTAAAAAATCAGGAAATATCGCCCATAAGGATATATACTTCCAACTTATAAATAAGATCAGGAGAAACTGCTAGCAGAATGGAAATTATGACTGGGGCGTGGGGCTATTTTCTATTCTAAGCTTTTTTTTTTTTTTTTTAAAGATTTTATTTATTTGACAGAGAGAGAGACAGCGAGAGAGGAGGGCACACAATAGGGAGAGTAGGAAAGGGAGAGGCAGGCTCCCCGCGGAGCAGGGAGCCCGATGCGGGGCTCGATCCCAGGACCCTGGGATCATGACCTGAGCCGAAGGCAGACGTTTAACGACTGAGCCACCCAGGCGCCCCTCTACTATAAGCTTTTATTATTGGTTTTTAAAATCATGTATGTTAACTTGAAAAATTAAATTACTTTTTAAAGAACTTTGTTTCTACAGGGGGCACCTGGGTGGCTTAGTCAGTTAAGCATCTACCTTCGGCTCAGGTCATGATCCTGAGCCCCGCATCGGGCTCCCTGTTCAGCCAGGAGCCTGCTCCTCCTGCTTATGCTCTTTCTCTCTCTCTCTCTGTCAAATAAGTAAATAAAATCTTTAAAAAAAAAAAAGTTTCTACAGTACTTCGCAGCTGCTAACAATGACTGAGAAATCAGTGATCCTACTAAAGAAAAGCAAGGAAAGACCTAAATTTATATCTTAAGCATCCAAAACAGTTTCAACTACTTCTTCCAGGAAGCCTTGCCTGATACCTCCAAGCTTCATATTTTCATGGCACTTGGGCAGGTACCATGAGATCTAAAACGAATAGATTAAAAAAACAAACAAAAAAACACGTATGTAGCGGGTACTCTCTGTCAGGTATAGATAGTACTAAACATTTTTCATTCATAACCTGCCTTTTAACAACCACCCAAACAGGTGGTAGCCATTTCATTCATTTTACAGACGAAGTACCTAATTGAGGTCATTAGCCAAGAGGTAGGGCCGGACTGGTACTCAGGTCCCTAACACCATTCGTTCAAATATTTGCATCTACACAGGCTGACAAGAAACCTGAACTGCCTCCCATGAGATAATAAAGAAGCATTTATCTCCCGCTGCCGGTGAGGCTTCACTGTTGTTGACCTGCTGGGCCCTCTGGGTTCAGATGAGGCCTCCCAGGTTTGTGCACACTAGCCCCGGGCCTGGCCATGCAGCAGGGACCCAGAAACTCCTCATTCGGATCCGCGCACGCTAATGAGCCTTGCATGGATGCAGGCACCGGCGCCCGCCTGCAGCGCACCAGACGCGCGGGAGGAAGCGGCGCCCGGAGCCCGGGCGACTAGACGCTGACGGGAAGCAGCACCCGGCAAGAAGGACGCAAGCACCATGCTGGGCGAGGAAGGTGGGCTCCGAAAGTCCTGCGCACTCTCTTCACACCTCTTCCATTCCCAGATCACAATCCGTGGATAGGCAGCATCGCCTGCACTCCTAGAGAAGGAAGCGGAGGCCCCAAGAGGAGAGTCCACAGGGACGTGCGCTCGCCGCTGGACTCCCAATCGAGGAGGCCGAGCCACTCAGAGGCTGGAGACGATGCGACCGGGCCTCATACCTGACAAGCCGAGCACTCCGGCCTCGCGAAGTCCCAGCAGGAGTGGGCAGCCGCGGCCCGCGCTCGTCCGACCCGCGGGGCCCACACCCTCCTCAGCGCTTCCCGCGTCTCAGCACGCGTGTCTCGCGCCGGCCCCGCCCCTGTCTCCACGGCGACGCGGCGTGCGTGTGACACGCCCCTCCAGGGACTCTAGAGTTCGCGCAGCCTCAGTCCGATAGGTGACACGCCTCCCTCTGGCAGCCGCAGAGCACCGGCAAGGCTGTGTTGGCCCCAAAGTGCGCGGATGAATACGCCGTCTGTGCAACCTCAAGGTGGGCTTTCGGACTCCTCGGCCTACTCGCTTCTCTCAGAGCTCAGCTTCCTACAGCCACTCTTAGACAAGAGAAGTAGGAGTTATTTCGAATCGGATTCCCGAGCTACGCCTCACGCGGCAGGGACTAGGGATGAGGCCCACGCGGACGAAGGTCCTCCTTCCCCCCACTTCCAGGCTCCCGCGTGAGCCTCTCTAGCTCTTGGTTCTCGATGGTTCCCAGCCGGTGCGAGCCAGCCCCTAAAGAGTAGGGCGCGCGCATGCGTGGACCAGGGAGGTTGTCAATCTGAAGGGCAAGGGATATGTTGTTCCGCGGCCCCCGAATTTAAATTATCCCAGGCTGGGATCTTCTCTGAACCCTTCCTTAAAAAATGTATTTAAGCACTAATTGTTAGTAAATAGTCGTTAACTTTTTTTAAAACTCTTATCTTTTAAAAAATAGGAGTAAGGGAAGGTAGGTGGGGCACTTTCATATGCTTTTCTCCTGCGCTTTGTAAAACATTTGAAAGCACATGAGATTTTTGGTGGAGACAGCAAAGGCTAGCATTATGTACTTAAATGCTTGAAAGATTTTATATTACAAATATGAGGTAAAATAACTTGTTGGGTGTCCTGGGATTAAAGTCACACAGGTAGTTTGCATTTTTGCTGGATTTTCTACATATGCTAATTTTTGTTACTAAAAAACAGGTGTTTAAAAGAAGTTCCACTTTAGCAGGACACGGGAACCAGTCTTTTAGGGATGACTAATTTAGTGAGTTTCAAAGTCCTAATTAACACTAATATTTACTAACTGTAAAATTAGTCTTATAAGTACTTTATGCTTTCTAGATGATTTGCTGATGCTTTATTCCTGTCATGTACCTTTACTACCGTCAACTTTGACTAATTTAGGAAGGGATGAAAGGCATTTTCGAATTATTAATGCAAATAATTACTCCTGTCAGGAAAGATTAGAACAGTATAGAGTAACAACAGCTAGTGCAGCAGCGCTTACTCAGTTGGCTCTGTTTTAAGTACTTCCCATAAATAAAATCAAACATGTAAAGCACCAGAAAGGGTAGAGGCTCTGCAAAGAATTTGTGTGGTCTTCCAAAAGTCCCTTAATTTCTTTATAGTCCTTAACCTGAGTACATTATGCCACACATCTGTGAAACTGTTCAACTCTTTTTCTTAGAACCAGGGATTACCCTTAGAGCAAGAAAAACTGAACAGGAAAAAAACGCATTTAGAGAGGCACTGTCTAGTTGAGGTGTAATCCCAACTTTCTGACATAAGGCTGCTCTAAAAATTACTAGGTTTCTAGTATTTTCATCTGCTTCTCTACTGCTCTTGGACTGCTAATTTCCCCAACTGACTGAACTTTTGAGCCCCCTTATGCCAAACTTTGAACCAACAACTGAACCTAAATGAAGATCTTGCAAATACTTAGTAAAGAACAAGAGTAAATAATTTCTTATTCTCTCAAGGAGCCTCTCATACAGATATTTGAAAATTCATTAATTGCAAAAAGGGGCATTTAGAATTACAAACTATCATTCTTACTGAGAATATTCAAAAGCTACAATTAAACAAGGATTTGCAAGCATCTAGGTTTTGTATGACACAGGTGACCCTCCCTTAGTAAATTACTACCTTTATTCCCAGGTACTAATTTGCATCTCCTTTCACAAGGACAAATTGAGTCTGAGAGATAAGTGAGTTGAGACCAAGGTTCTACAAGATACTAAAGGAGAGCTTGGTGGAAGAGTACATCCCAACTAGGACAGACCGGAGGGCCCAGGAAATTAGCTCCAGGCCAGGCGTCTACCATGGTAGCTACAATGCCTTGAGCAGATTTTATGTGTAGTTGTGGTAATTTTAACGACTGAGCCACCCAGGCGCCCCTTTTGGTAATTTTAAAATATGTCCACAAATTCTTTGACACTTCTGTATAAAAGTAGTCTAAGTCCCCTCCCCTTAGTGACTTCTTAATAGAATACAGCATGTGGCAGAACACTGAATGACTCCGAGGCTAGGTTAGAAAAGGCAGTTCAGCAGCTGGCTGCCCACAGAATCCTGCCACCATGTTGTGAGAAAAGCTCGGGCCACAGAGAGGGCATGTATAAACGTTCCAGTCAACAGCTCCAGGAGTCCCAGCCGACAGCCATCAAGCACCAAATATGTGAGTAAGCGAGCCATTAGATGGAGCAGAAACCAGGTGTCTTGCAAAATAAATAATTGAGTTAAGCCACTGAGTTTTGGGGTGGTTTATTACACAGGAATAAGGACAATGTTCTTAATATCTCTAATTCCTCAAAAGTAGGTACTGCTATCCTTTTTTGACAAAGGAGTAAACAGGTCCAGAAAAACGAAATGACTGGCTCAGGTTTCACACCAACTGGCAGAACCAGAATATAAGAGCTTCAAAGAATGGGCCTTCTTCATTATATCTGATAGCAAAAGGATTATACCATTATCCTCAACCTTAGGAAGAACCTGATTCCAAAAGCAACTTGATTTCTAAAATATTAAGACGAGCATTGTTTCATTACCTACAATGTGCCTCTGAATAGGCTTAAAAAAATAAAAAGGCAGCTTTACGGAGGTTGTGTAAGGCTTTTTACCCAACTTATCCTTTTTAATATTGATAACAGCCCCTGTGAGATGGGTTATCATCTTTCCAATTTTACTGATTAGAAAACCAAGGCTAAGGATAAAGAACTGGCCTAACCCCAGCCTGTAGGGTGTGGCAGAACTGGGATGCAAACTCCGGCCCAATTTGCAAATGTTTCCCTCTGCCTCTTGCCTGCAAAGATCGTTAACACATGTTATTAAAAAAAAAATTGAAACACATTTTATTCAGTATTACAGACTAAAAGAAAAATATTTTCATAATTTTCTCGGTTGCCAAGACTCATAGGAAGGGAACTTGGCGATCACTCAATGCCCAATCCCCTTATTTTACAAGTCAAGTTCAAAGTAGGCCCCTTCAAAGAAATGGAGACTTCACTACCCTTTAGCGAGAAAAACTGCGTTTCCCTCTACGCCCATGTAACATTTCACAGCAAGCCCGGGCGGTCAGCACGCGACAGAAATTGGGGCTGGGGATATTCCTGCAGACCGGGCTCACATGTGATCTCCGTCAAACCTTTACTGATGGCTCCTCCCCAGCACGGCAATTACTCTCATTTCTCAGAGTAGGGAAATTGTTTGCATTGCTGTGCACCCATTTGCCAAAGTCTCGCCACCTGGGACTATGCGCTTCACATTCGCCGTCTCATTTTCACCCAAACACTCGCACTTCCCCTTCCCGTGCAGGCGTAGAAAGACTCGGGTTATGGGCGGGGGGGAAAAAAACACCTTTCCATGAATCTGTCAGTCGCCTTTAGCTCAATCAAAAGCAATGGTGGCAAGTTTGTTAATGCAACAACATACAATCACATAAATTTATAGAGAGGAGCCATTTTAGAAAGAAAAAGGGAGAAAAAGGGCTTTGCCCAACATTACGCCACTAATGAAAAACCTGAGATTCGAGCCCACAAACGCCAGGCTCAAAAGCCCCCAGGTTCGCCTCAGACTGCCACCGCCGAAGCCCCACGGTTCCCCGCCGTCGCGAACCGTGCGAACGCAGCAGTCGTCGCGCTCCCAAATCGCACCAGGCCGCGGACCCCGGACCCAGACCTCGCTGGGACCACCGCCTTCCAGGGAGAGCTGCCAGGCGCGGACTGCAGGCTCCCAGCACCGCCCGCCCCTTTCCGCTCCGCCCCGCCCCGAAGCGCTCGTGGGAACGCAGCGTCCTCCCGAGGGCTGCCCAGGACGACCGCCTGCGCGCACCGAGAAAGGCTTCCGCCGCCGCTGCCCCAGCCCCCTCCCCGCCGTCGCCATCTCCTCCCCGCCTCCGCCTCCCCGCCGCCGGGCGCACGCTGGGGCCGGCGTCCGGGGAGCGCGCCGCAATGTTTCTCTTTTCCGCCCGGCACCGCCGCGGCCACCTCACATCCGGGCGCGCAGTGGCGAAGGCGGTGCTGGGGCCCGGGTGCGTGGAGGGAGTTATTAAGGCGGAGGGGGTCTGGGAGGAGGGGCGGAGGGTTGGGCTGTGGTTACGGCGGCTGAAGAGAGACAGTCCAAACGGGTGGGGGGGCGAGAGCGAAGGCCTCGCGGAGCAGCCCTCGGACCGGCGCGGGCGGCGGGGAGGGGAACGGCGGCCGAGGCAAAGGGCCGCCGAGCGGCGGAGGCACCGAGTAAGTGCCCGGCGGCAGCGGGAGCTGGGGCGCCTCGCGCCAAGGGCCGCAGGGAGGGCAGGAGCGCGGGCGCGCTGCTCCTGGGGTCGCGTGCGTGAGCGCGACCGCCGGGGTGCGCGCGGGGGGCGGGCAGGGGCGCGAGGCCAGCGGGGC